>NC_059304.1:23201174-23211174 GCF_017591435.1 Portunus trituberculatus
CTGGCAGGGGTAAGTAGGGCTGGACTGCACACCGCTTGCTTGCGAATGGAGTTGTCTGGAGAACGCTGAGTGTTTGTGTTGTGATTAAAAGTTCCTTGTTGGTCTGTTTGTGAGTGGCTTGTTTAGTTACTCCCCTAATGTTCCGCTGCATGTGTTACCTCTTCGCTTATAAGGAATAAACGTCCACTAAAAGTCTTACTCTCTTTTTTCTTGGTAAACTCTACCAATCCGGGTACGCGTCGCAACGCTTACACTCCTTATAGACGTATATTTCTTGAACCATAATACTTGTGATCCTTTTATATATATTAATTTCTTCTCCCGTGTGCGGCAAACTCGTTCTGGCGCCGCCAGGGGAAGGATACGGATGGTTATGGACGATCCGCCCCCACCCAGACACTGTTGCATAAGAGCACACGCATATTTCACCACAGCCATTAGCTCCACTGCGCCCAGAAGCCCCGACACACCGCAAGTACCTGCCACGACCCCACCCACACCTCGGGTCTTATGTTGAAGAATCACAAGGTGAAAAAAAGACTACATAAATAACATTAAGAGCGTATTTACAACACTCCATCCCTTTCACCCCGGCAATGTGTTCAGACCAACGGAGAAAAGGAAACTAAAGTAGCACCATTACTCCCACAAGATAAACTAACTATAGAAATACTGCCAGGAGTGTAGGTACTTGATGCTCACTCCACTGCACTCTATTTAACGACAGAGAGAGAGAGAGAGAGAGAGAGAGAGAGAGAGAGAGAGAGAGAGAGAGAGAGAGAGAGAGAGAGAGAGAGAGAGAGAGAGAGAGAGAGAGAGAGAGAGAGAGAGAGAGAGAGAGAGAGAGAGAGAGAGAGAGAGAGAGAGAGAGAGAGAGACAGAGACACACACACACACACACACACACACACACACACACACACACACACACACACACAAAATCAAGAGACGAAAAATTAAGACAAAAACCGACACTTCAAAAACCAACACTCCTGCTTAGAAAACCTTACATTGTCCAAACCAATCCAACTTTCCCTTCCACCTGCAAATGTTTGGGACTCTTTCAACACCAGATTAACCCCATTTGATGCCCTTCCGCTCCACCACCCACCCACCCACACACCCTCCACCAGCCACATATCCCCTCACTCACCCACCTACCCACCCACCATCCAATCTACCCTCATCTACCTACCCACCCACCCACCCACCAGCCACGTGTCCCCTCACCCACCCACTCACCGATTCGAGAGCTACTGTTCCACGCGCGAGATGTGACCAAGACTAGGGAAAAAATACCAGAGAGAGAGAGAGAGAGAGAGAGAGAGAGCGCCAATGGAGAAAACGCTAATATGCACGTACGTAATTTCCATGTCAAATATCAGGGTCCCTAGTTATTTTGGGCAGGTGAAAAAGGGTGAAAGTTTTTAAATTGAGCTTGTACACTTGACTACGTTCGACTAGCTAGGAGGAGGAGGAGGAGGAGGAGGAGGAAGAGGAAGAGGGGAAGGAAGAGGGGGGCGTGCATGGAGGACACCCACACCCACTCACACGCCCACATACACACACACACACACACACACACACACACACACACACACACACACACACATTCGAGCTCGTATCCACACGCACACATCCACGCACACACATACACACACACTCACCCGAAGCTGTACACTTATTCACTCACGTACACACTCAATTTGTCCATCCCCCTCTCTCTCTCTCTCTCTCTCTCTCTCTCTCTCTACCCCCTTATTTTTCCTTCACCTTTTAGTGTAATATGGCGGTGATTTAATGTTTTTTCTTACTCCATCTCTCTCTCTCTCTCTCTCTCTCTCTCTCTCTCTCTCTCTCTCTCTCTCTCTCTCTCTCTCTCTCTCTCTCTCTCTCTCTCTCTCTCTCTCTCTCTCTCTCTCTCTCTCTCTCTCTCTCTCTCTCTCTCTCTCTCTCTCTCTCTCTCTCTCTCTCTCTCTCTCTCTCTCTCTCTCTCTCTCTCTCTCTTTCTCAGACATTAATATTCATGCGTCCTTGTGCTTCTAATCTTTCGGGGCAGCCTTCCATAAATTAAGTTCCCAATCCTTCCTTTCTATCGTGAAGCAATCCATCATATTTATTTAGCCATGAGCTGCCTTAAACATCGACGAGGGAAGCTTATATTACTCACTTACTAATGGTCCCCTTCCTTGTGTGTGTGTGTGTGTGTGTGTGTGTGTGTGTGTGTGTGTGTGTGATATTATTGGTCATTATTTTATTTTTCAGTGCCTTACTCTCTCTTTCTCTCTCTCTTTGTCTCTCTGTCTATATCTGTATATGTCTATTTCTATCTCTCTGTTTCGGTTTCTGTCTCTTTTTTCTCTGTCTCTCTGTCTCTGTCTGTCTGTCTGTCTCTCTCTTTCTCTCTCTCTCTCTCTCTCTCTCTCTCTCTCTCTCTCTCTCTCTCTCTCTCTCTCTCTCTCTCTCTCTCTCTCTCTCTCTCTCTCTCTCTCTCTCTCTCTCTCTCTCTCTCTCTCTCTCTCTCTCTCTCTCTCTCTCTCTCTCTCTCTCTGCTCAATTTAATTTTCTATTTATGGTCTCTTTCTCCCATGTCTTCATCGTGTATTCTGAATCTCTCTCTCTCTCTCTCTCTCTCTCTCTCTCTCTCTCTCTCTCTCTCTCTCTCTCTCTCTCTCTCTCTCTCTCTCTCTCTCTCTCTCTCTCTCTCTCTCTCTCTCTCTCTCTCTCTCTCTCTCTCTCTCTCTCTCTCTCTCTCTCTCTCTCTCTCTCTCTCTCTCTCTCTCTCTCTCTCTCTCTCTCTCTCTCTCTCTCTCTCTCTCTCTCTCTCTCTCTCTCTCTCTCTCTTGATTTCTTCACTCACACCCGCCACTACTTATCATCCTTCTTGCTTTCCTGTTCTTATTCTCCTCTCCTTCTCCTACTCCTCCTTCTCCACCTCCTCCTCCTCCTCCTCCTCCTCCTCCTCCTCCTCCTCCTCCTTCTCCTCCTCCTTCTCCTCCCGCTCCTTCTCGTCCATCTTGTCATATTCATCCCTTTATCTTCCTAACAAAATTCATATTCAGGTGTTTTTACGATCAATATTTACAGGTATGAGTAAGAGTAAGGCGGACAGGTGAGGCAGAGAAATGGCGGTGTGTGCTGGTAAATGAATATAATAAACGAATTCTCAGGTGTATCATGGCGCCTCTCCTGATTGATTTTTTTAATCTACTCTGACATTTTCCTTTTGATAATAGCAGCAAGGGACATTTATTTAATCGATTTATTATGTGTGTGTGTTTTTTTAACCTCCCTCTTCTTGTAACCAACCAGTCAGAATATTATATGATTGGTGATGATATTAATATGATGTTGGCTTAGGGAGGAAAAAAAAAAACAGGAAAACTCTTCGCCTACAAAACACGGTCATGAAATCAAGGGAAAAACTGCATAGCGTGATTGGAGAGAGATAGATAAAGCAAAGCCAGAATGTTACAGAACACAACGCTATAGATTCTTTGAGTTTACGGCGAGATAAGCATCAGTAATGAAAGATAGCGGGGAAAATACTGTAAGATCATGAAGAAGGGAAGGGAAAAAGGTGCGGCAAAACAGGTCAGAATCGGGGAAGCGTAACCCAGTGGTTGTGACGGCCGCCCCCAGCCAGATGCTATCCTGCCCCACCCACCCCTGCCCCGCCCCCACCCTGCCCTCACCGCCACCACCGCCAGCACTATCCCCAGCACCACAAGCACTGCCCTCCGCCCCCAGGTACCGCGCCCCCTTTCATAGCATAGTATCTCCACCTGTACACCTTTATTTCACTTGTACTTCCTCACACCAACCTCACCACCACCACTATCACCACCACCACAACTACTACCACCACCACCACCTTCTCCACAGGCCTTATTACCCCTTCAGCGAACGTCACCTCCACCACAGATATTTCAAAACACCCCTTTCATCATGTGTACCCCTCACCACCACCACCACCACCACCACCACCAGCATGCTTAATCTATTCTATCCAATCTCTCACTCTAGGCAAGCATTCTTATTCCACCTACACTCCCGCAGTTCTTTTTCCCGGCGCCCGATGACCCTGTACTGACGCGCTGAATTAATCTGTCATTTATTTCACACCTGCAATATCATACACACCTCATCGTCCTCTTTCTCCCCACTCACCTCTCAGATTCCTTGCACAAACACACCCACTGCCTCTAAAAGCAACCACCACCGCCACTGCCACTGCTACCACCATTGCCACCCTTGAGCATACCAAACTTTTACCATCACCATCATCATCAGGTTACAGTAGTAGTAGTAGTAGTAGTAGTAGTAGTAGTAGTAGTAGTAATAGTAGTAGCTGTTGTAATATTAGGGACAGGAGACAGACATTTACAGTGTCTCTTAATTCTTCCACTTTTGTAATGCAAGAGTTCACTCGCTCATCGTAATCTTCCCAGCATCAAAAACCTTCACGCGGGAACAATGAGGTCGCGGGCACTCAGCAGCCACCCAGCCAGCCAGCCGGCCAGCCGCCGTCCCCATTCCCCGCGTCTTTGCGTTGCGTTAAGTCTCTCAGAAGAAAATCATTTGGACGTGCAACACAATTAATCATATTTAAGTAATGTGTCGGCGAGCACCGCACCTGACCCCACTCCTTTGATACCCAGAGTGACCCGCGGTGCTTGGCTGATGCTCGACGGGCGTGTCCTCCCCTTGGAATGCCAGGACTTTCACCCAATCAGTCAGTATTACCGTCCACGCCGCCCGACCTCGTGATTAGCTACACAGGCATTTTTTCCGGTGCTCCATCAACAATTGCCAGCGACAAACTGTCCACCTGTACCTCTCACGCTGCTCTTCTCTCACTCTTCCCTTGTGAGTAGCTCTCTGTTCTCCTTCTCCCTCCCTCCCTTCTTCTCTGTCTCCCTGGAATCCTCTCTCTCCCTTCACTCAGGAACGCGAGATGTGGAGAGGATTTGCAGAATTAAGTTATCTGATCCCTTGACGAGAGGGCCGGCGGTGCCTTATAGGGGCGCGGCTCTCCTTAGCGGGTCGGCCAGCCAAGACAGGTGAGGCGGCGCCAGGGAGGGACTCGTGGGCCCAGGGCTGTCTCTCCTTCCATTACTCGCGCGTTTGTCGTGTGTCGTGTGTCGCTGTATGTCTGTCTCTGTGTGTGTGTGTGTGTGTGTGTGTGTGTGTGTGTAAGGTATTATATCTTAAGTAACAAATAAGAACAAAAAGAAAATATTTATAGGTAATGTAAAAACGATGTAATTTACAGGAAGAAATGTGTATTACTTAAAGCTTTAAATATTGTCTTACTCTTTCTCAGATGCCGCCGCAAGTTTGCAGGGAAAGATAAATTTACACACACAAAAAAGAAAGAAAGAAGAAGATACGACCAACATTATTGTCGCCGCGGGAGCCTTGTGGTCGCCGGCTGCTTGACATGTTCCCCCCATTACCGATAAAAGCACGATAACAGTTTCATTTTGGGACAAGCTGCGCAGTCATGTAAATGCGCAAAAAGATTATTATATATTCATACAAATATTGATTAATCTGTCGCAGGTGGCCGGTCATCCATAGCGGTATTTATTTACATATCAATTGGCCTGTGTCCTCCGCTAATTGCACACCTACTATCTATCGCATTGCATCGCTGCGTCCCGGCATCCAGTAAGCGGGTTTGCTAAGGTAAGAGTGTAGAGTGTGTTCGCGGCGGCTTGTGATGGCCAGCGTGATACAAGCCCTCCACTACACCGCCTGCGTCTCTTGTCTCCAGCCTCCACTCATTCCCTTCCACACCCCAAGCTAGGCCCACATCCTGTTCCACCTCCTCCTCCTTCTCCTCCTTCTCCTCTTCCCCCTCTTCCTCCTCGTCCCTGCTCCTGGCGGCCACAGAGTTGGCACTTTTATCATATCAGACAAAACCATCGTTGAAAACTGAGTAGGAGTTAATTCCACCGCGAAATTATTTGAGTCTCAGCTTTATAATGTCACTATTTGTTCTTCAACTCGAATGTAAGTTTGTCCACACGATAATGAAAGGTCTCCCATGGCCGGACACACACACACACACACACACACACACACACACACACACACACACACACACACACACACACACACACACACACACACACACACACACACACACACACACACACACACACACACACACACACACACACACACACACGCACACGACCTTTCACGACACACATACACGTTGGATCTCGAGCGGGGTCATGTGTGATCTCTTTTCTCTGTCCCCGCGTGGCTTCCCTGAAGGTGCGCAGGTGTCCAGGGCAGGCGGCACAGCGTCCCATGCCACGCCGCGCCCCAAGGATGATGGATGCCCCTCTTAAAAGGTCCTTGCCCCTCACACCGACGTTCAATTACTTCCCTCGGTATCAAATTACTGCAACTAACTCACTTCCTACATTAAAACCGCTAAAAAGGAACCAAGAACCCAAACAACACCCATAACTGTTACTCTTCAGATGACAGACCGACAACCACTCAGATCTAATGGTTCTCACTTTCGCCTAGTTACTACCATTACCTCTACTCACTCACTCACTCACTCACTCACTCACTCACTCCCTTCTCTATTTCTTCTCTCTCTCTCTCCTTCACTCCCCACCACCACCACCACCACCACCACCACCTGTCTTTCCGCAGGTCATCTCTCTTGGCCAGCACTTCATCACCGTGAGGCCACAGAAGCAAGTGTCCCTCCCTCTGCTTCGCCTTCTCGTGTTATTCCCTCGTAAATAACTCAAGTCAGGCGATGCGGCGAGAAGGAGGGTGAGAATGAGGGCAAGAGGGAAGTTAAGGAGAGGAGAGAGAAGAGAAAGAGGAGGAGGAGGAGGAGGAGGAGGAAGAAGAAGAGGAGGAGGAGAAAGAGGAGCGTTTATGATGAGGTGGTGTGAGGGTTCCTAAGAGAGTCCTGACCTTGCCCAGTAATTTGTTGGTCGTGATTGAGTCGATCATGAGTGGAAGAGAGAGAGAGAGAGAGAGAGAGAGAGAGAGAGAGAGAGAGAGAGAGAGAGAGAGAGAGAGAGAGAGAGAGAGAGAGAGAGAGAGAGAGAGAGAGAGAGAGAGAGAGAGAGAGAGAGAGAGAGAGAGAGAGAGAGAGATAGAGAAACATTCTGTACTGTACCTTTAATGTCTCCGTTGTGTGTGTGTGTGTGTGTGTGTGTGTGTGTGTGTGTGTGTGTGTGTGTGTGTGTGTGTGTGTGTGTGTGTGTGTGTGTGTGTGTATGTGTGAGTGTGTGTAATTCAGGATATTGTACGTTCACACAAAATAAAAAAAGCCTCTCTCTCTCTCTCTCTCTCTCTCTCTCTCTCTCTCTCTCTCTCTCTCTCTCTCTCTCTCTCTCTCTCTCTCTCTCTCTCTCTCTCACTTCATCCTGTCTGTATCCGTATCCGTCTGTTTTTACCAGCATCAATCAGCTTCAAGACAACACATGACACTTCAGGACTCAGTGACGCCTTCTGAGCGCCTCGCCGCTAATGTGTCTTTAAATAAATGACCTTGAGTATTGCAGGGAGGGGGGCTTTCTCTCCCTCCTCCTCCTCCTCCTCCTCCTTCTCCTCCACCTCTTCCTCCTCCTCCTCCTTTCTTTCTCCTCCTGTACAACGCTACCCGGTCAAGGGAATTAGGGCAGATGACTTGCAAAGGAGAGCAGGAGGAGGAGGAGGAGGAGGAGGAGGAGGAGGAGGAGGAGGAGGAGGAGGAGAAGGAGGAGGAGGAGAAGGAGGTTATACTTGTATCACGAGTTTTGAATAAAAAAGAGAAATATGAGTTTCATTATTGTTCTTCTCAAACTCATTTCCCTTTTCTTATACCTCTCTCTCTCTCTCTCTCTCTCTCTCTCTCTCTCTCTCTCTCTTGGTCATGTCTCCAACTCATGACAATTAAAGAAAAAAAAAGGTGAAAACTTTAAAAGGACGGAATACACACACACACACACACACACACACACACACACACACACACACACACACACACACACACACACACACACACACACACACACACACACACACACACACACACACAAACACACACCATTCTAACGAGCCACTGTCATCTCCATTTTTTTCATCCCTTACCATTTTTTCCTCCCATACCCATCCCTGTATTCCCATTGACCCATCAGTCTTTCCTCCCCATTAAGCTGCCCATCAGTCTCCCTTCAACCCTTCCTCCCTCTCTCCCCTCCCCTCCCTTCCCTCTCTCCCCTCTCCTTCCTTCCCTTGCCTTCCTCCTTGACCAAACAACCTTTCCAGACTCATATTTCAAGGGGCGGCTATGAGGAATGAGGGGAGGGAGAGAGGGGAGAGTGGAGAGTGGAGAGGGAAGAGGGGAGAGGGAGATGGGTGGGTGAGGGCGTGGTTCTTATGTCGGGTCACTTACTGGGACTATTCTATCTCCTCTTACGTCCTCCTCCTCCTCCTCCTATTTCTTCTTCTTCTTCTTGTTCCTTCTTCTTCGTCTTTCTTCGTCAGTTTAGAATGCATCCCCACCTCCCTTCTTCTCCACGTCTTCCTAATCTTCCTCTCCTGCCAAAAACACCATCATCTCATCATCTTCCTGGTCCTCCTCCTCCTCTTCCTCCTCCTCCTCCTCCTCCTCCTCTTCCTCTTCATCCTCCTTGTCATCTTATGCCTAAACCTTCGCCAGCTCCTCCTCCTACTCGTCCTTCTACTCTTGTCTTTACTTCCACCAGGTCATCTCTCTCTCTCTCTCTCTCTCTCTCTCTCTCTCTCTCTCTCTCTCTCTCTCTCTCTTTCTCCATCCTTCATTGTCTCCAGCGGCCTCCAAAACGAGGACACGAGGAAGAAACAACAAGAAGAAGTAGGTTCACCGCAGCACGACGCAGGAAGAGAGACGAAGAAACGTAAATAGGAAGGAAAAAAAAAAAAACTAAGAAAAAATGGCAAAACAAAGGACGTACGGATCAGAATTCAATTACAGCGGAGGAAGACAGACAGATGAAGGGAGCGAAGGGAAGGGAAGAAGGAAGAAGGAAAAATCGTGGACATACCTCTCTATATCTCTCTCTTTCTCTCTCTAACCTCCACTGGGCTTCGTGTCACGTCAACTTCTCCTCCTCCTCCTCTTCCTCCTCTGTGGGTGACGCCAGGACCAGACTGTCAGGAGCCCCGCTAGTGATGAAGATTAATAGACGTATAGGGGAAGACTCGCTTCGCTTGAAATACCTTCCGTTCTTTATAACCTGTCTGTCTATCTATCTGTCTGATTGGCTTTGTCTCTATTCCTGGCTGATCTCTCTCTCTCTCTCTCTCTCTCTCTCTCTCTCTCTCTCTCTCTCTCTTTCGCTTGTATGGTTCCAACAATCCTGGATCTTATCACAGGAGAGAAAGAAAGGTTAGCATAGCGTGTGTTTGTGTGTGTGTGTGTGTGTGTGTGTGTGTGTGTGTGTGTGTGTGGTGTTGGTGGTTGGACACACACACACACACACACACACACACACACACACACACACACACACACACACACACACACACCTACAGACACCTATATACCGCCGTCAATTTATGGCACGATGTCTGACAAGGTTTATAGAAAGAAGACAGCGAGGGAGGGACGGACGGGAGGAGCCACGTATCCCGACCGCTCATCTCGACTCCCCATGTTACTCGTGACGTGTTTATCGCGCTTGTCGGCCGGTGCTTGTGTGTTCGTGTTTGGCGAGTGACGGCCGCTTCGGAGAGGAGGTGGTGGGCGGTCTGCTGGTGTGACGGGACAGGCCAGGGAAGGGAAGGGAAGGGGTGGCAGTGGCAGCGTGACGTGTAGTGATCCACGATCTTAACGTCCACTCTGTTCAACTGACAAAGAAGAAAGCAACGCGGAAGCCTCAAAGATTGGTGCTTCCGAGACCTGCACGATTGGAGATAGAGACCACACACACACACACACACACACACACACACACACACACACACACACACACACACACACACACACACA
>NC_059304.1:23213674-23221174 GCF_017591435.1 Portunus trituberculatus
AAACTGCTGGGAGGCGGACCAAGGCTCGTTGCGTCACCTAATTTGGCAGGCAAGTCCAGGGTGATGGTGACCCAAACGATGACCTTGAAACCCGCGAAGGCGAAGGTTAGGACACGTTTGTTTTGGCGACGGATGTGCTGATGGCGAAACGGGCATGGGTGGAATGGAAAGAGGTGGGTGGGGTACTGGGCGGGGCGGGGCGGGGCGTTGCAGGGCGGAGTAAGGAGGGAAGAGGCGCTGAAAGAGGTTTTGTCACGCGAAGAATATCACGATTATGTAGAAGATTTTCCCCCCTTCTCGTTCTCCTTCCCTCCACCTCTCCTTCCTTCCCTCCTGTCTTTTCCCTTTGTTCAGATCTCTCTCTCTCTCTCTCTCTCTCTCTCTCTCTCTCTCTCTCTCTCTCTCTCTCTCTCTCTCTCTCTCTCTCTCTCTCTCTCTCTCTCTCTCTCTCTCTCGTTCAGCAAATCGTATTCTCTTCTCAGTATTTACTTAGTCTTTCCTCTTGTCACTGTCTGTCCACAAGTGTCAGCTGGATTATTTATCTGCCCGTCCATCTGTCCGTCTGTGTGAGCATGTGAGAGAGAGAGAGAGAGAGAGAGAGAGAGAGAGAGAGAGAGAGAGAGAGAGAGAGAGAGAGAGAGAGAGAGAGAGAGAGAGAGAGAGAGAGAGAGAGAGAGAGAGAGAGAGAGAGAGAGAGAGAGAGAGAGAGAGAGAGAGAGAGAGAGAGAGTGTGAGGAGGTATAAATCTTCTCCATTGTTTGGGTATAATTTGATTCAGCCACACCTGTGCTGATAAGGTCCACCTGTCGCTCACGGGATTAGCCAGGTAAGTGTTCTCTCTCTCTCTCTCTCTCTCTCTCTCTCTCTTGTTTGTTTAGTAACCGTGGAGTCAATTTACATTTTAGAAACTTCGTGGATTCTAATTAATAAACAAGAGACCTTTTTTCTCTCCCTAATATGGCGAGGCAGCGACTGTGTGGTTTTCTTTATCTTCTTGTCTTATCTCTCTTTTTTTCAGACTAGTGGTATTTATTGATTTTCTTGCTTAGTTTTGTTCCTTAAGCTGACATGTCTCTTAGGTTCTTTTGATTAATGATTGCTCTCTCTCTCTCTCTCTCTCTCTCTCTCTCTCTCTCTCTCTCTCTCTCTCTCTCTCTCTCTCTCTCTCTCTCTCTCTCTCTCTCTCTCTCTCTCTCTCTCTCTCTCTCTTTCCTTCATACTCGTGTTGCAAATTTGTCACGGCCAATCGGTGTTACCAGACCCGGCGCGACCTTTCAGTGGACTTCCGACCCGAGCGTGGAGAATCCCATCAGGTAATTACAGGAGTGGCGGGAGTTGTCGCCTCCTCCACAGGTGTTCCTCAGAGGTGCTAGAAAAGTCCCTGATGGCCACCTTGCCTCCTACGATCCCTGCACACACACACACAAAGAGAAACACATACACACACATACATACATACCAGCCTGTTTAGTGTCTAGTGGATGTGGTTGGGATGGTATTTGTGTTGGTGGCTGTGACGAAATTTAATGTGAATTTTTGTGCCGTGTTTTGTATTGTGAAAAGTACGTAAGGTGTTTAGTGAAATGTACTCACTACGTTCATTTTTCTTTTTCTTTTCTCTGTGTGTGTGTGTGTGTGTTGTGTTGTGTATTTTGTGTGTGTTTTGTGTGTTTGTTGTGTTATGTGGTGTATGTTTGTTGTGTTGTGTTGTGTGTGTGTATGTGTGTTGTGTTGTGTTGTGTGTGTGTATGTGTGTTGTGTTGTGTTGTGTTGTGTGGATGTGTGTGTGTGTGTGTGTGTGTGTGTGTGTGTGTGTTGGTGTGTCGGTATGTGTAACTTTTTGCTTTGCTGAGAAATAGTTTGTGTTAAATATTTCTGATTCCTTTTATTTCACTTTCTTTGCAAAATTCTTCTCTTTCCTCCTTTTCTGTCTTTTTCATCACACCCACACACACACACACACACACACACACACACACACACACACACACACACACACACACACACACACACACACACACACACACACACGAAGAGAGAGACAATATAGCACTTACTTCCTCCTTTCCCGCCGCGCCTACCTCCCTCCACCCACGCCCGCAGCTGTACAAGTTGTTATTCATAGGTATGCAGACTCGCTGCACACAATCCTGTTAACTAAGAATACTAATGAAGGCATGGGCGAGAGAGAGAGAGAGAGAGAGAGAGAGAGAGAGAGAGAGAGAGAGAGAGAGAGAGAGAGAAATAATCAGATCCTCACATTTCCAGATACAAGTATAAAGCTGCAGGTAACGAATCTCTCTCTCTCTCTCTCTCTCTCTCTCTCTCTCTCTCTCTCCCTGCGGCCTTGGTGGATCCGTGCAGGCAAAAGCTACGATGCTTGTGTCGATAGAATGGCGATAATATGTTACGCTTTCCTCTCCAAAGAGCGTGTGTTGCTGAGGAGGAGAAGGAGGAGGAGGAGGAGGAGGAGGAGGAGGAGGAGGAGGAGGAGGAGGAGGAGGAGGAGAAGGGGGAGGAGGAGAGGGAAGAGAAGGAGGAGGAGGAGGGAGCCCTGTACTGCTAGTTGGAAGATGAAAGGCAGCACGGAGTGATAATTTGTGGTATTGGTTTGATAGGGGTGGAAAGAGTGGTAGTAGTAGTAGTAGTAGTAGTAGTAGTAGTAGTAGTAGTAGGAGGAGGAGGAGGAGGAGGAGGAGGGAACATGGTAACACTGAGGGAGAGATATCGCTTTATTTGGTATTTGGAGAGACTGGAGGAGGGAGGGAGGGAAGGAGGGAGGGAGAGGGAAGGAGAGAGGAAGAGAGGGAGTGAGAGAGAGAGAGAGGGAGGTAAGAAAATATAAATAAATAAATACAGTTTACGTTAGATTGGGGGCACGGACGAAGGGAGACACTGAGGGTGGAGGAGGAGGAGGAGGAGGAGGAGGAGGAGGAGGAGGAGATAGCCAAGGCCGCGAGGTAATGGAGGAGAAAGACGTAAGAGGAGGCGAAGGAAGAGAAAAAAGCGTAATAGACAATAATTACAGCCATGACCAAATGAAAGGCAAACAAAAAACAATATTAATACATTGATGGAAGGGAAACATTAATGCAAGCACGACGCCCACCAGGAAATGAAGGAGAAAAGAGCAGGAGGAAATGAAAGGACGGAGGAGGGAAAGAGGGGCGGAGGAAGGGAGAGGAAGAGGTGGTTGTTGGGCGTAGGAATAGAAGGGAAAAATAAAAATAATAATGGAAGTGCGTTGAAGTAAAATAGATTGAATGAATGAATGAATGAATGAATGAGAAGACGAAAGAGGATATGAAAGACACGTAAAGGAATGAAAATAAGAATGAATGTCGTAAAAGAGAGAAATAAAAAAGGTAACAAAAATAAAGAGAGATAAAGAAAAGGATGTCGACGAAATAATGAACGTGAAACTAAACAAGGAAACACTAAGCAACACAATAGATAAGCAAACACTAAAGAAAAACAATATAAACAAAAACATCGAAAAAGAAATAACAAGAGGTCCGCAAAACATGTAGGAAGAGGAAGAGAGAAACATGGCGGGGAGGTGGCGGTGGCGGCGGTGGCGGTGGCGGCGGCGGAGGCGGTGGCGGAGGTGCGGCTATGAAAATTGGCAAAGTTGAACCAGAAGTGAAGCTAAATGAATAAAAATGCGAGAGCTGGACACCGCCACGCCTTAAATTAATTACAAAACACACACACACACACACACACACACACACACACACACACAAACACACATACACAAACACACGTACACACACACGCGTGCGCCCTTTCAACGACACCGCCCCCACTCTACACACGAGACACGTCCATTGAACACACTCTCATAATTACAGGACATTAATCCCTACCTTTCCTCTCCTACCTGCGCCACACCCCACGACCACAGATGGGAACAGAGCGCGCCGCCAGGTAGCACAAGGTGTACTGGAGGCGTGTACAGGTGTTACTGACAAGGTGACACATTAGGGAGGCAGAGGGAGACACACGGACGGACACACACCCACCCAGACACACACACACACACACACACACACACACACACACACACAGGAAGGGTAAGAAGGGCTGATGAATGGAGGGTAAGGGTTAGAGAGGGTAGTGATGAGACAGACACGCACATACATACATACACAAACGTTCAATGGGTGAGGGATGGGTAAGGTAAGGATGGTGATGGGGCAGAGGAAGGGTAAGGTGATGGAAGAAGGGTTGAGGAAGGTTAAAAGGTGTTGATGGGAGACGGGAAGGATAAGAAAAGGAAGAAAGGGAATGAAAGATGTGATGGTTGTGAAGGAAAGGATGGTACGTTGAAGATAATATGGAAGAAAATAGGTGTACAATTTAGATACTGCTAGACAGACAGACGGACATACACACACACACACACACACACACACACACACACACACACACACACACACACACAAACATAAATCTATGAAAACTTGTGCTACTGACTGCAAAAAAACAAACAAAAAAACAAGAAAGAATCTACAAACAAGTTTTTACCTTTATTTTAATGTCTTTTTTTAATTGTGTTTAAAAAATTAGGCTCAACCTTCGCGGTGTTGAGCTGTTTGTGCTTAATGTCAATGAGAACGAGAACTGCGGGTGTTGTTGTGTGGTTCATATTTCCTCGTTGCTGGTCGTCATTAGATTCGCACATATTTGGAAAACTGGCTTGAGCGAATTCTTTAGTTAGCCGTTCAGTTTTTCTCTTTTCTTAACGCTGCGGTGCCCAAGAATCCTGATTTCTTTCATAAACTAATCGTATCATAAATAGTAATCAACGTCTAGTGTGTATATATATTCTCTCTCTCTCTCTCTCTCTCTCTCTCTCTCTCTCTCTCTCTCTCTCAAAACTTGTCAGGTCTTATGAATAATATATCTTATCTCCTAAAACTTGAATTGGACACAACGAGGGCACAATATTTTAAACCTTAGCAAGTCAAGAAGAGAGGCCACATAAGCTCTCTCTCTCTCTCTCTCTCTCTCTCTCTCTCTCTCTCTCTCTCTCTCTCTCTCTCTCTCTCTCTCTCTCTCTCTCTCTCTCTCTCTCTCTCTCTCTCTCTCTCTCTTAGTGTGTTCTTGCCCCCGTTCACATGCTACACCTCCACCCAGACTTCGCTTCTTGCCGTGTTCCTTCGCTCGCTCCTCCGCCTTCCTGCCTGTCTGGTGGCTGGGAGTCAATAGGAAGGGCGCAGTTTGCCTTAATCTGGAGACCCGAAGCACCTGGTATACCTGAAGGCTCTCCGGGCTGCTTTGTTCTGTGATGGTGTATATTGCTTTATTTGGCGGCTCCGTGACGGTTCTCTCATGCACAGACCATTGGGGAAAAGCCCGGTTGTGTATGGAGGTATTGCTGTCTTGCTTTCCTCAGTGTTGTATGTTTGTGATTGTGTGTGTGAGTGTGTGTGTGTGTGGTCTGGTGGGTGGGTGAGTGTTTGTCTATTTTGTGTTGTGTTGTGTTGTGTTGTGTTGTGTTGTGTTGTGTTGTGTTGTGTGTTGTGTGTTTGTTGTGTTGTGTGTGTGTGTGTATTTCATCTCAGCTTTAATTCTTCGTTTTTCTCTCGTGTTATTTAGATTTGTTATTGCACTTTCCTTAGCTCTCACGTGAAAGAATACGGGAAGATCTTTAAAGGTAATGTGTTGCTTAGACAAATGGTCTATATTATGAAAACGTAAAAAGAAATGGAATGACGCAAATGAAAAAAAAGTAAAGTTAATCAACATGAGAGACTCGCCTAGAATAAAAAAAGAATAAAAACGATGAAGAACTTACAAAAAAAAAGAGGAGAAAAAAAAAAAAAAGAAACAGAAGTAGGAAAAGGAAACTGGACAAAGAGTTAGTAAAATAAACTGAAATTCTCATCAAGACTAACACTGACAAGGAAAAAAACATGAATAAAAGATAAGAGATAAAGAAAACTCTTGATAAAAAATAATACATAGCTAAAAAATAAATAAATAAGAAGTAAAGGAAGAAAAAAGAAACTGATGCAAGCGAAGAAAGGCAAGGAGGAAGAAGAGGTTTGGTGAAGGAGAGAGAAGAAAGGAAGAAAAGGGAGAAGGAGAGAGGAGATAAGGAAGAGAAGGAGGCTGAGAAGTTGAGGGAAAAGAGCAGAAGGGGAAATACGGATGAAGAGAGGATCAAAGGTGTGTTGAAGAAGAAGAAGAAGAAGAAGAAGAAGAAGAAGAAGAAGAAAGAAGAAGAAGAAGAAGAAGAAGAAGAAGAAGAAGAAGAAGAAGAAGAAGAAGAAGAAGAAGAAGAAGAAGAAGAAGAAGAAGAAGAAGAAGAAGAAGAAGAAGAAGAAGAAGAAGAAGAAGAAGAAGAAGAAGAAGAAGAAGAAGAAGAAGAAGAAGAAGAAGAAGAAGAAGGATAAGGGAAGGAGAGGGGGGAGGAGGATGAGAAGGAGGAGGAGGAGGAGGGATGGAGAAGGGAAATAGGAGGAGGAGGAGGTGGTGGTGGGTGTGGTCGAGAAGGAAGACGGAAGTATGTGTTAGAACTTGAGTGAGGGAGGGAGGTAGGGAGGGAAGGATGAAGGAGGGAGAGGAGAAGGTAAGGAGGGAGAGGAGGGAAGAAGGAAAAGAGTGAAGAAGGATGCTGTGTGTGCTAAGTCAACAAGCCGTGAAAAATTGAATTGTCCTCTAAGGAGATGCAAACAAACACGAAAGGAAAGGAAGGCTAGGTCCAAAATAATAATAATAATAATAATAATAATAATAATAATAATAATAATAATAATAATAATAATAATAATAATAATAATAATAATAGCTACTGAGACTGCTGGTGTGTATATAAACCTGTTCATCTTTTCTTTTTTTTTTCTTCCCTTTTTTTTTCTTAGATTACGACCAATATTGTTACTATCATCGCTATTATTATCACTATTATTGCCACCACTATTATTATTACTGGTAGCGGGAAACTGACTGGAAGAAAAGACGATTATTCTCCTCCTCCTCCTTCTTCTCCTTCTCCTTTTCTTCTTCCTCTTCCTCGTTTTCTTCATCTCTTTCTTCTCCTCCTTCTCCTCCTTCTCCTAATATTTTTTCTTTTCTTCTTCTTAAGTATCTATTCCTTCCTTGCACCAACACCACCACCACCAACAACACACACACACACACACACACACACACACACACACACAATAAATACACTTACATCTAACCTGAAATTTCACACACAAAGCAAAGGAGAGAGATTGAGAGGGTGAGAGATAAGGAGAGAGAAAAAAAAAAGAGAGAGAGAGAGAGAGGAGGGAAGGAGGGAGGGAGAGAGATACTGTCACATCCCCTCCCTCCCCAACACACACACACACACACACACACACACACACACACACACACACACACACACACACACACACACACACACACACACACACACACACACACACACACACACACACACACACACACACACACACACACACACACACACAAACAACGAATATAAGAAAAACTAGCATTTAT
>NC_059304.1:23226174-23231174 GCF_017591435.1 Portunus trituberculatus
TCTGGCATGGGCAGACTATTTTGGACATCTTCAGTCGTGAAGACTGTTGAGAAGAATCTATTTAGGACGTTTGCCATTTCAGCTTCGTTATCTATTTGGTTTCCGTTTTCTGTTATGAGTGGACCAATTGTTGAGGCTAAGACTCTTTTGGATTTTACATAACTGTGAAATTCCTTTGGGTTGGTTTTACAGGAGTTTGCGATCTGAGCTTCTACAGATTTTTTGCTGCTTTTTATCAACTTTTTTGCTTTTCTACGCAATCTGTCATGCTCTAATTTATCATTATTATGCTGTGTTAATTTGTATTTGTTGTATGCTTCTTTCTTTGCTAGAAGACAGCTTTTAATTTCATTATTCCACCATTTCGGTTTGGTGTTTAGTATTTTCCTTCTGTTTCTTAGTGGTATACACATCTTAGCTGTATCATTTATCTTTTCAGCAAACACCTCCCATGTCTTATCTACATCTGGTGTTTCCAGCAGTATATTCCAGTCAATGGATGCAAGCTGCATACGGAGTCTTGTGTAGTTTGCACGCCGATAGTCTGGCACTTTTTCTTTACTTTCATTCACTTTTCCTTTGTCAAAATTTATGGTGAATTTTAAGGTGCGATGATCGCTGGAACTGAATTCTGGTCCAATTTCCACATTTTCAATAGTATTCTCATCATTTGTTAGAACGATATCAAGGATATTGTTTCCTCTTGTCGGATGCTTGATGTGTTGGTGGAGGGAGCTTTCAAGCATGCTATTATACAGCTGCTGGCCAGCGTGAGCTGTCAGTGGTTCGCCCCACCTTGTGACTGGAAGGTTAAAATCTCCCATAATTATGCAATTGTTTACGCAGCAAATGTCCGCGATTTGTTCATACAATTGTTCGTCTGTGGCGGGTGACTGGGCTGGAGGACGATAGACGAGACCTAATGATATTCTTCGGGATTTATTTTCTATATGAATGAAATTGACATCTATGTTTGCAATGGTTGAAGTTGGCATCACACGAGCACGAAGATTACTTTTAACGTAAAACATTACACCGCCCCCTGTACGGTGAGATCTTTCGCTACTAAAAATGTTATAGCCATCAAGTGAGTATTCTGCGAGGTAATCTCTGTGTGTTGTATTAATCCAAGTTTCTGTGATGCCGATGATGTCATAGTTTTCTTGATGTATAAGAGCTTGGAGCTCATTAAATTTATTTCGTAAACTACGGGCATTGAAATAGCAAGCTCTGATCTTGCCTGAATCTGAAGATGAACTTACGACGCTGAAGTTCCTTCTGCCACCTGCACGTTTTTTGATCTGTGGAGACAAACTTTATCAGGAGGAGGAGGAAGGGGAGGAAGAGAGGAGGAGGAGGAGGAGGAGGAGGAGGAGGAAGAGGAGGAGGAGGATAGGAGGAGAGAGAGAGAGAGAGAGAGAGAGAGAGAGAGAGAGAGAGAGAGAGAGAGAGAGAGAGAGAGAGAGAGAGAGAGAGAGAGAGAGAGAGAGAGAGAGAGAGAGAGAGAGAGAGAGAGAGAGAGAGAGAGAGAGAGAGAGAGAGAGAGAGAGAGAGAGAGAGAGAGAGAGAGAGAGAGAGAGAGAGAGAGAGAGAGAGAGAGAGAGAGAGAGAGAGAGAGAGAGAGAGAGAGAGAGAGAGAGAGAGAGAGAGAGAGAGAGAGAGAGAGAGAGAGAGAGAGAGAGAGAGAGAGAGAGAGAGAGAGAGAGAGAGAGAGAGAGAGAGAGAGAGAGAGAGAGAGAGAGAGAGAGAGAGAGAGAGAGAGAGAGAGAGAGAGAGAGAGAGAGAGAGAGAGAGAGAGAGAGAGAGAGAGAGAGAGAGAGAGAGAGAGAGAGAGAGAGAGAGAGAGAGAGAGAGAGAGAGAGTAATATGAATCTCCATAATACAGTGAAAAGAAACATCACTTTGAGTCTTTCCTCCGCTCACGATATCACGCAGAACCAGCACTTCAACCTCCTCTTCCTCCTCCTCTTCCTCCTCCTCTTCCTCCTCCTCCTCCTACTCCTCCTCCTACTCCTCCTGCTGCTCCTTCTTCCTTTCCATACACTAGAAACACCCTTACCAACCTCAAGCACACCCTTATGACGCCCAAGAGAGAGAGAGAGAGAGAGAGAGAGAGAGAGAGAGAGAGAGAGAGAGAGAGAGAGAGAGAGAGAGAGAGAGAGAGAGAGAGAGAGAGAGAGAGAGAGAGAGAATTATAGAAAGTAGAAGTAAGGAAAGGAAGAAGAGATGAAAGAAAAGAGAAAGGAATGAATGAATGGAGAAAAATGAAAGTAGGGAAAGAGAAAGAAATATTTATGGATTAAGTAAGGAAGATAAAAAAAAATTAGCATTGAAAGATAGAAAGAGAAAAAAAGAAAAAGGAAGAACGAATAATAGATGAGAAAATAAGCGCAGGACGGAAGAGATTACTGTGAGTTCGGAAGAGAGGGACTGGAAGAGGAGAATGGATAGGAAGAGAAGAGGGAGGAAGAAATAAATGAGAAGAGGAGAAAATAGTCTAAGGAGGAGTAGGAGGAATAGGAGGAGGCGGAAGAAGAGGAGGTGGAAGAGGAGAAGGAATAGAAAAAAAAGGGGAGGGAAGGAGGAAGACCTGGGGGAAAAGAAAGAGGAAATGAGGGCATGCAACGAGGAGGAGGAGGAAAAGGAGGAGGAGGAGGAGGAGGAGGAGGAGGAGGAGGAGGAGGAGGAGGAGGAGGAGGAGGGAAGGATGAGAGTAAAGAGGGGGAAAGGAGGGCATGAAAGAAGAAGAAGGAGGAGGAGGAGGAGGAGGAGGAGGAGGAGAAGGAAGAGGAGGAGGAGGAGAAGGAAGAGGGAAGGATGAGAGCAATGAGGGAGGAAAGGAGGGCAGGTACGGAGGAAAGAAGGGAGAGAGAGATCCTGTTGGCAAGTCAAGCTTCTGTTTACACTCACCCTCACTGCTTGACCACACCCGTTTCGCCAACAGTGTGTGTGTGTGTGTGTGTGTGTGTGTGTGTGTGTGTGTGTGTGTGTGTGTGTGTGTGTGTGTGTGTCGATGTTTATTCCAGACTGTTCCGCTTTTTTTTATTAAGTTATCAATGATTTGAATTTGTAATGGCATTGTTTTGCGTGTGTTTTCATGAAGAATAGTTTAAAATATTTGGTTTGGTCAGTGAAATATCTATCTGCCTTTTATCTATCCATGTGTGTGTGTATATGTGTGTGTGTGTGTGTGTGTGTGTGTGTGTGTGTGTGTGTGTCTAACCTAACCATGCCCTTCTGACTCTGACCTGAAAACACGACTCATTTCAGCCTGACACGGAGGGAGGGAAGGCTGAGTGACGGACACCCACAAGAAACAGAGACAAGAACCAGCCGTGCATCACCAGCATCACCGCCATCACCCTAATCATCGTCATCACCAGCGCTAATACACCCTCGGCAAAAAGTGTTAACGGTGCCGCCACACACACAAGTACAGCGAGAGGGAGGGAGGATCACAAACCAGTAACACGCACCGCCACTAATTTACATTCAATCCTATTTACCAGTTATATTTTTTTCCCGCCTTTACTTACTTTGGTGAACATTCTGCTGCCAGCCATGAAGGGAACCAGAGAGAGAGAGAGAGAGAGAGAGAGAGAGAGAGAGAGAGAGAGAGAGAGAGAGAGAGAGAGAGAGAGAAAGAGAGAGAAGGAAAACAACACTATATTTTTGTTTTTTCTACTTTATGTAAGACTAACTCTGGCTTACGACAAAAAAAAGTAAATAAAAATAAAAAAAAGAACAACTATTGAAGCCAAAAAATTTTAGAAGTGTCATTAAACCAAACTTTCAAATGTGTCTTGAAAATAAACTGGAAAAGTGTCTTGAAATTCTAACACACACACACACACACACACACACACACACACACACACACACACATACACAAACATCAAAAACAGTGCCAGTGAGCCGCGATGAAAGGTATTGAAGTGATCAAGTGAATAATGATCGCTAATAGTCACAATCTCTGGAGACTCATAAAGCTCTGCGTGAGGGAGCGGCGCGTGACGGGCGGAGTGATAATAGTGATGGAAGGCGAAAATAAGGAATGAATTCACTTTATAATTATTAGGGAAAAAAAATTGTATAATGTTATCAAGCCGCGCTGAGGATGCCCTGAGGCGCCGAAGCGGGGGTGGGAGCAATGGGGAGGAGAATGGAGGCTGCTGCTGAAGGTTGGCGCCATGCGAAGGGGGAGGGCGAGGGAGAAGACGCGGGAAGGAGGGGAGGAGGGGAGGAGGGGATAAAGGTGGGGACTAGTGTCTGATTACCTCAGTTCCTTAAATAGTGATAGTGATAATAATGATAATACTAATTATAATAACAATAATAGTAAGAACAGTATAAATAATAATAATAATAATAATAATAATAATAATAATAATAATAATAATAATAATAATAATAATAACAATAATAATAATAATAATAAGAAGAAGAACAAAATTAAGAAGAACAATAACAATAGCAAAAACAATGATAACAATAATATTAATAACAATGATAATTAGAGCAACAACATCAATAATAATATTAATAATAATAATAATAATAATATAATAATAATAATAATAATAATAATAATAATAATAATAATAATAATAATAATAATAATAATAATAATAATTACATTAATAATAGTAATGATAATAATAATAATAATGACAATGATAATAATAATAATAATAATAATAATAATAATAATAATAATAATAATAATAATAATAATAATAATAATAATAATAATAATAATAATAACAATAATAATAATAATAATAATAATTATTATTATATTAATAATAGTAATAATAATAATAATAATAATGACAATGATAATAATAATAATGATAATAATAATAATAATAATAATAATAATAATAATAATAATAATAATAATAATAATAATAATAATGATAAACTGAGATGAACCCACAAGCAGGTTCTACTGGTTATTTATTCCCTGGTTTTCCTCACATCAATAATTAACTGACAAG
>NC_059304.1:23236174-23253674 GCF_017591435.1 Portunus trituberculatus
CCTCTTCCCTTTTTGCCAGCTGTTCTTTTTCCTTTCCTATTCTCCTGCTCCTCCTCCTCCCTCCTCCTCGTACCGTCAGCTGATCCACGCTCTGACAGACAGACAGACAGGCTGACAGATAAGATAGACAGACACGTCAATTTTCCAGTAATTTGGTATACGAATATATTTTGTCACTATCGTTCTATCTAATTTTTTTAACGTGATGTATTTTGGTGCTTTGATTTTCCTCTTCATTGACGTATTAATGTGTGTGTGTGTGTGTGTGTGTGTGTGTGTGTGTGTGTGTGTGTGTGTGTGTGTGTGTGTGTGTGTGTGTGTGTGTGTGTGTGTGTGTGTGTGTGTGTGTGTGTGTGTGTGTGTGTGTGTGTGTGTGTGTGTAACTATATATATCAAAGCACAATTTATTTCTATTACCTCCGATAACAATACTACTACTACTACTACTACTACTACTACTACTACTACTACTACTACTACTACTACTACTACTACTACTACTACTACTACTACTACTACTACTACTACTACTACTACTACTACTACTACTACTACTACTACTACTACTTCTATTACAGGTGGTACTGCTTAAATCAGTGACAATGTTCATAAGTTTGTTTCCATTCTAAAAATTTCACGACCACTCTCTCTCTCTCTCTCTCTCTCTCTGGTCCTGGTAGAGTCAATTGTCCGTATAATTCACCTGAGACTCCTGAAAGACTGATTAGCTAATGGCTGGGCAGGTGATGCTAATAACACACCAAGATGTCATCTGTCACACACACACACACACACACACACACACACACACACACACACACACACACACACACTCTCTCTCTCTCTCTCTCTCTCTCTCTCCTTAAAATGGTAACTCACAATTTTTTCTTTCTTTCAACATTTTCGTTCCCAAACAATGGAAACAACAATACTCAAAACTGTCCCTCTGTACCTCTCCCTCTCCCTCTCCCTCTGCCTTTTGACTCCCCTCCCACGCTCACTTCCTTGTCATTATATCATATCCCGCCCTTCCTTCCTCCCTCGAATCCCTCTCTCTTTCGGCCTCTCCCGCTCCCTCTCTCTCTTCCCCTCCGCTATATAATACACGAAATGCCCATCAGACTCCAACACGGAATTAGTAATCTCACGCAGCATTATCTCCGGGTTGGCCAAGGGAGCATGACGGCCACAGGGGCATGACGAGGCGAGGCTGAGAGTGACGCAATGGTGGGCGTGTGGGTTTGGGCGTGGGCGTGGACGTGTGTATGTGTGTGTGTGTGTGTGTGTGTGTGTGTGTGTGTGTGTGTGTGTGTGTGTGTAATATTGGTAATCGGAAGGTAAGTGGCTGTGTGTAATGTGTTGATTGAAATGGAAGTGGTGAAAGATTGGTGATGTTAATAGATTTGTTGGAAAAAAAAATGTTATGTGAATAGCTTTGGTGAAAAATGAGGTGTGAATTAGACTTAGTGAAATCTAGATTTAAATTTAAAAAGGTTTAGAAAAAATGGTATCTACATATATAGAAAATACTGATAATGAATTAATAAATAAGAAATGCAACACAATACATTAATTAAATATAATGCACAGTGTAACACGTAGAGATGGAGCGAAGGTGACAAAATAGAAGCGTGAATAATAAAAAATAATAATAATAAAACCGTGACAGAGTTCATTTTACAATTAACGAAAAGAAAAGAAAACAAAACAAGCACAATATGCATTACAAAAAGGATAAACCTAAAATACAATACAAGAATGAACAACAACATGCAAAAGAATAAAAAAATAAAAATGACAAAAGCTCGTATTCTCAAACTTTTCTGTGCTTCACCTTCACTATTTCAAAAGACTTTATTTAAATTGACGCGAATGATTTTTAAGATGCTTTTACGGTTCTAGAGGCAGAATGACAAAATTTCTACATTATTAACTGGAAAAACACTATTGAAAACCCCGCTAATTATCTCTGTGGTCGTAGAAAATAGACGTGGTGAGATGGTGAGAGAGTAAAGCGTTTCTGAAGACGGACCCAAAATAACACACACACACACACACACACACACACACACACACACACACACACACTATCAATAACTCCCATGCACTTCACTTTAACGCACGTATGTAAAATTAAAAGCAGGAAAAAAGAAAAGAACACACATATAACTCTCTCCCACTCCCTTGGAAAAAAAAAAAAGTGACGTAGGTTCCCGAAATAATCCAGGAAACAGCGAACATGAAGAGAAATTAATACACGGAGATCAGAAAAATTAATACTGAGAGAGATGGAAGCGATAACGTGCATATATTTGATTCCTGACGTGGTGTGGGGGGGAATGGTAGGGGAAGAGAAGGGGGAAGAGGTAGGGGAGAAGGAGGAGGAGGAGGAGGAGGAGGAGGAGGAAGAGAAGGAGGTGAGAAGGGTGAAGGGTGAGGGGTGATAATGAGGGATAAGGAGCGGAAGGTGAAAGAAGGGAGAGGAGGAGGAGGAGGAGGAGGAGGAGGAGGAGGAGGAAGAAGAAAAGGAGAGGGATTTTGATAGAGGAGAGGATGATGAGGGGCGAGGAATGAGTAAGTGGGAGAGAAAAATGGAGGAAAGAAAGGTGTTGGTTAATATTTAAGGAAGAGAGAAAGAGGAAGAAGGAGAGAAAAATGGAGGAAACGTGGCTGGAATGGAGGAAAAGTAGAATGAAAAAGAAAAGAAGTGAAGGGAATTTAGAATATACGAGGGAGCGAGAGAGAGAGAGAGAGAGAGAGAGAGAGAGAGAGAGAGAGAGAGAGAGAGAGAGAGAGAGAGAATGAGGGGAGTGTAGTGGTGAGGTGATCTGTATAAGGGGGGAGGTGGGAGAGTGATAGTGAGAGAGGAGGGGGGAGAGAGTAGGGAAGAGAGGGGCAGATGTTACTGTATTGTCTACCTGCCCGGAAGTGAACCCACGGAGAGAGAGAGAGAGAGAGAGAGAGAGAGAGAGAGAGAGAGAGAGAGAGAGAGAGAGAGGTGGGTGGGGAGGGACAGCACTTACCGGAAGAAATTTTTCCCTATTTTCCCTAATTTTCTTTCAGGCTCCCATAGTTTTCCCCTCCTCCTCTCTCTCTCTCTCTCTCTCTCTCTCTCTCTCTCCTGGGCCTTAACTGCTTATTCAATTAATCATCTTGTTCTTCTTTCTCAGATTATATTTTCTCATTCATTCACATGTTTATTTCTGGATCTGCATGTTGCCGCCACCCCCCTCTCTCTCTCTCTCTCTCTCTCTCTCTCTGTGTCTCTCTCTCTGTTAGTGGATCACGAGGCCGGGAAATTAAAATCGACACACTTGTACAATTTGTTTTTACCTCTCTATCGCTCTGAATAATTCCAGCACCCTGCATACTACTGGATCCGCCCCACGCCCACCTACCCCGCCGCACCTGCTCTCCCTCCATCCCTCCCTCTTCCCCTCCCTCCGTCTCTCCCTCCCTCCCTCCCTCCATCTCCCCAACAAAGCCTCGCCTCAGCTTACTGGCGTCTATACAATTCCAGATAAATTTATTGTTCAGGGAATGCTGTTGGAGGTCTTTTTCTCTCTCTCTCTCTCTCTCTTGGGAAGTTCAGTAGTGCAGAGAGAGAGAGAGAGAGAGAGAGAGAGAGAGAGAGAGAGAGAGAGAGAGAGAGAGAGAGAGAGAGAGAGAGAGAGAGAGAGAGAGAGAGAGAGACAGAGAGAGAGAGAGAGAGAGAGAGCCAGCCCGCCCGCAGTCTGTAAGCATTCTTTGCCATTTAATTTTCCTGATTTAAGAATGCGTTTGATTGTAAAGAGAGAGAAAAAAAGAGAGAAAATAAATAAACCAGTGGATGAATTGTTTATAGGACAATGAATCGAGAGTGACCTTAACGGTACGGCTTACTTACTATTATTATTATTATTATTATTATTATCATTATTATTTTCATCATTATTATTATCATTATTATCATTATCATTATGTATCTTTTGAGGTATATTTTTTCATCGCCATCATCATCATCATCAGTATTATTATTATTACTGCTACTGCTACTATTATTGTTTTTATCTTTTTTTGTTCGCCACTACTTAACACTGCTAGGAATCCGGGAGGTGATTTACATAAGGAACGGCACTCGTGTTGCTGTCACCGGGACACTTAAAGAGAGCCTTGCAACACCTGCTTTATGCTCACGCCCGCTGTGTCTCTTGCCGAGTAT
The DNA here is from genome assembly GCF_017591435.1 of Portunus trituberculatus. NCBI lineage: Eukaryota > Metazoa > Arthropoda > Malacostraca > Decapoda > Portunidae > Portunus > Portunus trituberculatus. Next base: position 23,240,376 of record NC_059304.1, read on the forward strand.
GACGCGCTACACATTATCTTCTCTCTCTCTCTCTCTCTCTCTCTCTCTCTCTCTCTCTCTCTCTCTTACTTACTTCGTATAACAGACGGCACGACACGTCCTCTCTCATTTCATTCCCTTGGCTAGCTCGAGGACACGTCTCTCTCTCTCTCTCTCTCTCTCTCTCTCTCTCTCTCTCTCTCTCTCTCTCTCTCTCTCTCTCTCTCTCTCTCTTATTCTCATTCTTATATTTTCTTATTTCATTCAAAATATTTTTTTCCGGACAAAAATTATCACATTCGTAAATATTTCCATTTTTGGGTCGCTATCTCTCTCTCTCTCTCTCTCTCTCTCTCTCTCTCTCTCTCTCTCTCTCTCTCTCTCTCTCTCTCTCTCTCTCTCTCTCTCTCTCTCTCTCTCTCTCTCTCTCTCTCTCTCTCTCTCTCTCTCTCTCTCTCTCTCTCTCTCTCTCTCTCTCTAAACAAGCCGCAAGCAAAACTCTTCCCTCTCCATTTATTTCTTAGACAAACTTTTGGCATAAACTCTCCTTTGTCTCTCTCTTTTCTTCCCTGCTTGAACAGACTGCATGGCGCGTCCTCTCTTATTTCATTCCCTGGCAGCCTCTAGGACGAATCTCTCTCATTTCCTTATTTTTTCTCACAAATGCCTAACAATGATTCTCCTGTTGTATTATTCCTTAAACCTTTGGCCTACACTCCCTCTTTTTCTTCCTCTTCTCTTTATCTTTATTTTGTTTTTCCATGATTCGTCTTTCCATATTTACTTCTTCAGCAGGCTTGAAAGTACATCTCCATTTTCTTTCACTTCTTACTCCCGCCATTTAACTTTAATTTTGCCATTTTTTCTTATATTACTTCAATAAATTCCGCCACAAACTCTCCTTCCATTCTCTATTCCTTGGCTGACACGAACACACGTCTCCCTCATTTGAACTCCTCACTCAAGCTATCTAACAACCATCTTCCTCTATTTCCTTCATTCCTTAAACAAACATTGGCATAAACTGCACATTTCCCATTCCCTACTTGCCTGGACGACACGCCTTCTTCATCCTTGTTTCTTAATCTAGTCATCTAACAGTTATCGTCTTGTATTTTTCATTCCCTCAACCAATCCTGACGTAAATTCCCTCATGTTTCATTCCTTAGTTGACTTGAGGACACGTCTTTCATTTTTACTCCCTACTTTAGCTATCTGACATCTCTCCTCAATTTCTTCCTTTCCTTCAACAAACTATGCCATAAACTTTCCCGTTCTTCATGCCTTAACTGATTCGAGTACAGCCATGTGTCTCTATTCTGAACTCCTTTCTCAAACTAGCTAATGTGTAACCCCCTTCTGTTTCCTTCATTCCTTCAACAAACAGTGGCAAAGATTCTCCTTTCATTTTCTGAGTCTTAGCTGACTGGATGACATGTTCTCATTATTTTTTTCATAATCTATTCATCTAACAGCTCTCCGTCTTATACATTTCATTCCTTCAGCAAATTTTGGCTCATAGTTCACCCTTTTTTTTTATTTCTTAGCGGACTCGAAGGTGTATGTCTCCCTCATTTGAACTTCTTACTCAAGATTATTATTATTATTTTTTAAAGTATCTTCCTCTATTTCCTCAGCTTCTTTTGGACACCGTGGCACATTTCTGATTTCCTTGCGTACTGGAGGACAAACATGTTTCCCTCATTTTTACTCCTTGTCCAGCTATCTTCACAGTTATCTATCCTTCATTCCTTGAGCAAACAAACATTTCTCATTCCTTATCTGACTCGAGGACACGTTTCCCTCAATTTTGCTCTTCTACTCCTTAATCTAGCTATCTAAAAACTACCTAAAACTATCTAACAGTCATCTCCTTATGTATCCTTCATTCCTTGAGCAAACAAACATTTTTCATTCCTTATCTGACTGGAGGACATGTTTCGCTCATTTTTACTCCTTAATCTAGCTATCTAAAGACTATCTTCCTTCTTTCCTATTATTCCCGCAACAAAGTGTGGCGCAGACTCCGCTCCTTTGTTGCTCCTCAAAAACAAGCCGGGTAACACTCTTCCTCCTTTGTTACTCGCTGATGTACGAGTTTGCTCATCGCCAGGCATGTCCATTCTCCTCGGTTATTTCTCAAGGGCGAGAATGGCCCACAAATAGGTTGTGTTTGGGGCTCAAATGGAGGCAAGTAGCTGCAGGTGATCCGTCTCTCCGACTTATAACACTTTGCTCTCTCACATGATAAGGTGCAGATGAATTCTTCCTGCTCTTCTGTCTGCTTCTGAGCTCACAAAAGAAAACTGTTAGGAGGACTCAGTTATTTTTGCTAAAACTTCGAAAACAGGCTCTGGATAGGTCAGGTTTCTCTCTCTCTCTCTCTCTCTCTCTCTCTCTCTCTCTCTCTCTCTCTCTCTCTCTCTCTGGAGTCTCAAGGGAGGAGTCTACATATACATCAGATCACCTTCTACACTCAATTGAATCAGATACCTGAGCCTCCCCCGAGGTTGCAATGCTTTACGGAGCTGCGAGAGTTGCCATTATTTTTCAGTGCTGTGTTTGCCTCCCGGCTTGCCTCCACTTGCGTCAGTAACATATAAATCTTAACGTGTGAATGCCGCCGCTTTCTTTTACTGTTTACCCTCAAGGTGCCTATTGTTCAGTGACGTCCGAACACACACACACACACACACACACACACACACACACACACACACACACACACACACACACACACACACACACACACACACACACACACACACACACACATATTAACGTCATGGTCCACGTACGTGATTCAACAGTGACGTCACGCTAGCAAGGCACAGTGAACGCTACTATAACTGTACTACAAAGCAATGACATTATGCCTGTACATACATTACATACATACATACACATGAAAATATTACGGTGACGTCAATTTTGCACGCGTCACGAACCGCCCCATCGACCGACCAACCTTGCCCTGCCTCTTTCTTCCTCTATCTCTCTCTCTCTCTCTTTTCCCTTCACCCTTCCATCCCATCCCTCGCTGAACATAGAAACACAATGGATAAATGAGAAACGGAAAATCTACATGAAAAATGACGAGTAATGCAAGGTGTGGAAAGGGCGAGCGTGTCTTATCATAGCCTGTTATCTTTCCCGCTACTCCCTCTATCACTAGCGATACACTCACTTCGCCTATCAATAATCAGCACCACCTTCTCTATGGTTACCTGCCACAGCCGCTAATGCCAGTACTGTCTTAATGTTCGGCACCTCCTCCCTTCATTCTATGGTGATTCTTTTCAAGGTAATTATAGTTTTCCGAGGTTTCTCTGGGTAGGTAGGTATATAGGTGTTAATTAGGGAGAGAGAGAGAGAGAGAGAGAGAGAGAGAGAGAGAGAGAGAGAGAGAGAGAGAGAGAGTATGAGTGCGTGTGTATGTGTGTAAATTATCTGAGAGTTGATAACATCGGGCTAATTGGTCCATTCAAGAGTCATCACCTCCAATTGGGGCGCGAGGCAAAAAGACAAAGGTGATAACAACAATAATAATGTTGAGATAAAGTGTTGGGTTCAATACAGAAAAAAAGAAATCAGGATACACAACGATATCTTTCTTAATTCACTCAATATATATTTTTTTCCTTCTCGTTACCGCAGCGAATCAGAAATCCATAAACTCACCTTGCTTAAAGAGAGAGAGAGAGAAAAAAAATAATAATGAAGGTCTAAAATGTACTGGTTCACCGTCCTCTATTTCCGCATTTTTGGTGAGAGGGAACAAAAAAATAGTAGAAGTAATGAGATAATCTAATCAAGTCCTGGAGCAACACACACACACACACACACACACACACACACACACACACACACACACACACACACACACACACACACACACACACACACACACACACACACACACACACACACACACACACACACACACACACACACACACACACACACACACACACACACACACACACACACACACACACACACACACACACACACACACACAAGAGAAAATTAACATACAAGACCTTACTTTTTTTTCCTTGTCTACTAATAATAATACTGAAAATTTCATATCACCATTGTGTCTAAATCAGCGTCCATGTAGCTGACTGTTCTGTGCCGCCGCCGTCAAATTATCTGGTCCCGCGGGTAGGGAGTGTTGTATAAGGGCGGCGTGCTTCCCTGTATGGAGGGCGCCTGTACCGTGGAAGGGCAGGCGCGGCGCTCCATCACCATAAAGTAGGAAAGAATTAAAGCTGCTCGTCTCGCAAGTGTCTTCAAGTCTCCCTCGCCTTCCATCCCAGTGTTACATCTCTTGCAGTCTTTCATCGCGGCCTAAGTAGTTATTTCTCTTCTCAATTTGCCGTAACTGCATGTCGCCGCGTCTCCAGAGGCTGAGTTGGCACGACATTTCCTTCTTATTTCCCTTCATTTTCCTTCCACCTTGCTATTTCGAAGAGTTACTGTTATTTCTTCATCTCGTCCGCTGGTACACTCGGCAGCTACCAGTCTTCGTAATTCTGTTCCTCCTGCCGCCTATAATTTGAAGTCCTTTAGGAGAGAGGAGCATTGAGTCGCCTTATGAGGATCTCTTCTATTGTATCTTTTGAGAGAGTAACTATTATACTTTTTTCTTTATACTTGAAGGACTAAAAACAAAAAGAAAAAAGAAAAAAAGACCGCCATCGAGCAATCCAGGTCACCGCCAATACAACTTTAGAGCAAAATTTTCACCCACATATTTAGTCATTCTACTTCTGCGTCCGTCTCCTTGCATCAACTCCCACCGTGGCGAACGGCCTTCGCAGCGCCACGACACACAAATACACACACCCAACGTCTCCATTACCCGCCAAGTAACATTAATTAAAACCTCTATAAGCATGTCTTCGCAGCGTAAATGACCCCTAACTTTAACTTACACCGTCACGCCGCCAACGCTCGGGTATCGGCGGCCCATCAGCTGATCTTATCTTAATTATACCTCAATGCTCTGGTTTTACAAAGTTCACCACAACACGTGTTCCAAAGTTGACAGGGAAAGATATCGGGGGATGAAAATATGATCTTCCGAGGATATCAAGAGCACCAGGCCCCGGCATTACGTGGAGCCTTGTGGGTAATGAGGTGTGGTAGTGCAGCCTCCATCCAGCCACTGACTATTGGCGCTCCTGTCTACCCTAATACCCACAGACTCCAGTCAAGGGCGAAGGCGATGCAGGAGGTACGAGTAAGTAAGTAAGTGCCCCTACTAGCAGGCAGCGAAAGTGACCTCGACCCAGCCCAGCAACGCTAGATTTGGGTGAGATGTTCGTCAATATGTGATACAACTCGTCACAACAACAATCAAACCTACACAGACAGGGGGGGATGAACACACACACACACACACACACACACACACACACACACACACACACACACACACACACACACACACACACACACACACACACACACACACACACACACACAGCTCATCATATCTTGCAGGGAGCAGAGGAAAATATACTCGAGACACTTCAAGCCAGAATAATTAAAACGAAAGATGCAATAATGAGAGAAAGAAGAGATGTACGAATAAAATAACTTAAGGCAACCACTGTATTTAGAGAGTAAGAATGAAGACCGAAGAGAAAGAGAGAAGACAGATATCGCCGTCCATCCTTTTTTCTATATCTTTAAATACATAGCAGATAAGGATTGTATATGATATTTCTCTCCCCCCTCTCTTCCTGCAAGACCTGCAGGAAACTTTGGCCGACTGAGGATGAGAATAAATTGTATCTTAGCTTATGTAGATCACCAATAGCTGTGTGATTATGTTTCTATCTCTCTATCTCTTCTTCCATATACCTGTCCGCTCGTACAGGTGAGTGCTCTTGCTTACAGAGGGGAAAAACTAAAGTGATGATCAAAAATAATTTCAAACTTGAATCCAGGTGTTTTCGACAAAGCCCAAAAACTTGATTCCGCTGCAGATACAGACTTGAATTTGCTTGTCTGCATCTTAACCCGACACACACACATACACACAACACACACACACACACACACACACACACACACACACACACACACACACACACACACACACACACACACACACACACACACACACACACACACACACACACAGTCAGGGCGAAACAAGCAGAATCTTTCAAATCTAAAATGACTTATGCCTAAAAACAGAACCGAATATTTACCTGCATGATGATTGAGAGCAGCACCCCCCCTCTCTCTCTCTCTCTCTGTCTCTCCCTCATCAGATAACAGGCACGCTATTCTATATATTCCTGGTCTTCATTAATGAGCGTCCATCTTGAGGAAGCAGCGAAGGTACAAACTCTACACCTCTTGAGAAATTATGCTTGAGAGGGACGGGAGATCCAAAATGGTGCTCCGACACGTCCAGGCGCCGCTTGCATGCTTGTATAACGATATCGGAAATCTTTATTCATGTACCGAGGCTGTGCGGGTGTGGGAGAGGCGGAGTCGGAGAGATAAAGGGCTCGAACAAGACTCATCATCTCTCCGATACATTTAGTTACGGTTTACTATCTCTCTAGGGAATGTGTGTGTGTGTGTGTGTGTGTGTGTGTGTGTGTGTGTGTGTGTGTCTAAGGTCAATAAGTAACAGTCTAGTTCTCGCGCCTCATTTATATTCGTGAGCGGTGAAAAATATCTTAGCGTAGCGAAAGGCATGAGATAAAAACAAATAAAATATGATCCTTTCAGAAGTTGAGGTCGAAATGTTTAAGTCATCCAGTCTCTCTCTCTCTCTCTCTCTCTCTCTGATTCTAAAATGGCTGTATACTCGTTGGGTTTCGCCGTGAGAGCTTCATTTGTTTGCCTGAATGCGTGCTAAAGGTAGGAGATAATACCTGTCACTCCTGTCTGCGTGGCCCTTACCTGGCCCCGGGCAGGTGAGAAGGCAGCGCAGGGAACGTTTTACCACTAATGAATTTCTGCGGTAATTCATCCAGTAGTTTAAGGGGAAAAAAATGTTGGTGTAAGTTTAAATTCCTCTGTTTATCTTTTTTCCTCCAGTGTGTGTCTTGCCAGTATCGATTTCTGTTACATGTTAGTCTTGTTTTGTATTCATTCTTGGCCTCAGTTTATTTGCTTCTCTTCCTGTTTCTCCGATACTTATTTTTCTTTTTTTTTCCATGTATCTGTCTTATTCTTCGTGTTCTTATTCGTCCTCCTTCTCTTCTGATTGCGTCTTGTATCGTTCTTGTTCTTTTTAATTATATCATTCGCTCCCTCCTCTTCTGCGTTCTTTCTTCTCTTTTTCCTTCCTCTATTATTCTTGTACTTCCAATTCTCTTACTTCCTTCTTATTTCTTTTTTTTTTCTTTTACCTCTCTTATTTATCCACACCTCTTCTTATTTATCTTTCCTGTATCATTCCTGTACTAATTATTATATACAACTGTTCACTATATTCTTCATTTCCTCTTCATTCTTTTCTATTTTCTTTTTCTTCACTCGTCACTGTCATCTTTGCTTAATCATCAAAACGTAATAATAACATAACGCTACCTGTGCATCCTTTCCTCCTCCTCCTCCTCCTCCTCTTCTTCCTCCTCCTCCTCCTCCTCCTCCTCTTCCTCTCCTCCCCCTCCTCCTCCTCCTTCCTCCACCTTCTTCTTCCTTCTCCTCCATCAAGAGGCAGAGATGAAGATGTAGCCTCACCATCACCACCATTAACCGACCAGCCTTCACTATTAGCGCCGCATCACGACATGTCACAACACCACCACCGCCATCACCACCAACACCGCAGTCATCATTAGCGTCGTCATTCACTCTCATGACACCCCCACCACCACCATCACCACCACCATCAGCGCCTGTAGTCATTTATCTCTTGGAGCCATTAACACGACCATTAAAGATGACTAGCGCTCGTGAATGGTGTTTGTTATATTACCAATACTATTATCCCACTAGGAAAAAATAAAACAAGGACGGTGAGATGTGATTAGGGGAAGTACATATTCTGCTTGTTCATTTTGTCCTGTCTCTTTCCACTTTATTATCCCTCAAGTGTGTGTGTGTGTGTGTGTGTGTGTGTGTGTGTGTGTGTGTGTGTGTGTGTGTGAGGAAACATATAGTACATGGATATCACAAACAAAGGTAAATATATAAATGAGGAAAGCAAAATATAAACCACGTGATAATTTTAGATGGAGTGTCATTCGCTGTGTGTGTGTGTGTGTGTGTGTGTGTGTGTGTGTGTGTGTGTGTGTGTGTGTGTGTGACCTCGGGATCGCAACAACACAGTGGAGGCGGATGTAGGTCAACTCCATCAGAGTGGCGCGGGTTCCCCTCAGATCACTACCGTTTGATTGGACCTGCTCACCTTCCCCCTTCCCTCACACCACACACACACACACACACACACACACACACACACACACACACACACACACACACACACACACACACACACACACACACACACACACTGGAAAATGCACTTACTAAATCATGGATACTCATCACAAACATGCTTTAAACTGTCAATATGGAATGTGTACCCAGCCGAATCCACACACACACACACACACACACACACACACACACACACACACACACACACACACACACACACACACACACACACACACAGATGGGGAAAACACGAAAACGTCAATGTCAACATATGGAAGTAAGAAAAATAAAAAAAATATCCACAAAAAAGTGACACTAATTTAAGTCTTTTTAGTCTGCAGGTAGAGGTTGACACGAGTGACAGGTGAGAAATGTGTAGGAGTGTTGCTGAGACACAGGGAGGTGACAGGAAGCTCAGGAACCGGTTAGCTCTGTGTGTGTGTGTGTGTGTGTGTGTGTGTGTGTGTGTGTGTGTGTGTGTGTGTGTGTGTGTGTGTGTGTGTGTGTGTGTGTGTGTGTGTGTGTGTGTGTGTGTGTGTGTGTGTGTGTGTGTGTGTGTCTAGTGTTCGCTTTGAATGCTAGTGTTGCGGGGTCAGAATCAGGCTGGGAACAAGACAGATGCATCTAATTGGTCATCTTTATCAGTCGGCGAGCTCGTTCAGGGTTGGACAGGGGGAATGCTTAATGTTCCATACCTGTTTTGTTTTATATATCATATTCCCCGCATACAAGGTCGATAAGGTTAATCGTAAATGAATGCTAAGTTATGCAGTGAATCTTAATTTCATTGTAAGAGTACAGGTTAGCTTATCTATATCAGGAATGTGGTGTTAATCTGTAAACAAAAGCGAGGATGAAAGTCGACGGTCTGCCTCCTGAACGAATATGGCCCTGAAGGCCGTTCGTTGTGTGCGGGAAGTCGACGGTCTTTTATTAATATTATTATTGCTCTTTTTTCTTCAATATCTTGACATGTTTTACGCAGCAGCAGCAGGAAGCGTGGCGGCAACAAGTGTTCCTCAGGTATAATAGATGTAGTGTACGCGCCAGTCGGGTGGCGTGCAGCTGCCCCGCCCCGCCCCGCCCCACTCCTGTTGCTCCCGTTGCTCTGTTTCGCCCGAGTCAACCAGTTAGTTCAGTCTTGTTCTAATGATTCCTTCCATTCCGGGCTCTGTCTTGACGAGGTATTAACGTGAGGGACTGACGCGCAAGAATTACTACCACTGATCCTCCTCTTCCTCCTCCGCCTCTTACTACTGCTACTATTACTACCGCTGCTGCCACCACCACCACTACAACTACCAATAACATCAGCCATGGAACTTCAAAAAACTTAGAGAACTCGAACTGAAGACATTCCATTTCCAACATTCTTTTATCCGCTACTCACCGTCAAATATTGTACGAGATAAGAATCAGTTTTCTCAGCCCTGCCAAACAAACAAAAAAATCAACGTCGAGATTGGTGAGAGAGAGAGAGAGAGAGAGAGAGAGAGAGAGAGAGAGAGAGAGAGAGAGAGAGAGAGAGAGAGAGAGAGAGAGAGAGAGAGAGAGAGAATATAAAAAAAAGAAAACACGATAGCTTCTTTACTGATGATGGACGGGTCACATATAACAGGTAAGAGGAGGAGAAAGAAGAGGAGGAGAAGAGGACGAAGAAGAGCGCCCAGAGCAAAATTTTTCTGTTTGTTACTCATCGCCACGAAAAAGAGAGATAAAAAAAACTTAAGTAAAGGTTAGGCGTCTTACACGACATTCGGGACTCGCTGATACTCCCTCCGCTGAAGCTGGCAAAGATTCACAGATATGAAGAGAGATGTCTGAGGAGGAGAGGGAGAAGGAAGAGGAGGAGGAGGAGGAGGAGGAGGAGGAGGAGGAGGAGGAGGAGGAGGTAAGAACAGCAGTAGACACGGGAGACGATATAAGAACAGGAGCGGATAAGAGAGGAATCAAATGAGTTGGGAGATTTGAGACGAAAAGGAGATAAGACCTGGAGTAGAGCCCTGGGGAGGAGGAGGAGCAGCGGAGGAGAGGAGAGGTTGGGAGAGGAATCAAAATGAGATGAGATGTCTGAGGAAGAGGAGATAAGACCAGCAGTAGGGACGGGAATGGATATGAAAAGAGCACGAGATAAGAGATAAATTAAATGAGACGAAAGATTTGAGAGACGGGATTGAATATGAGAAGAGGAGAGAGGAGAGAGGAGAGAGATGAGACGAGAGGAGAGGTCAGGGAGATTAGCAAAGAAGTCAGATAGAAGCGGGTAGAGGCGACACAAATAAGGGAGGAGAGTAGAAAGTGGGAGAAATGATTATTAAACAGGAGGGGACCGAATAAACAGTTTGGCACAAGACGAGGGTGACGAGAGGGCCAGACTGATAAATGACGAAGTAGGATTAGTAAGCAGCCTGGAAGGAGGGAGGAGGGTCAGGCGATGTCAGGGAGGAAGATGGGAAGACTTGAAGATGTACAGAGGTAAGGACGGAAAAATAGAGAGAGAGAGAGAGAGAGAGAGAGAGAGAGAGAGAGAGAGAGAGAGAGAGAGAGAGAGAGAGAGAGAGAGAGAGAGAGAGAGAGAGAGAGAGAGAGAGAGAGAGAGAGAGAGAGAGAGAGAGAGAGAGAGAGAGAGAGAGAGAGAGAGAGAGAGAGAGAGAGAGAGAGAGAGAGAGAGAGAGAGAGAGAGAGAGAGAGAGAGAGAGAGAGAGAGAGAGAGAGAGAGAGAGAGAGAGAGAGAGAGAGAGAGAGAGAGAGATAATTGTAGGGATGGAATTATGGTGTAGGTACAAGGAAATCGAAGGCACACAGGAAGATGGATGAGATTCACACAAAATGCCACTACACGGGAAGAGGTGAGCAGGGGAAGCTGGTGAGGAGGAGATAAACATGATGAGGAAGAAAAGGAAAGTAGAAGGATGGGTTGAAAGGAGGTGAGTGAAAGAAGGAGACTCCAAAACTGCAGGGGGTTCTGAAATATCTCACAACTGCGGCCCACTCACGTCACCCCATCCAACCCTAACCAGCCCCTCCTTTCCGTGCCCCACCCAGCCCAGCCCCGCCCTGAGCCTCCCAACACACAGGGAAAGGCGACATGGAGGTCGTCACAATGAACCCATCACCACGGGGGAGTGAGCGACACAGGCCAGCATCGGGCAGAGGGGACGAATACAAACAACACTATTTTGAATAATAAACGAGGTCATAAAACGCTATCTTACGACTGCTCTAAACATCTGTGCCACCATGCAAAGTTGATCTCCACGCACATCATCCTTAGGGGCGGTTATGGCGGGCCTGATGTGGCTTTATATATAGACATAACGAGTGGTATAATTTTTGAAGGGGTCACTGCATATTACTATGTAAGTAAGGAGGCAATATTTACGAGTGTGTAGGGAGGAGGGAGGCGACATAAAAGGCCCCATAAATGGCTGGGTTAGGGGCGGCGCGACAATGGTGTCTCCTCGTCTCTATTAGAAGGTTTGTGTGGCGAGGGAATAAAACGTGAAATACCGCACGTGTGTTTTATTCACATTGTGTCACTGGTGTTGCTATCATCGTTAGTGTTATTGTTAGTGTTAGTGTTATTATTATTATTTTCATTATTATTATTATTATTATTATTATTATTATCATTATTATTATTATTACTACTACTACCACTACTATTATTATTATTATTTTTTTTTATGATCAATATTATTATTATTATTATTGTTATTATCATTATCATCATCAATGTTGTTTGCGTTGTAGTTGTATCAGTGTTATAACTGATAATAGCACTACAAATATTAATACAATTCTTTCTCCTTCTCCTCCTCCTCTTCCTCCTCCTCTTCCTATTCCTTCTTCTCCTCCTCTTTCTCTTTGCCTCAGATCGTGAATTGCGGGTGTTTCGCGAATACACTTACCCTCCTTACACGACACAGACAGCCCCGAGTTAACGGTCACTACTACTACTCTCGACCTGTGACGGGCTGTGGAAAGTCAGGAGCCCTGACAGTAGTGATCATCATCAGGAATTAAAGTACCAGGGGTCACTGCTGCAGGGGGTAATCATGTAATGTGCGGCGCCCCTTAGTGGGAAGTACATTTTTACAGTGGATTGAACGGAGCTGGGGCCTGATTGACTGCTGCCTCCCTTGAAAGCGCCATGCAAGGCTGCCGCACCAACTCTTGACCTCTACACTGTGTCTACATTTACACTACACTATACTTTACTTACACTCACAGATAACCCTGAGTTAACGGTCACTACTCCTACTTTCGACCTGTGACGGGTTGTGTTTGTCTAGGGCCCTGTTAATTTTTTATCACCATCGGGACAACCAGGGATCAATGTTGCAGGGGGAAATCAGTGTACGGCGTCCCTCAAAGGGAAAGTACGCTTACTCAGTGGAGTGAACGGAGCTGGGGCCTGATTGACTGCTGCCTTCCTTGAAAGCGCCAGGCAAGGCTGCCGCACCACCCCTCCGACATCCACACTGTGACTCCACCCACACGCACATTCACCACACTATATAACCGTCAAGAACCTACAGAGTCCCCCACAAACAAGAGTAGACGTAGATTACAACTTCCTTTCTCTATCCTCTAAAATTCCATTTGGTTTTTCAATACCACATGGTACCTTTCCTTTTCCGGCCAGCTTCGGCTGGTGGGATGGGTGGGTGGGGAGGAGCCTTCTGCTTTCCTGTCCTGTCTCTAACACTATGTAGTTAGTATAGAATAGTTAACCAAGCAGCCTAGTAAGGACCCCAGGGGCTGTTGTTGCTTGGTCTTTCCTTTGTATTCCTTTGTATTCCTTTGTATTCTTCCTCCTCCTCTTCCTCCTCTTCTGCTTCCTCCTCCCCTTCCTCCCCGTCCCCATCCTCCTCCTCCGCCTCCTTCTCCTGCTCC
>NC_059304.1:23263674-23268674 GCF_017591435.1 Portunus trituberculatus
TTTAACGAGCGAGCCAGCGAGAGAGAGAGAGAGAGAGAGAGAGAGAGAGAGAGAGAGAGAGAGAGAGAGAGAGAGAGAGAGAGAGAGAGAGAGAATGAAAACAAAAATAAAGAACATGAAAGTCAAAAATATGAGCTCACCATCTTTCATAAACTTGCAAGCAAAACATTATAATTTTCATGTGGCTCGCTCCCTCCCTCCCTCCCTCCTTCCCTCACTCCTTCCCTCCCTCCCTCCCTCCGTCAGTCCCTCTCTCCTTCCTTTCTTTCTTTCTTTCCCCTTCTCAAAACCAGTTGCAGCGGCGCCCCGGGGCTTCCAATTAACAATAAATATCACGGCGGGAATCACGTGTCAGGCCATCACACGTGTATTTATTTTGGTAAGCAAGAAGCAACATGTGAGGACTCAAGGGTAATTAACACGTAGCATAAAAGGCATGAGAGATTCCCCCTGTCTCTCGGCCTGTCGGTGCATCAAACATCTCTCCCTCCCTCCCTCCCTCTTCTCGTTCTCTCGTGTAGTCTCTCGGTGGAGTGAAATATTATCTCTTACTCTCTCCGCTACATCAGGCATTCTCTTGTTTTCCTATAAGATTGCTTCCTATGTAAATATTTTTTTGGTTCCTGTGTCTCTCAGTGTACTAAAATATTATCTCTAATTCTCTCAGCTATATCAGGCATTCTCTTGTTGTCTTCTTACTGGCGACTGTATCAGGTATTTTAGTGGTTCCTGTGTCTCGTTGTATTAATGTATCATAATTTTACACTCTCCGCTGCATCAGGCATTCTTTTGCTTTCCTCTAAGATTGTTTGCTATGTAAGTATTTTCTTGGTTCCTTTATCTCTCAGTGCATTAAAGTATCATATCATACTCTCACATCTATATTAGGTATTCTCATGTTTTCCTCTCAGCGGCGACTGTATTAGGTATTTTCTTGTTCTTGAGTCTCTCGTTGTATTAAATATCATATTCTACTCTCTCCTCTACATCAGGCATTCTTTTGTTTTCCTCAAGACTGTTCGCTATATCAGTATTTTCTTGGTTCCTCTGTCTCTCAGTGTACTAAAACATTATCTCTTCCTGTATAAGCTATATCAGGCATTCCCTTGTATTCCTCTCACTGGCTACTATATCGGTATTTCCTTTGTTTCTTTGTCTTTCAGTGTATTAAAGTATCATCTCGTACGCTCTTGGCTACATCAGGCATTCTTTCCTTTTCCTCAAGACTATTCGCTATATCGATATTTTTTTGGTTCCTCGACTCTCTGTATTGAAAATATTATTTATCTCTTGGTATTCGTACGTCAGACACTTTCCTCCGTCTTTCATTCTCTCGGTACTTCAGGTTTCCTCCCGGTCTTCAGCTCTATAAAGTATCAAAATGTATTATTGTCTCTCCGTGTATCACAAGGCATCTCCTCATTCTTTCAAGGCATTAAATATCCTTTCTATCACGCTGTCTCTCTGTCTCTCTCTCTCTCTCTCTCTCTCTCTCTCTCTCTCTCTCTCTCTCTCTCTCTCTCTCTCTCTCTCTCTCTCTCTCTCTCTCTCTCTCTCTCTCTCTCTCTCTCGGCACAACAAACATCTACTACAAACACTTTCAGCGTGTCAAGAACAACCTCTCCGTCTTTCACTTCATCAGATTCTCTCTCTCTCTCTCTCTCTCTCTCTCTCTCTCTCTCTCTCTCTCTCTCTCTCTCTCTCTCTCTCTCCCGGTGCAACAAACATCTGTTACAACCATCTCAGTGTCTCTGGTCTGTCTCACTCCCTTGACAAGTTCTTAATTAACCCAAGACGCGCAGCAATGAGGTTTACTACAAAGTGTCAGTGCATAATTTATTCTTCACTTTCATCAAGGTTGTGGTGGTGGTGGTGGTGGTGGTGTTGACGTTATTTATTGGCTTCATTAGTTACAGATGCTTTTGATTTCTTTAACTGGTTTTCTTTTAATATCTGGTCATGCATTGGTAGTTTTGTATATACTAGTTATTTTTTTTCTTCAAGTGTTATTTTCTTCACTTCTGTTTGAGCATACAGAAAAAGCTATCTAGAAAACGCTAAGAATGTTATAAGAGAAAGAGTATTTATTGGTGGTGGTAGTAGTAGTAGTAGTAGTAGTAGTAGTAGTAGTAGTAGTAGACGAAGTATTAACAAACATAACAAAAATGATAATAATGATAACAATAATCGTAACAACAGCAAAAAGAACAACAACAGCAACAAGGACATGTGAAGGACTGGCCAATGCAAGTGTCATGCAAAACAGACAGAACAATTAACGTGCGAGGCATAAACTTGGTTACGTATTGGGAGTAATTTGTTCTGTTGCCACTCGTCCATTCTTACTGCCGTTATTCTTATCTTCATCACCATCGCTCTTGTTGTTCCCGTTGCCGCCTCCATGCTGGTTTTATTACCATTATCATTTTTATTATTATTGCTCCTATCATTTGCTGTGGTAGTAATAGCATTGGAACCAGTACCTACACCATTACTGCTATTGTTTCTTTGTTGTTGTTATTTCTATTATTATCTTTATTATTATTATTATTATTATTATTATTATTATTATTATTATTATTATTATTATCATTATTATTTCACTGCTACTACTACTAAACCATCATAATTTTCATTCCCATCAGCACAAAATAATCAATACTTTCATTACTGCTGTTATAATTATCTCATTACTAAACATTATCATTGTTATCCACCCTAGTTTAATCTTTCAGATCTAGTTTAACTCATCTTTTCGGTTGAGCAACACCATAAGGTTTCTTGCTGCTTCCCTTCCTTCATTAAATTCTTCATTATCAGGAAGCATTTTGATATTCATTCTGGTTAATGTTTAAGACATTTTGTACAAGTGCAGAAATATATGTTTTGATTAGGATAGTAAAGACTGTCCATTAATCTTATGACCTCCATACACCCTTCCTAATGCAAATAAAGTTGTGTAATCATACCCCAAAAAAAGATATAAATGCGTCTCAGTATTGAAGGATTTAACTCATTTTCCCTTGTAGTGTCCTTTAACTGTTGCTGACACGGTGGTTCCCCTTCATCAGCGCTGCACGGGTCACTTTCATAAGACTAACTATATATAGATTGGTTGGTGTCTTTAATTTGATACTCGTGGCGGCAACTTCATCTATCCATCTGTCACTCTTGTTTGTTTAGCGTCACTCTCGTTGTTTAATCTCCATGTGGGAAATGATATTGTTTGCTTTATTCAGAATGCAATTAGAGTGGTGTAAATCATATCGTGTTTGGACGGCGTAGATTTAAAACTGTCTGTCCATCTTTTACAGACCTTGTTTTCCTCCTCTCTCTCTCTCTCTCTCTCTCTCTCTCTCTCTCTCTCTCTCTCTCTCTCTCTCTCTCTCTCTCTCTTTCTCTCTCTCTCTCCTCCCGGATATAAACACACACACACACACACACACACACACACACACACACACACACACACACACACACACACACACACCGCGTAGTGTAGGGTTCGAATCCCGGTAAGCGGCGAGGCAAATGGGCAAGTCTCTTAATGTGTGGGGTGTGTTCACCTAGCAGTAAATAGGTACGGGATGTAACTCGAGGGGTTGTGGCCTCGCTTTCCCGGTGTGTGGAGTGTGTTATGTGGTCTCAGTCCTACCCGAAGATCGGTCTATGAGCTCTGAGCTCGCTCCTTAATGGGTAATACTGGCTGGGTGACCAGCAGACGACCGAGGTGAATCACACACACACACACACACACACACACACACACACACACACACACACACATTCCAGTACTTCCACATGCACTACCCCCGCCGTTCCTTGCCTTGACACCCGAGGCCACTGGAGGCAGACCATCAGCCGCCGCCCAGCCCCCCAGCAGCTCTCCATCCCCTCGCCTGTCTTCCCCTTCAAGGACTCCCTCCACCTGACGTAGTGCGCCAGTTATCTTTCACTCCTCTGATTTTTCCATCTAATTTCACCACCTGGAAAAGTTGTTCGATTTCTAATGTATTTTTTTGTCTTTCTACCTGTCTTGTTTTTTTTTTCTATTTAAATTTAGTCTCGTTGGTGAGATTTTTTTTTTCATTTTAATATCAGTACGTGGAAAAGTTATGAGACTTCTTTTTTTTCTTTCTTTTTTTTTGTGTTTTCCGACCTTCTTTTCTGTCCAAATTAGCTTCTAGTGATATGATTATCTCTCTCTCTCTCTCTCTCTCTCTCTCTCTCTCTCTCTCTCTCTCTCTCTCTCTCTCTCTCTCTCTCTCTCTCTCTCTCTCTCTCTCTCTCTCTCTCTCTCTCTCTCTCTCTCTCTCTCTCTCTCTCTCTCTCTCTCTCTCTCTCTCTCTCTCTCTCTCTCTCTCTCTCTCTCTCTCTCTCTCTCTCTCTCTCTCTCTCTCTCTCTCTCTCTCTCTCTCTCTCTCTCTCTCTCTCTCTCTCTCTCTCTCTCTCTCTCTCTCTCCTTTTCCAGCTTGGGCCTCCATCTCTGCTCAGCCTCGCACAAGGAGAGCCAATAAATAGACGCTGATTTATTGAAGGAAAAGTGAATACGCGTCCCTTCATTTTAATGTATAATATTCAATGGCACGCTAAATTACAGGTGGTGGCGGGACGCAGCTCCACGTAAAACCAGATGATTTAAAACTAGCCGGAACAAAAAAATGAAACAAAAAAATGCATATTATTGAACAGTTATTAGTTGTATCGAAATGGAGGAGGAGGAAGAAGAGGAAGAGAGACGAAGGAAGATAAAATAAAATAAAGAAAACGAAGTTCACAGGCAGAAATTAAGCAAGGAAAAGGAAAAAAAGACACCAAACTTTATCTTTGGGTATAAATGCACGATTCCAGGCCAGAAATCTATCCAGAAGTGCGTAAAGGGAAGAAGGACTAAGAGAGCTTCCAGTGTGCGTGCACAACGGCTGCCTTCTGCCTGGTGGGGTGGGTCTGCGGGTCTGAGCTCAGGGTGGTCGCCAGGAACAGGTCCTCGCCAGAATTTA
>NC_059304.1:23273674-23301174 GCF_017591435.1 Portunus trituberculatus
GTTTGAGTGGGTGCAGGAACGAGGAAGGAGGGAGCAGGGTACACGGGACTGTGAAGGGATTTTTATCTGTGTGAGCGGAGGGACGAGCGGTCAGACAGCAGGACGTTCGGGTAGAGATTGGAGGACAGAAGAGCGAGGCGGGGGGAGCATAAATAGGGTATGGACTGAGAGGGAGCGTGGGAGAAGCAGCGTTGGAGATAAGAAGTTACGTGCTACATTTATAGACAAGGAAGGTGAACAAGCTTTTAATTGATCTCTTCAGTAACATGACGCATTTTCTTATTCATTTTGCTTAATATTCGGTGATTCTACACAGCTTCAGAAATTTACGTGGGAATTAGAATAGAAAAGACTCTGGCCATTAATCTCCTGATCTCCTTAAACCCTTCCCAATGTAAATAAAATCGTCTAATAATGCCCAATGGTAAAAATGCGTCCCAGTACTGTAAAAGTTAATATACGCAAAGCTAACACCACCCATTCACCCATTCGACTTGTTTTACTCTTTGATCCTTTCCTCCTTTCACTGGTCCCTCTTCTCTTTCTGCTTCTCCTGAACGGGTCATCGGGAAAATAATACACACAACAGCGGAGAGCAATTCAGGATACATGAAGTGGCCATAAACGTCGGAGGCCGCGGCACTCCAAGTCCAGAGAAGAGCCAACGAGCAGCGCGGCGAGGCAAGGCAAGAAAAGTCGAGGTGAGGCAAGGCGAGGTGAGGCGAGGGGGATGCAATAACACGGCCGCCCTTGCTTTGTGTCGACGCTCCTGTATAAACTCATTGTCCCGAGCTGCTCCCTGTGTTTTCATTAGCTGGTGACTTACGGCGCCTATCTCTGCACGCCACCTCTAGTGATTATATTGTTTTTTTACTATTGTAGATGTTTTACTTTTCTTTATTCGTTTCTATCTTTTCCTTTCTTTTTATGAAGTTGTTGTGGTGGTAGAAGTAGCGGTAACGATGATAGAAGTGGGTGAAGTAGAAATAGTGATGGTGGTGGTGGTGGTGGTGGTTATAATAAACACATAAATACATAGACAAGAACAAGAACAACAACAAGAACAACAATAACAAATACAACAACAAAAAAGAGATGTTATCTGAAGGAAAACAAACACAAAAACACAAATTATAAAGTAAAATAAACATAATCAACAATTCAGACAACACACTTACACATATAGACACACACACACACACACACACACACACACACACACACACACACACACACACACACACACACACACACACACACACACACACACACACACACACACACACACACACATATATACACACAATAAACAAATAAACAAATGAATAAAATCAAACAAACATCGACGTGTCTACACACACACACACACACACACACACACACACACACACACACACACACACACACACACACACACACACACACACACACACACACACACACACACACACACACACACACACACACACACACACACACACACACACACACACACACACACACACACACACACACACACACACACACACACACACACACACACACACACACACACACACACACACACACACACACACACACGCATTCCTAGCGAGGTCGCTCCGTCTGGCCTGGTGTTGCCTCTTTCCACTGATGGCAGCGAAGTGTGTGTTCTGGCTTGGGCATCGCTGTTCCTCTGCCACACTACACTACACAATACGCACACGACCGTTTCCTTATCACCACACATACATATCGCATTCATACCAGCGATTTACCGCGACACACACAACCTTGGGAGCTTCCACTATAATTTCTTGCCACAGACACTAGTTTTACGACCCCTAGTCACTTTCCTTGACGTTCCTGTAGGCGGAGGCATGATCTTTCTGTCCGCGTAGCACCTGCTGCTCCCTTGTTCCCTGCCCGCCCTAAGAGGAATAGACAGATCTTCGCATTCCTCGGCGGCCTGGTCACTCAGCGAAGAGGTCTGATGGTGGTGGTAATAGTAGTAGTGGTGGTGGTGGTGGTTTAAGTTGTGGTGATAGTGGTGAAGGTAGTGGTGGTGGTGATGAGAACGGCGGCATCCATCTCAACCATCAAGTATCACCACTCCCTCCATCAACAATCAGGTTCTGTTTGCTAATCAGAACATTCCTTCGCCTTCAGGATATGGAACAAGGAGGAAGGAGGAGGAGGAGTGGAGGAGGAGGAGGAGGAGGAGGAGGAGATAGTGATGGTAAGAGAACAGGCATAAATAGAGCACACAAATAAAAAGAGGACGAGGAAATAAAAGAGGAGATAGTGGTGGCAGAAAGAAGTAGCAAAAGAAAATAAATAAAGAAAAAAAAACAAAATGAATGTAAGAGAAGGAGTAAGAGAAGGAGGAGGAAGAGGAGGAGAAGGGGGAGAAGAGGAAAAGAAGAGGAATAGAAGAAGGAAAAACAAGACACGTGAATGGAGCAGTAAATCAATTTGAGCGTGTGGTTTCATCTCGTCTTTCCTTTCTAATCCTATTACTGCACAGCACCGAGAGGCGACCCAAGGCTTTCTTTTTTGGGGTCTTTCTGTTACTCAAGGCAAGAAACCGTAAAGAAAGTAGAGGTGGCGGTGAGGCTGAATTAAGAGACAGGTGTGTGTGTGTGTGTGTGTGTGTGTGTGTGTGTGTGTGTGTGTGTGTGTGTGTTAGCATAGTAGTAAGTTAGAAAGGGAGGGTCGAGATTGGTCTGAGCGGGTCTTTGTGTGGACAGAAAGAAGAAGAAGAAAAAAAAAAAAACCAAGGCGAGAGAGAGAGAGAGAGAGAGAGAGAGAGAGAGAGAGAGAGAGAGAGAGAGAGAGAGAGAGAGAAATAGGGGTGTATTAGCGTGTGTGGCGGGGGAGGGAAGCAGGAGGGGTGAAAGGCGTGTGATGGACCTGGATGTGTTGGTGTGGGTGTGGCAGAAAGAAAGGAGAGATTGTGGGGGGTGGGTGGGGAGACACGAGGGAGTATATGTGTGGGTGGGGAGTAAGGCGATCTGGTGGGGGGAAGGGGAGAGGAGGGATGGCAGGGAGGGGTGTGGGTGTGTGGGTGAAAGGTGTGGTACGTACTGCGATAATAAGCTTCTGACATACTTTAGAGGCGAGTACCGATACCACTTTTTCCCCTATTAGTGAAGAATGGACGCGCGCTGACTGCCTGTGAGATTGTCCGCTGCACGCACTACTTAATCAACCCGCTAGCTGTCCTGTCATGAGCCTGAAGCTGACTGGCTGACTGAATGATTGGCCTACACTGTGCGCCTGCCTGATTGCTGTGGTGTATGGTGGAACATTTATCTAGTGACTGACTATTAAACTGTCCTTACATTGCTGAATAACAAACTGCCTGGCTGATCCTAATTGATTGAGCGCCACTGATGAACTGACTGGTGACGTGCCTGACTGACTGCCTAACTGGTTCACACTGTAGTTGGCCGAGTGATGATCAGTGAATGAGTTATTGAGCGTCTTGTGTGACTGGCTGTGACTGGCGATGACTGGTTGCGAGACGAATTGCTAAGTGGCTGTCTGACTGACTCGCAAAGGTGTTGACAAGGTGCTGGCTTGCATGGCTCGTTACCCGGCTACGAGGACTCCCGACAGACAGCCTGATCTGACTACCACACTGATTAGCTGGTCACTGGCGGGTTTAGTCTTGGTGTAACTAATCGTTATCATAAAGAAACGGCTGCTGTTCTTTCCTTTCTTATCTTATATGGTCTGTCATCTATCTATCTTCCTTCCTATATCTTCGTTTTTTTTTCTGATATAAGAGTGTGAAAGAAACATAAAAAAATAATTCTTCTTCTCCTCTTTATTCTTTATTAATCCTATTTTCTCCAACTTTCTTCTATTGCTTCCTTTTCTTGTCTCATATCTGGTTCTTTATCTAAAACATCCACCTCTCTTCCTTGCTTTCTCTCTACCTGCTTTCTTAATCGTTTTCGCTCAGTTTCCTTTCTCACGGTTCTTTTCCTGTCTCTATCATACTCCTCTAGTTCATCCAACTGTCCACTAATTTTTTTATTCCCTCCCTGTGTCCTCCTCCTCCTCCTCCTCCTCCTCCTCCTCCAGGCAGCGTAGTTGATGTAGCCGTGTCGCCAAACTGAGGCTAGGACATTTAACTCAACACGATGGGAGGCGCGTGAGCGAATTTCACAATGGGGCAGGAGCGCAGCGTCCCTTTGCTCGTCTACTCCAGCATGCGTTTCAGGCGGGGCCCCGTGGCGCTCGGTTCGGCTGACAACGCTATTAGACTTTCATCGCAGCCCCGCCTCGTGTTGCAGGAGGGGGTACGCGCTCTCCACTCAATTGACACCGTACGGACTAATATTGTTTATCATTAGGAACCTGTTTTGACTCCCTCCTCCCTACTTCATTGCTGCTGCTCCTCTCTCTCTCTCTCTCTCTCTCTCTCTCTGTCTGTCTCTCATCCTCCAGCCTCAACAGCTACGTCCTTGTGTGTGTGTGTGTGTGTGTGTGTGTGTGTGTGTGTGTGTGTGTGTGTGTGTGTGTGTGTGTGTGTGTGTGTGTGTGTGTGTGTGTGTGTGTGTGTGTGAGTGTGAGTGTGTGTGTGTGGAGAGTGAGTCTTTATGATTTACAGCGTCGACTTCTTGCGGCTATTGAGGTGTCCATAAGTTACGCCTCTTCCACCTCAAACTGTAACACCTTTGAGGCTTCGCGCATAAATCCTCCACCACCACCCGCTGCATCTCGCCGAGCGTCTGTGTGTGTGTGTGTGTGTGTGTGTGTGTGTGTGTGTGTGTGTGTGTGTGTGTGTGTGTGTGTGTGTGTGTGTGTGTGTGTGTGTGTGTGTGTGTGTGTGTGTGTGTGTGTGTGTGTGTGTGTGTGTGTGTGTGTGTGTGTGTGTGTGTGTGTGTGTGTGTGTGTGTGTGTGTGTTTGTGTGTGTGTCCAGCTTGATTAGGTGTCGCCTGTCTACAAATGTCCGACTTTCAATGCAGCAACAAGAATGAGACCACGTGAAGTAATCGCTCGCCCTAGAATATATAAGATAAAAATTCCAAAGCCCATAAGAGACAACAAAAATCATACTTTGATATTCCATTTTAAACATTTCTTTACATACATATTTCTGTAATCTAAAGCTCTACTGAAAAAAACATCCTGTGTCGCCACTTTCCTGTGTTCCTCACCAATTCACTTCCCTCTACCCACAAAAACCTCACCAATTCACTTCCTCTACCCACAAAAAAGACAAAGAAAGACATGTTATTTAGCTTCGTGATTCCTATTTAAGACCTTGAAGTGGCTAGACCCTCCTGAAGGTGGTGACAGAGCCAGCACCATCAGGTCGGGGACGCAGGTGACGCAGGAATGTATGAAGGAGAAACACTTGTGAGGAAACAGGGAGGTGACGAAACTAGAGCACCAATCTGCATCATGCTCAAGAAGAATTAGTCGTGCATTGTGCTGCTGCATCACCCTCTATTGCGCTCATACATTGGGATTTTGTGTTGTGTTGTGGCGCTGGTGTTGGTGCTGGTGTTGCGTTGTACTGTATCATGTTGCCTTGCTCATTATTTTCACAACTGAGGGGAAAGAGATACGGGTTTCGGAATACATTAGAGGGAAAAAAAGACGGAGTGAAATACAGAAAGGAAGAAAAAAAAAAGCACAGTTGCAATCCTTGGTCTTGCCACTGGAAACAAAAACACATCAATCTGTTCTCGATGGAGTAACTTTCTGGTAAACGAAGACATCATGTTATAACGAAATCATCTCAACACGTAAACACATACAAGCAGACAGACAGACAGACAGACAGACAGAGAGAGAGAGAGACAAACGAAAATTAATCCTCTTATTGTGACTCAACTCTTTTTTTAACAAATAGAAAAAAATATAAAGCAGGTTAGAGAGAGAGAGAGAGAGAGAGAGAGAGAGAGAGAGAGAGAGAGAGAGAGAGAGAGAGAGAGAGAGAGAGAGAGAGAGAGAGAGAGAGAGAGAGAGAAGAGAGCAGGTTGAGCCAATAACCCCCAAAAAATAAAGTGCCGCATAGCATGATCTGAACCGAGTATAAATTCACCTGACCCTCTTAAAACCTGCTTGGCCTCCACTAAATCCCATGAGTGGAAGACCTGAACCTCCTTTTTGGCCTGAGCTCATTGCACTGTGACCCGCGTTAATGGTTTCTGCTTATGATCACCCGCTCCGACCCACCTCGCCCCGCATTAATGAGTCAGTGCCGCGCCTCGCCAACATGATATACACTGCTAAACTCCTGAGCAACAAGTCGAATTAATATCTGGATTCAGAGCTCATAGTTTGAGGAAGGAGGGGAAAAAAATATTATAAATTCATATATATTCGTATCTGAAAATAAATGCAGGACGAAAATGGGCATTGCTGTAAAAATAGGAGTATCAGACAGATTATCATTAAGTCACTCTCTCTCTCTCTCTCTCGCTCTCTCTCTCTCTCTCTCTCTCTCTCTCTCTCTCTCTAACCACATTTTACGAGTAAGTTCCTCAACACATTCCCCTTTCCCTTCTCTCCTCTCCTCCTCTACCTTCTTCCTTACTCCTCCCTCATAGAGCACTGCACTTCTTCACCACTGCACGACACCTCTCGGCCATTACCTGCCTCTTTAACACGCCACTTATCATTCGTAAACGCCCAAACCATTTTATAATACCTCTAAAAACCCACTTCACGGTCTCCCAACATAAGCGTGGGTACAAATCCTCGTATTTCTGTCCCCTGACACTGCCTCTTGTGATCCTCAAGTTACACAGCGTTGAAGGAGCGACGGGGGGAGAAAAGAAGGAAGAGACGCAGGTGATGACTTGTGATTTTAAGTTAAGGAGGGTAGTGATGGGAAGAAGGTACACAGAGGTAACGTATAAAGGAAAAAAGGGGTAAAAATGTAACTTTTATTCAATTTGGATATTTATGGTGAGGAAAGTGAAAATAATGAGGTTTGTTGTTATAGTAAGACGAAACATTTCACTCTTTAATCATGATAATCCCTAAACACCCGTGACGGAAACATGTCACGACTTGCTATTGACTGGGAGAAAGCTTGCACACACTGACACACACACACACACACACACACACACACACACACACACACACACACACACACACACACACACACACACACACACACACACACACACACACACACACACACACACACACACACACACACACACACACACACACACACACACACACACACACACACACACACACACACACACACACACACTTGTCCAGTCGGTTTTTCGATCTCATAAATAGCACGAGCGACGTAGAGGTTATTGGTCTGCCCTCGCCTCTGCATTTTACTTTTCTGTTTTGCAACCGGCACTTCCATTACTCTCTCTCTCTCTCTCTCTCTCTCTCTCTCTCTCTCTCTCTCTCTCTCTCTCTCTCTCTCTCTCTCTCTAATACAATTCTTATTATTACTATGATCTTGCATTGTATATTAGCATATTAACGCTCTCTCTTTCTTCTCTCTCTCTCTCTCTCTCTCTCTCTCTCTCTCTCTCTCTCTCTCTCTCTCTCTCTCTCTCTCTCTCTCTCTCTCTCTCTCTCTCTCTCTCTCTCTCTCTCTCTCTCTCTCTCTCTCTCTTCAATATATATACCGGAAATTTCAACGCATCATCAAGTAGTAATCTAATTTCACAATGCGGCAATAGATTATACACATTATGAGGAGAGTTACGAGCCTTCCCTATGAATCTTATGAAGTCTTTAACTCCAATGTACATATTATACACTCATCTAGATTTTGACCCTCTTTGTGTATATCATTAAAGTGAATGTTGATTTTAAACAAAGCTTAATATATATCTGATTGCCCATAATGAAGGCTGTCTCACTTACTATGTCTCTCTTCTATTCCCTTTCTCTTTATCTCTCTTTCTAATGTTTGCGTGGTTAGATGTCTGTTTATCTGTCTATATGTATGTTTTTTTCTTTCCTTATTAAGAATTGTAATAAATAAATGAAATGAATGAAAATAAAGGGTAAAAATGAGTGATATGAGAAAGTGCTTCGTTTCAAAATATAGGCTATGATATAAATACTTTGCAGTGAAGGTAGGTAGTCTTTTGTGTGTGTTTTTTCCTGTGCTAGTTTGTTTTGTTTTGTTTTGTGTATGTATCTGTGTGTATGTCTGTATGTCTATCTGTCTGTTTATTTTCTGTCAATTTGTATATAAGTCATCACTGTCTACTTTTGTTTGTTTATCTGTATGTTTGTCCGTCTTTCCATCTAATGTTGTATCTAACTATCCCTATTGACTTCCCTCTCTCTCCATCTCTCTCTCTCTCTCTCTCTCTCTCTCTCTCTCTCTCTCTCTCTCTCTCTCTCTCTCTCTCTCTCTCTCTCTCTCTCTCTCTCTCTCTCTCTCTCTCTCTCTCTCTCTCTCTCTCTCTCTCTCTAATATCAAAGTTTCTGGAAATACCGAACCTCTCTCCTTGATTCCAAACCCTTCACCACAACCCAGCCACTGCATCCCTCACGCCCATCACGATCTGACGCCCACAGTGAGCACAAGACCAACACCCATCACGCCTAGCCCCTCACAAACCCCCGACCTACGCCCCCGCCCCCGCCCCGCCCCGCCCACTGGCATCAGCTCGACTCGCAGCCCCACCCACCTACACATAACCACACATACTTACATATATCACAGTGAACAAGACATATCTTCTCCCCGCCCACTTGCAATCTGTGACGTGTGGGTAGAGGGAGAGAGGGGATGGTGAGAGGCTGGTAGGGGCAATGGAGGGCGGCGGTTGAGGTGTGGGTGGGTGGACTCGATGGCTCTGGGGAGGTGGGTAGGGATTATTAGTGAACATGGGGATTAAGTAGCTGTGCAGAAGGAAAATGGAGGAGGTGAATGTGGAGGAAGAAGAAAAGAAGAGGTGGAGGAGGAGGACAGCAACGAAGAGGAGAAAGAGGAGACAATGATGAAGATTAGGAGTAGGAAAATTCAGAAGAGTCTGAGGAGGAAGAGAAGGAGAATATAGACGAAGAGGATGAGGAAGAGGAGGAGGAGGAGAAAAAGAAGGAGGAGGAAGAGAAGGAGGAGGAAAAGGAGAATCAGGAACTAGATATGAGTGAGTGAGTGAAGTGAGTGAAGTGTTTCCAAGAGCCGAGAACAAACACAGTTATCGGCCTCGGGTTGTGGAAATGTAACAAGTGTTTTCCTTTGGTTCTGTGGTGCATTTCCTTCACATTTGGTAACAACATAACCTTCCACCCAAGGCTGAACGAAAGCTGCTGAAGAAAGAGGATCCGGAACACAGACAGACACACACACACACATACACATACACACACACACACACACACACACACACACACACACACACACACACACACACACACACACACACACACACACACACACACACACACACACAGATACACAAGCTCAGACAAACCAAGCCATCTACTTAAGCGGCTAAATTATACGAGGGAACAGAGCAGGAAGGGAGAGATATCAAGGGAAAAGCAGAGGGTTGAAAAAAAATACTGCAGTGTTGAATTTGTATGCAGTAACACCGGGTAGATTATGGGTTATGCATCGGAGCGAGGGAAGAAAAAATCCATAAAGTGTTTGGACAAGGAAGGTACTATCTCTGGGCTGAAGGGCGTGGTGAGACCCTTTAGGGCGTCAAATTTCAGTAATCGCACTTACCTTTAAAAACGTTCCTGCGAGAGAAAACGTTTACCACAAAAATATTGGTAGAAAAATGCAGTGCTGCCGCCACCCAGCTAGTCAGCCAGTCAGCCAGTCTAGCTCCATAACGCTATATTAGCATTATTACTCGTATTAGTAGCCTTATAGTGGTAATAGCAGCCTAAAACTTTAGAGGGAGCGAAAACATTCAATATAAAAGAATTATTGATAGAAAATGCAGTACTTCCACCCAGCCAGCCAAGTAATCAACCTCCTTTACCCCACAATGGCATTATTATTATAGTAGTAATAGTAGCTTTAAAAACGTTAGTGGAAGCGAAAACGTTTTACGGGAAGGAAATATTGAAAGGAAATGCAGTACTACCATTCAACCAGTCGAGCTGCTTCACGGTGTATTAGCATTATCATTAGTAGCCATATAGTAGTAATAGTGGCTTTAAAAACGTTAGAGGGAGCGAAAACATTGTACAGGAAAGAAATACTGAAAGGAAATGCAATACTGCCATCCACATTGAAGCTCTTTCACCCTACATTACCATCATTGCTAGTAGCCGCAGAGTAACAATAGCGGCAAAGGAGTAAGACAATCTGAACCCTTACGCTAATATCCTATAATGAAATGACTCCCTTAACATAAAGGATGGATATTAAATTACGCATTTCTGATTCCCTCTACACAAAACACTGGTATTAAACTACGCATTTCTGACGCACGAATATTTCTTTTTAAAAACAGCAAATACAAGAGAGAGAGAGAGAGAGAGAGAGAGAGAGAGAGAGAGAGAGAGAGAGAGAGAGAGAGAGAGAGAGAGAGAGAGAGAGAGAGAGAGAGAGAGAGAGAGAGAGAGAGAGAGAGAGAGAGAGAGAGAGAGAGAGAGAGAGAGAGAGAGAGAGAGAGAGAGAGAGAGAGAGAGAGAGAGAGAGAGAGAGAGAGAGAGAGAGAGAGAGAGAGAGAGAGAGAGAGAGAGAGAGAGATACAACCAATCTTAAGTGTACAGATTCATGCATAGTAATGAATACGTATGATGTGTAATTTGGAAGGCATGCATATCTACTCGTGCTCGCTGATTTTATTCCCTTCTTACGCCACGCTGGAGTACGCAAGGCTGTCTGGGGCTCCTCGATTTACGTACTGAGAGCTGAGAGGTTGGAATAGATGAGTAGGATGATACCTGAGAGAGAGAGAGAGAGAGAGAGAGAGAGAGAGAGAGAGAGAGAGAGAGAGAGAGAATATCAATCGTAACATCACCCGCTGCTTCGTCTCCCCCACTGCGAGATAATTGTTTACAGGAGGCCACGAAATGGATCTCTCCCGGCGGCTGGCGAGTGACTGGCTGGCCCACCTCTATCACCCCATCTAATAACTCCACCACCAATGCCACTCATTTCTCAACTCACCCCTCTCCATTCGCTGTCCAGGCCTGTGTGTGTGTGTGTGTGTGTGTGTGTGTGTGTGTGTGTGTGTGTGTGTGTGTGTGTGTGTGTGTGTGTGTGTGTGTGTGTGTGTGTGTGTGTGTGTGTGTGTGTGTGTGTGTGTGTGAGTGTAGGGAAAGGAAACACACATGGAAGGGAGAAAAAAAATGATGAAAGAGAGGGAAAATGAAAGGGCAGCATGGAAGGAGGAAAGAAGAGAGAGAGAGAGAGAGAGAGAGAGAGAGAGAGAGAGAGAGAGAGAGAGAGAGAGAGAGAGAGAGAGAGAGAGAGAGAGAGAGAGAGAGAGAGAGAGAGTAATTTTATCGTTTCTATTACTATTATATCTAGCTGTTTCTATTATTTTCCTATATTACTACTGTCATTATTACATTTTGTTATCATTATTACTATTATTATTGTTGGTGTCGTCATTAATGCTTTTATAATTGTTCTTATTACTTTGACCATTACATCCAACTGACAAACACACACACACACACACACACACACACACACACACACACACACACACACACACACACACACACACACACACACACGCAGTAAAAACAATGACAGCCATATACGACTCAAAAAAAAAAAATAAATAAATAGTTCCTTCAAAGTCCACATATTCATTCCACTAAGATGACATTTACTTTAATGATGAGGTAAATTTCCCTCCGTGCATTATTAGGTACCATAAGTATCCATTTCGAGAAATATAAAATCAAACTGAAGGCTTAAAAAAAAATAGAAAAAAAGACAAGACTGAATCATTTAAGAAATCAAGGAAAAGCGAACAAATCACGCAATATCTTGGGTGGAAACGATTTAATTCACACTTTCCAGCTTTTAAACTTTGTGGTAAAATGCAAATAAGCTTCAAGCGTTCAAAATTTATTAGGGGCGAGAAATGCATAAAGGACGTAACGGGTTTGTATAATTCGGGGCGGGAAATGAAAGAAAGACGGTGAAAAACTAATGGAGGACGAAAGAGAAACCAACAAAGGACACACAGCGGGCGCAAAGTGGCGGCTTGAGTGATTCATTGCTTCCTTTCATTATCTCGAACATTATTGGCGCTTTGCTTTTTATTAGTTACTTCATCGCGCAAACACACACACACACACACACACACACACACACACACGTAGGTATTATTTTCTATTCTTTTCCTTCTTCTCATAACTACTATTACTACTACTACTACTACTATTACTACTGCTGCTACCGCTATTACTACTACTACTACTACTACTACTACTACTACTACTACTACTACTACTACTACTACTACTACTACTACTACTGTTGCTGCTGCTGCTGCTGCTGCTACTACTACTACTACTACTACTACTACTACTACTACTACTACTACTACTACTACTATTTCTACTACTACTATTGCTACTACTACTATTACTTCAACAAGCTGCAAGGTTTAACAATCAGTATCCTTACAATATATTCAAATACACAAGACTTTCAATTGCATTTAAATTATTTCATCCATCATTTTCTGACACACACACACACACACACACACACACACACACACACACACACACACACACACACACACACACACACACACACACACACACACACACACACACACCAAAATAACGAACAAGTGTTAACATACGGCTAATAATCATAAGAAATCGAAAAAAAGTCAATAAAAAATAACTCAAAAATAACATGACTACTAATAACATGAATAATGGCTGGAAAAAAATGACGCCAAGAGGACACACACTTATGGACACGAGGAACAAATAATAGTACAACCAATGCCACCAGAATTGGAGCCAATCAGAAGACGTCTCGGTGTAGTCAGGAGGGTTCTCATTGGTGCAGATTTTTTCCTTATGTCTTTGACTTGTGCTTAAAGAGACAATTGTGCCGCGTCATAGGGTCAATATATTGGTGAGGTCTCGTGACGAGGGCAGGAGAAATATATTGGAGAGAGAGAGAGAGAGAGAGAGAGAGAGAGAGAGAGAGAGAGAGAGAGAGAGAGAGAGAGAGAGAGAGAGAGAGAGAGAGAGAGAGAGAGAGAGAGAGAGAGAGAGAGAGAGAGAGAGAGAGAGAGAAATTAATCAGCAGGAAATGGACAAATACAATAACAATAATGTACACGACAAATAGAGCCACACATACACACAAACACACACGCTTACACACACACACACACACACACACACACACACACACACACACACACACACACACACACACACACACACACACACACACGAGGAGGAATAATGAAAGTAACTGTAATAATAATAACTCCTCACTCCCTCCCGCCGCCAAACACAAGAACTCAACTTCCTAATAGATTTTTTCTCCACTAATGCCCCGCCATCGAGTATCCAATATGGCGCCCTCGTCCCCTGCAGGCAAGACGGGAGGATCACCAAGATTCATCGCTTTAATTGAGTTTTCTTCCTCTCGTGTCTTTTTTTCTCCTTTGCTCGATTCCAAATAGATGCGTGGCTTGGAAATTCAGAAGCGGTGTAGTACTTTCTGTATGTGCTCGGCTTAGAAAAGAAATGTTCCTCTTTATTGCTATTTTATTTTTATAGTTTTGTGATCTTATTTGAAATTGATATAACGTATTTTCATAATGTATTCTTTCAAGAAAATATGTTCCTTTGTATTTCTGCCATGTTCTTTAAAAATATTTGTTGGTATTTGGTGTTTTTGAGGTAATTTATATGTTAATAATGTATTGTACTGGTTCTATTGTTTTTTTTTTGTGTGTTATTTAAGGCTTAAAAAAATTAAAGTTTCTAATCTTATATTCGCATATAATTATTTTTTCTCTTTAATTCTTTTGCATCGTAATGTGCTATTATTATAATTTTCCTTTAGATAATTTTCTTTTATTTAGCTTTAATCTTGCCAGCACTGCATGATTCTCAAATAGGACTCAATATTTTTTTTCTGCTTCATGCATTGAACATTTCCAGCAAAGTTTTTTTTCAATGAACTACTGTGTTATTATATTAATTTTCTCTTAGGTTAGTTTTCAATTTAGCTTTAATGTTATCAGTGCTCCATAAGTCTTATCTCAGTACTCCATCTGTTCTTTTCTCTGTTTTATACACTGATATTTTAGTCTATTTTAAAGCATATTTTTTAATGGGTAAGAATCAGCATTTCCTTTTTTCAATGCATCAAATATTTTCCACCATACCAATTCCTTGAGTGAAGAAGAGCGATTTTTTCCTTGTTCTTTCATACATTGAACATTTTCTATAAAATTTTCTAAAAATAGATTCCGTGATTTCTTTTGATATCATATCTACGATCCTACACTGTATCCTGCTGAACCATTTCCTGCACCACACTGAAGCTAACACATAACAAAACAGTAGATTCCCAAAATTTCTTTAGTATGATGACGAGAAATGGCTGGGAAAAAGTCTGTGGTTAAGGAAACACGTGCAAAGGCAATGAAAGATTTAAACTTCTCCGCCAAGGATTCCAGAACAGAGACCCACTCCACCACCACCACCGCCACCACCGCCACCACCACCATCACCGCCATGGACTACTTGGTAGCCAGAGTGACAAATCTACAGGAAGTGGAGGCGGAGGTGGAGGCGTGGTGGATCGGCGCCCTTCCTCCTCCATCTCCTCCCCTCCCAGCCCAGCGCAGCCACACCTGGACAAAGGAAACTAATTAGATTTCTCTTCCGCGTGGCACAGGTGAGGGTCAGGCCTTCTTGAGAATATCTAATCAATTATATTCGTCATTCATCACCGGCGTGTCGCAAGGCTGTGCTTTTTGCCTCTTTTTGTTCCGAGATTCTTGATATTATGAATTTTTCCTCCCCAAGTCCCGTCCCAGTTAGGTGAATTTAATGATGTTCTGGTGATGTGCGCAACTGGCTTCCTTCGCACCTGCAATCTGACATGACCAGCACAAGTAGGGCGGTCAGGGCTACGCGCTCAGCTACCTGTCTGAATTACGACCCGAAAGTAGTCACGGTCAGAAGTGTGTGAACGTTCGGCACTCTTTTTCGGTTCCCTTTAATGCTTTTCTTGGGCTCGTACCACTAGATGCTTTTATGTGTCACTAGGACTGTGCTCAAACGTCACACTGTTAATAAATTTGGTTCTGTTAATCTTTCTTTATAATGGTTGTGTATAATTCTTGCTAAACTATTACTGACTTCCAAAGAGCCCTAAAACACTTAATTCCAAGTTAAACCATTGATGGGTTTCAAGGTAATATACCGAATTTATAGAACGTAAACCTCAATATGAAAGTCTTCTGGCCAGCTGACAACTGATAAATTCCGAGAAAATAACGGAAATTCAGTAAAAAAGGCTTCTAAGAATATCCGAGCTCTTAACACAAGGAAAACACTGAGCAAAGACGAGGTGAGTGTGGCAGTTTACACGATGACTGGCCATTACTATAGGATATTCCTAAACAGTCAGCCAGCCAACCAGCCAGCCAGACAATTAACCAGCCACCCTGCCAGCCTCAGACACCCAAATTCCCAGTGTGACAATAGTGACATTCCATCATGCTCAGCTGTCTTCCCTTCCCTTCCTTCTTTGGGCATTGAAGCTTGCGTCACGGCCAGCGTCTTTAATGTCACTGTTTCTTGCTTGGCTTTTCATTACGCGCCGAGAAAAAGTCCGCTGCAGCAACCTCAGTCTTTTTTTGTTCATTCTATTTTATCATGACATCCGGAACCCAATTTCTACATTCTCTCTCTCTCTCTCTCTCTCTCTCTCTCTCTCTCTCTCTCTCTCTCTCTCTCTCTCTCTCTCTCTCTCTCTCTCTCTCTCTCTCTCTCTCTCTCTCTCTCTCTCTCTCTCTCTCTCTCTCTCTCTCTCTCTCTCTCTCTCTCTCTCTCTCTCTCTCTCTCTCTCTCTCTCTCTCTCTCTCTCTCTCTCTCTCTCTCTCTCTCTCTCTCTCTCTCTCTCTCTCTCTCTCTCTCTTGGACCCCTTCTTTTCCCTAATTTAAGCAAAAACTTCCCTCCAGCGCCACTCCTTCAGCATCGGCGAAATCTGACCTTGCAAATCCAGTCGCCATAAAGTTACTTGCTAAATAACCAAAATAATCAATACATTACATGGAAATCGCCTCTAACTGTCACATAAACCTCACCAACCAATTACCATGTCTATAAAAGCTATTCATTTCTTGATCTCTACCCTCATCCACCACCTCCAGCACCCCCCCTATCACCACCTCCTTCTCCTTCTGCCATGATAGGACCAAACAAACACACGCGCCTAACCAGTAAGGATCAGATACAAAGGCCAGTGTTTTTATGACTTATCAAGGCAAATATATGACTATGTGTGAAGAGAAATAAGAGAGGAGAGGAGGCGAAGGGACGGGATACTGGAGGCAGCGAGGGGATAGAGGGGAGAGAGAGAGAGAGAGAGAATTGAGGGAGAGAAGAGGGAAAAGAGGGTGAGAGGAGACAGAAATATATATAAGAAAAGAGGGAGAGAGAGGTGGTGGTCCGTTACTCGGCTCTACTGGGTGACAGGTTCGGAGCAAAACAAAGGAGGGAAAAAATATAATAGTAATAATGCTGATAATGATAATGCGGCGGTGGTAGGACGCTTGAGGCCGAATGACTTATTTGGTAATTCATGTGTAACTTTGTGGTGGCTTCGATTAAAGGAGTTCTTGCATTATTCTCTTTCCCTTTCCTTCGCCTCTTCTTCTTGTCGTTATTTCTGATCTAAAATGATAAATACTGATTGGGAAGCAGGAATCTCACTGCTGTGGGTGGGAGAGAGGAAAGAGGGACGAGAAGAGCGAAGAACAAAAGAAAAAATAACGGGAAGACAAAGAGTACTATAAATAAAAGATGATATACATTGATGGATTTAAATTATTGTCTACATATGTGTGGAGTGGAGGGAAGAAAGACGAGGACAAGGAGAACGAGAAGGAGGATAAAGACGAGGAGAAACAGAAGAATGAGTTAAGAAGAAAATGTAGAAGTATATCATAGATAGACTACTTTTATGCGCAGGGTAATGTAATGTTCTGTATATGGTGTACTGGGGCTGTGTATTGTTCCGCTACCCCAAGGGACGCCACGCTCAGTCTGGTTCCTAACGCAGCTTAAGGTATAGGCTCCCGCTCCGTTTGGCAATCCGCTTGCCTTCCTTCTTTGACTGGTCATCCTGTCCTGCACAGCCAGTCTACCTCTACAGTCTACTATCTACAGTCACACTCCAGTGTGTAGACTGTAATTCTGCATTATCACGCTAGCTACAAGCTTCATCTAGCCGCTCTGACTACAAGTCTCTCTGGCCGCCGGCTACTCTCAAGCCTCCCTCACGGCTAGTCGCTACCAAGCTACCAAGCCTCCAGTACATTTTGTATCCTACAATAAACACAGGGAAGTTTCCCCGGTGTTTCTCTTCAACCACACCAGAACATAGTGATGGTGCCAGCGGTACCAGGACAAGTACCATTACGAAAAAAAATATATATGTAGATTGGGAAGAGAAAGACGAGAACAATATGAAAGAAGAACAAAAAAAGAAAAAAAGAATTACGAGCAGCATTAATAAAAAAATATTACAAAATAAAAAAAAATGTTATTTTATAGTTATATGTAGAGATAAGATGATGATGATGATGATGGTGATGATGAAGGAGGAGGAGGAGGAGGAGAAAGAGGAGAAAGAGGATAAGGAGGAGAAGGAGGAGCAGGAGGAAAAAGAGGAGGAGGAGGAGAAAGAGGAGAAGGAGGAGAAGGAGAAGGAGGAGGAGGAGAACGAGGAGGAGAAGAAGAAGAAGAAGAAGAAGAAGAAGAAGAAGAAGAAGAAGAAGAAGAAGAAGAAGAAGAAGAAGAAGAAGAAGAAGAAGAAGAAGAAGAAGAAGAAGAAGAAGAAGAAGAAGAAGAAGAAGAAGAAGAAGAAGAAGAAGAAGAAGAAGAAGAAGAAGAAGAAGAAGAAGAAGAAGAAGAAGAAGAAGAAGAAGAAGAAGAAGAAGAAGAAGAAGAAGAAGAAGAAGAAGAAGAAGAAGAAGAAGAAGAAGAAGAAGAAGAAGAAGAAGAAGAAGAAGAAGAAGAAGAAGAAGAAGAAGAAGAAGAAGAAGAAGAAGAAGAAGAAGAAGAAAAGAAGAAGAAAAGAAGAAAAGGAGGAGGAGGAAACGAAAAGATTTACAGAAACAAGGAAGAAAATAAGAAAGAATAAAAGAAACATTAACTAAAAAAAAAAAAATGAAGGAAAGGAGTAATATATAAATGTGTGTGTGTGTGTGTGTGTGTGTGTGTGTGTGTGTGTGTGTGTGTGTGTGTGTGTGTGTGTGTGTGTGTGTGTGTGTGTGTGTGTGTGTGTGTGTGTGTGTGTGTGTGTGTGTGTGTGTGTGTGTGTGTGTGTGTGTGTGTGTGTCTGTGTGTGTGTGTGTGTGTCCTTGAGGATGTGGCGATTAACAGGATCATGTTGTCGTTGCTTGCAAAAAAATAAAAAAAAAAATACGATTATAAGTTATTTTTTTCCTTTTGGCCAGTGATTTACGATGTGCTGAGCCTAACCTTACACACACACTCTCTCTCTCTCTCTCTCTCTCTCTCTCTCTCTCTCTCTCTCTCTCTCTCTCTCTCTCTCTCTCTCTCTCTCTCTCTCTCTCTCTCTCTCTCTCTCTCTCTCTCTCTCTCTCTCTCTCTCTCTCTCTCTCTCTCTCTCTCTCTCTCTCTCTCTCTCTCTCTCTCTCTCTCTCTCTCTCTCTCTCTCTCTCTCTCTCTCTCTCTCTCTTTAGCTAGTCCGTCTTCTCAGTTACTTCTTTTTTTCATCTCCTTCATTATTCATCTTCTTCTTACATTATTCTAGTACATTCTCTTATGTTTCGTTTACCTTCTCTCTTTTATCGCCATTAAGCTCGTTTGGTTTCTGCTTTTTATTCAGAATATTTTAATGTCACTTGTTTTACTTTATTCTTCTGTTCCCCTCACACGTTCACTTTTCATTTCATATATATATAGAGAGAGAGATTTTGTGTCTTATTTTTGCCTCTAAGTGTGTCGGACATGCTGGTTTTCAGAGAGAGAGAGAGAGAGAGAGAGAGAGAGAGAGAGAGAGAGAGAGAGAGAGAGAGAGAGAGAGAGAGAGAGAGAGAGAGAGAGAGAGAGAGAGAGAGAGAGAGAGAGATTAGACACGATAAAGAAAGGCTTTGAAATTAGGAAAAAGAAAAATGCAAGTCACATGCAAGAAAATTGGGAAAAAAACAGAAAAGTGAGAAATGAAAGTGTCAGAAGCTACACCTGAGTAAGTCTTTTCTTTCCTCACACTGGGAAAGTAAAAGAGAAAAAAAATTATAAACAAAAACTTTTACAAATCTCTCTGGGTCACTAGCACTGGATACACACACACACACACACACACACACACACACACACACACACACACACACACACACACACACACACACACACACACACAATTAAAGGGACAGGAAAAAGAGGGGGTGAGAAAAATTGAGCAGTCACAAGAAATGTCTAACTCGCTGTATCCAATGAGTTGACGTTCCTTAAGTCACAAATTACCGAGGCAAGAACTGTGTAATTTTTGTAGTTTCTCCTTTAACCTCGAATACACCGACCTTGCTTCTTTTTCCCAACATGATTCCACATATTCTCTCTCTCTCTCTCTCTCTCTCTCTCCCTCTTTCTGTCACCGATTGTAAACATGCCAGCTTGAATCCTTCTTCTATCGCCAGTCAAAAGCATCTCGCAAAACCTGAACCCCGATTTTGGTCTCTCTTTTGTCAAGCTCCAATCTCCTTTGCACATATTCTTGAAGGCTCGTACTAATTCTTCCTGTCGGCGGCCGGAGCCTTCAGAAGGAGTCGATTGCTTTCACCGGCGCTCCATGAATCAGAAGGCGGGTGGTTTGAGTGCCGTTAATTGCACCGTTTGTTAAAATATTGCCTTGAGTCCGAGGTGTGAGTGTCCTGCTGGCCCTGCTGTCCTCGTGGGCGGAACGAGAGAGACAGAGAGAGAGAGAGGAGAGAGAGAGAGAGAGAGAGAGAGAGAGAGAGAGAGAGAGAGAGAGAGAGAGAGAGAGAGAGAGAGAGAGAGAGAGAGAGAGAGAGAGAGAGAGAGAGAGAGAGAGAGAGAGAGAGAGAGAGAGAGAGAGAGAGAGAGAGAGAGAGAGAGAGAGAGAGAGAGAGAGAGAGAGAGAGAGAGAGAGAGAGAGAGAGAGAGAGAGAGAGAGAGAGAGAGAGAGAGAGAGAGAGAGAGAGAGAGAGAGAGAGAGAGAGAGAGAGAGAGAGAGAGAGAGAGAGAGAGAGAGAGAGAGAGAGAGAGAGAGAGAGAGAGAGAGAGAGAGAGAGAGAGAGAGAGAGAGAGAGAGAGAGAGAGAGAGAGAGAGAGAG
The DNA here is from genome assembly GCF_017591435.1 of Portunus trituberculatus. Classification (NCBI taxonomy): domain Eukaryota; kingdom Metazoa; phylum Arthropoda; class Malacostraca; order Decapoda; family Portunidae; genus Portunus; species Portunus trituberculatus. The sequence goes on from NC_059304.1 coordinate 23,294,145, forward strand.
AGAGAGAGAGAGAGAGAGAGAGAGAGAGAGAGAGAGAGAGAATGAAGTTGATGATGTTGATGTTGATATTAATGGCAGTGGACTGATAACATTACAAGGATAGAGGAGGAAGAACTACAAGAAGTAATAGAGACTTTTAGAGGAGGAAGAGGAGGAAGAGAAGAAAGAAGAAATTGATGAAGAAGAGGAGGAAGAGAGAGAGGAGGAGGAGAAGGAAGAGACTGCAGAGAATGAACGAGGAAAGAGAAGCATCACCACGAAGAAGAGATGAAGGAGGAAGGAGAGGAGGAAGAAAAGGAGGCGATGTGGAAGAATAGCAAGGAAAGAGTAGCATCACAAGTAGAAGAAGGTGAAGGAAGAGGAGGAGGAGCATGAGCAGAGAGGAAGAAATAGGAGCATGCGTCAAGTTGCAGTGTACATAAGGCAAGACAGACAGACGGGGAGGTGCCCTGCGTCACTCCCCAGTCCTCCCCTTTCCTCTCCTTTCAGCGGCGAGGCAAGGAGAGGCGAAGTAAGGCGAGGGCAGGAGTAACAGAGTAGGAGAAAGAAATGACAAAGCAGCCTGACTCGCTTTTAACCCCAAACCTTGCAATACTCATTCCAGCACTACGCACACACCAACAAGACGCGGCATGAGAACTAGTATTTCTCCTTCTCTATTTCCTAAACACTGAGGAAACGCCGCTTAATTCCACGGTGAGGTGCTGAGTTAGAAGCAATCCGCTCTCATCACTTCCAAGCGAACTAACCATTTGGGGAACTGCACTCGCTCGTCAGACGGATAGCGAGACACATTTAAGACTAACTAATACTCCTTGTTGCCGGTTGAAAGCCACTGAGACCTGGTGAGGTTTACTGAGCCCGTGATGAGTGTGATGGTGTGTGATGGTGTGTGATGGTGTGTGTGTGTGTGTGTGTGTGTGTGTGTGTGTGTGTGTGTGTGTTGTAAGAAGCAGCAGCAGAAGGAGGAGGGTAAGGAAGAGGAGGAGGAGGAGGAAGAGAAGTTGAGAGCAGGAATGTGTTAAGACGGTGAACATGAGTGATGCAATCTTGTACTCAGCCTTGACGAGAGAGAGAGAGAGAGAGAGAGAGAGAGAGAGAGAGAGAGAGAGAGAGAGAGAGAGAGAGAGAGAGAGAGAGAGAGAGAGAGAGAGAGAGAGAGAGAGAGAGAGAGAGAGAGAGAGAGAGAGAGAGAGAGAGAGAGAGAGAGAGAGAGAGAGAGAGAGAGAGAGAGAGAGAGAGAGAGAGAGAGAGAGAGAGAGGAGAGAGAGAGAGAGAGAGAGAGAGAGAGAGAGAGAGAGAGAGAGAGAGAGAGAGAGAGAGAGAGAGAGAGAGAGAGAGAGAGAGAGAGAGAGAGAGAGAGAGAGAGAGAGAGAGAGAGAGAGAGAGAGAGAGAGAGAGAGAGAGAGAGAGAGAGAGAGAGAGAGAGAGAGAGAGAGAGAGAGAGAGAGAGAGAGAGAGAGAGAGAGAGAGAGAGAGAGAGAGAGAGAGAGAGAGAGAGAGAGAGAGAGAGAGAGAGAGAGAGAGAGAGAGAGAGAGAGAGAGAGAGAGAGACCTAATGATGCTTCTCACCAGGCAGTGGCAGGACGCCCTCGACGACGGCAAGGACACTATAGTGGTTGCTTTGGACATAGCTGGAGCTTTTGATAAAGTATGGCACAACGGATTACTGGAAAAGCTTCGTGCTAAAGGCATCCAGGGTGGCTTGCTACGACTCCTGGGAAATTACCTGCAGGACAGAAGCCTCAAGGTGGTTGTCAACGGGCAAACATCTGAGTCCCTGCCTGTGGAGGCATCAGTGCCACAGGGTTCAATTCTTGGCCCACTCCTGTGGAATATCTACGTGGATGATCTTCTCCAGCTACTGCCAGGAGTCAAGGCCTATGCTGATGACTGCACCCTCTCCTATACCTATCCACGCCAGGACAGTGGGCGGGCTGCTGAGGCCATCAATCAGCAGCTACGAGTGATAGAGGGTGGAGTGCTCGCTGGCAAGTGACATTCGCGCCGGAGAAGACACAAGCAATGGTTGTCTCTCGGTCCCCAGCCGCCATGGCAGCAATGGCAGGAAAGTTGTCTTTGGCTGCTCCTCCCACTCCAAGATGACGTCAAGATACTTGGAGTGGAGGTGGATCGAGGGCTGAGGTTTGACAGATGATTGCCAAGAAAGCCTCTCACAGGAGAGAAGGATCGCCAGTTTGGAAGGGGAGACTGCTGCTGTACAAGGAGAGGTGCGGCCCCACCTTGATACGAGCTCTCCTGGATGTCCTGTGCCGCCAGAGACAGAAGGAGAAGTGCAGTGCGTGAATAGTGCTAGTGAAGTGAAAAGAACAGTGCTCCATTTACATGCTGACCATCTTGTATATTATCTATTTTTAACACTGTAGAATAGGTAGCACAACAGTGCGCCTTTTAGAGAGAGAGAGAGAGAGAGAGAGAGAGAGAGAAGAGAGAGAGAGAGAGAGAGAGAGAGAGAGAGAGAGAGAGAGAGAGAGAGAGAGAGAGAGAGAGAGAGAGAGAGAGAGAGAGAGAGAGAGAGAGAGAGAGAGAGAGAGAGAGAGAGAGAGAGAGAGAGAGAGAGAGAGAGAGAGAGAGAGAGAGAGAGAGAGAGAGAGAGAGAGAGAGAGAGAGAGAGAGAGAGAGAGAGAAACTACCACTACTACATACAGACACACAAAATAACATACCATCTGGGTAACAAGATGACAAAAAAGCCTAAAACTACACACACACACACACACACACACACACACACACACACACACACACACACACACACACACACACACACACACACACACACACACAAGAGTAACAAAAGCCCAGAAAAAAAAACAGTAAAAACAAAACATAAAACACAACAAAGTAATCAACGTAATAAAATGACAACCTGAATAAAAATGACAATAGTTACCTGCCCAAGATGGAACCCACGAGTCATTCCCACCTGTAGCACCTGCCCTGGGATCACACCTGTCATCAGCTGCCCGGGGAGAACCCACCCAAGTTTACCTGCCAGCGGAGAGAGACGGAGGAAAAAAAAAAAAAAGGAGAGGATTTACCTTGTCTGAGAGTCTCCTGCCGCCTAACAGACAGGAGCACAGAGAGAGAGAGAGAGAGAGAGAGAGAGAGAGAGAGAGAGAGAGAGAGAGAGAGAGAGAGAAAATAGTAGCATATCCAAAAGTAGACGTTTTAAATTGGAAAATATAATAGAAAATGATTATAATACTGTTAAATAATGAACAAAAGCCCAGGAAGGGTAAAATAAGAGAGAGAGAGAGAGAGAGAGAGAGAGAGAGAGAGAGAGAGAGAGAGAGAAATAGTTGAGGAAAACATTATCAGCTGAGCCTGACCCCGCCCTGACCTCCCAGTGTGCCGCCGCTTGACAATGTTTTGCCTCCAGTCAATCCCAATGTTTGTCCTTAAATATTTCACCTTCAACTCCTCCGCCTCCTTCTCCTCCTCCCCCTCCTTCTCCTCCTCCTTCTCCTTCTCCTCCTCCTCCTCCTCCTCCTCCTCCTCCTCCTCCTCCTCCTCCTCCTCCTCCTCCTCCTTCTCTTCCTCCTCCTTCTCCTCCTTTTCTTCCCACCACAGTTTCTCCACAACCCAAATCATCCCACTTTTCTTCCTTTCTTTCTCTTCTCCTCCTCCTCCTCTTCTTTTCTTCTCCTCTTCCTCATCTTCTTCCTCCTCCTCCTCCTCCTCCTCCTCCTTCTTCTCTTCCTCCTCCTTTTCCTCTTTTTCCTACCACTCACAATTTCTCCACAACCCAAAATCTTCCTCTTCTCTTTTCTCTCTTCTCATCCTACCTCTTCTTTTTCTTTCCCCTCTCCGTCCTCGTCGTCGTCGTCCTCCTCCTCCTCCTCCTCCTCCCTCCTCCTCCTCCTCCGTCTCTAGTGCTGACTCACTTCTTTGTTGGCAGATAATATTACCTTTTTTACGTGTGTTTCTCTGCCTTTCATCTCTGTTGTAAAAGTTAGCACCGAGTCAAGCCTAATAAGAGAGTCACACTTGATGTTTCCAGTTGCCACTCAGGGCTTCCAGTCAAAAGTCGGCCTCTTTTGGCTTAATTAATGGTTGCAAGAGCCTTAAAAGTCCTTTATTTTGTCTGATGACTTGTAAAAATATTTCTCTCTTCGAACAAATCCAAGGAAAAGGAGGGAAAAAAGAAAAGAATGTCTGACAGGTAAAAAAAAGGGTTGGTTAATTAATTAAATTCGTTTGCCACTGAACAGGTGTAAGATGGCGGCGCAGTAAGCGAAGAGACAGGCAAAGTGGCCGCTGGAGAAATTGTTGAGACGCGTGTAGAGTTAGTCAATTGAGAGGGAATGCTCAGGTAAATAAATGAACGTAGAACTTAACAAGTGGCATATATTCTCTCTCTCTCTCTCTCTCTCTCTCTCTCTCTCTCTCTCTCTCTCTCTCTCTCTCTCTCTCTCTCTCTCTCTCTCTCTCTCTCTCTCTCTCTCTCTCTCTCTCTCTCTCTCTCTCTCTGACCTACAATCAATCAAACAGGTCTACTCAGGCGCCACTCGAGCCGAGGTCTAATCATTATCTTCCATAAATCTCAGTCCTTGAATTGAAACCACTGAGGGCGAAGCTGAGATGGAAAAAAGAGAATATATATAGCATAGGAATCAATGCTTATACTTATAGACGGATGGGAAGCTGAGGATACCTGAGCCGGGTTGAACGGGTAGATGCTCCGCCAGGTAACGTCTGATAATCTGAGGAAATTGGTGAGTTTTAAGGGGTTATTTCATAGGCTCTTCATTTCCACAATCATCCTTCTTCCCTTATCTTCCAGTTCTTCATCTAATCTTCAACATTCTCTTGCTCTTACTACTTTCCTTTTTTGCCTTTGTCTTTCTTTTTTGTTCTTCTTTTTCTTGTGACTCTTCAAATCTCTCCTCTCCTCTCTTTAACTTCTCCTCCCTACCAACATTTTCGTTTTTTTTCTCTTTCTTCTGCTCCCTCCTTCTCATCCTCCTCTTCCTCCTTCTCCTTCTCCTTTTCTTCTTGCCCTTCTTTTTCTTCGTGTTCTTCATTTCTAAATTCCTCTCCCTCTTATATTCTGCTGCTCCTCCTCCCTATTATCATCATTTTCTTACCCTTCCTCCTCCTCCTCCTCCTCCTCCTCCTCCTCCTCTCACATCTTTTTGTTGCTCTTGTCCTTGTTCTTGTTCTTGACTTCCTATCATTATTGTTACTATTCTTATTGCCCCACATTCGTTCTCCTTTCTCAATTCTTCTCTTTTTACTTCTCTCTTTCTCCTTCAACAGTAACTACCACTCCTACTACAACTCCTACTACTACGTTCAATTACTGCTATTTTTGTTTTGTTTTTGTCTTCTCTTTCACCCTGTCTTCCTCTTCCTAGGCCGTCGTGTACTGCCAGTAAACCTTCGACCACTACCATAATAGCTGTCGTGCTCTGATCGGCAAAAAAAAAAAGACGATGTTGGGATGGCAATTAAAATTTACGATTAAGGGGCCGCGGTTCTCCAGGGCGAGTGTGTTGTGCCAGCTTGTTATTCAGCGGCTGTCAGGTGCCTTACATCTCCAGTGGCTTAGTAAGAGGAAGAGGAGGAAGAGGACGAGGAAGAGGACGAGGAGGAGGACTTGGAGACATCGGTATGTGGTTACGTGGTGTTGTTTATTGAGTAGAGGGAAGGTAGAGTGTGAGAATGTGTGATGATTAGGAAAGTGTTGAAGGGATGTGGTATAGGAGTTAGTTTGCTGTGAGGAATGGAATGTGTTGGTGGTGGCGGCGTATATCGTGTGTGTAGGTGAGGTATACGCATAGTGTGTGTTTGTGTGTGGGAGAAGATAGTGTAGTTGTATGTGGTAAGTATGCAAAAATGTAGTTCTCTAGTGTAGGAAAAGGCGTGGAGGAAAATTTCTTTTTTTTGTGACGTATGAGGAGAAGGCGTAGCTGAAAACTGTTATAGTTGAAATACTGTACAATTGTTTGTTGTAGGTAAAAGCGTGGAGGAAAAGGTGTGTATGTGACGCAGGTAAGTGAAGGTGTGGAAGATGTTTAGCGTGGCGCAGTTATACTAGTCTTGTAATAAGATATATAAATTATTTAGACTAGAAAGAGTGGAAGGAAATTCGAATGAAGGATAAAAAATTACTGCTAAACCAGTTATTTTTTTCAATTTTTTACAGGATATCGATTAACAAGCAAGTAAAATTGTCTTAGGAGAAAATCCACCTTAACAGCCGGACAGGAAGCATGTGATTTACATTATCGGAGCTTTGTAAATAGTTGTAGACGTGATAAAGGGAATCCATCAAGCGTAAAAGACTTAGAGAGGATTAAGAGAGATTTTTTAGTAAAGACGAATAACACAAGAGAACTTACAGATTTCACAAGCACTTCAACACAAGAGACAAGTGTGTTTTCTTTACCGAATATTGATGAGAAGAAAAACGAGAGGTGGCGTTGAGGAGCAGAACAAGTGGCAACAAAAAGAGCAAAAAATACCCTCTAAGTGACATTGACAAAACGCAACACTTGTATCGATACGTAGAAATTTCACTTACAATAAACAAACAGAAGCTGAACAAGTGACTGCAGGTTGCCAGTGAGGAGGGGGTGGGGGATGGGGTCCAGTGCGTGGGATCTTAAAGGGTAAGTATCCTCTAGATGATACTGGTGGGACTCAACACGTGAATTGTTAGGCAGAAAAAATGACTTTACACCAGCACACTGATAAATCATATATCAAGTTGTATTGATTGTAAACAGTAGTGCAAATACAGCAAAAAAAAAAAAAATTAAAGGTAACACCCTAATGGACAAGATAAGGAGATGATAAGCAACACACACACACACACACACACACACACACACACACACACACACACACACACACACACACACACACAAAGCCTCTTACTTATAATCTATTATTTAACTTTCTTTTTATTGTCTTGCATAACAACCATTCAAGAAACACACTTTTCCTTATAAGCGACACGTGTAGGAATTGACGATTTCTTACAGCTTTGCCGATTTTCTTA
>NC_059304.1:23308674-23311174 GCF_017591435.1 Portunus trituberculatus
ACAGCCCGCCCGCCACCCACCTGTCGCACTAAGATGGGAGGGACTGGCTATCTCTCTCTCTCTCTCTCTCTCTCTCTCTCTCTCTCTCTCTCTTTCTCTCTGGCCGTTCCCTCCCACGCGTGTTGAGTGAGGGAGGGAAGGAGGGAGGGCGTGTTAAGCATGAGGACACGTGTTGGTTAGGCAAGAGTTGAAAGTACAGCGGCACATGCATGGCTGGCCTGGCATGGCACGCAGGACCACAGACAGCGCCACGAAGAGGACAACGAAAGCGTTGAAGAAGGGAGGGACAACGAAAGCAACGATGGGAAGCAGAGCAGGAGTGATGATGGGGGCAGGTGTGTGGGTGAGCGGCTGAGGGAGGCAATAGTGATGGCCAGATGTATTCACTGTTTTTTGTATCACTCCCCAGCCAGATGTTATGTTATTTCGAGTGTTTTATTTTATCTACTTTTTTTGTTGTTTTAAATGTTTTACCGCGTCATTGTGTGCTTGTAAAGTGTGAGTTACTTCAATTTTTGTCCTTTTTCTTATTTCTTTTCATATAACACGAATAGTTGTGATGTATATACATATTTCTTTTCAAATAGAGGGTAATAATTTGTATAGAAAGCCTCTCAAAAAATCTTTCCTAATCAAAAGAAATAATAATGGTACTGAGTAAACGGCTTTTTGTCACCTTTCCAACACACACACACACACACACACACACACACACACACACACACACACACACACACACACACACACACACACACACGCACTCCAATCATTACGAAGACACCGCTAATAAGAAAAGAAAAAAAAAAGACAGCAGACCCGCACTCAGACACGTCCATATACAAGGCGAGTGTCAAGGCAACGTCACCCCATTGAGTGTTTTGTGCCAGCGTAACAATGACCGAGAATTGTAGCGGGAACCTTCACGTGTGCTCATTTAGATTACCGCCAAGAGTGAGAGAGTGAGAGAGAGAGAGAGAGAGAGAGAGAGAGAGAGAGAGAGAGAGAGAGAGAGAGAGAGAGAGAGAGAGAGAGAGAGAGAGAGAGAGAGAGAGAGAGAGAGAGAGAGCAAACAGATAAAAGGACGACCAAAAACTAGACACACACACACACACACACACACACACACACACACACACACACACACACACACACACACACACACACACACACACTAATGTAACAAGTCGCACAAAAGAATAAAAATAGAATCACAAATATAATATCCGACAAAAAGAATAATATTACTTGTTCTTCAGAGTTCATTTTTTTGCAGGGGGATTTGCAGCTTCATGGATAATCAAGGACAGGTGAAAATGACCTTAATTAATCAGCAGGTGAAGCGGGAGGGTCAACGTGGAAATAGAAAGCTGGACAGATTCTTAACACAGATTTGTCCAATAGATTCTAGTTTTTCCTTCACACAAGAGCAAGAGAGAGAGAGAGAGAGAGAGAGAGAGAGAGAGAGAGAGAGAGAGAGAGAGAGAGAGAGAGAGAGAGAGAGAGAGAGAGAGAGACACGTTTTATATACAAATTATGTAGATATGAATTAAACTTTCTGGAAGATTATAGAACGTGCATATATGTAAAAATTGCTGATAAGAATGAGAAAAAAATAAAGAAACCACCAAATAATCTCTCTCTCTCTCTCTCTCTCTCTCTCTCTCTCTCCAGCCAGGTGTGTCCATTAGCCACTCACGTAATGAAACTAATCGAGACTTTCACGGATACAAAAGAAAAAAAAAATCACAAAAATTAGACACAGAAAGGAAAGACAAAAAGTAAATACTAAGAAACAACCATATCTGTTCCGCCACACCTGAGAGAGAGAGAGAGAGAGAGAGAGAGAGAGAGAGAGAGAGAGAGAGAGAGAGAGAGAGAGAGAGAGAGAGAGAGAGAGAGAGAGAGAGAGAGAGAGAGAGAGAGAGAGAGAGAGAGAGAGAGAGAGAGAGAGAGAGAGAGAGAGATTAGGATGAGCATTTAATTTAGTATTTAGCATAACCAATAGATACTCGTACAGTAACATTCTCTCTCTCTCTCTCTCTCTCTCTCTCTGTGTGTGTGTGTGTGTGTGTGTGTGTGTGTGTGTGTGTGTGTGTGTGTGTGTGTGTCAACATCAATATTTGCAAGAGTTAGGAAACAGGTGAATACATGAAAGAGGAGGACAAAAAATAGCATATATAATGTACAAAATTACTTTCACATCCTTTTTGAAAACTGACACGAAGAGTAAATTATCCAGCGAGCCTTAATTGCTCGTTAATGCCCATGACCAATAACATTTTTCAAGGGACTATTAATAAAAATAAAAATAAACTCATTAGGGAGAAAAAGACACTCGCTATTAAATTTATTTGTTATTATCATAACTATTATTAGTAGTAGTATCATTATTTTCATTATTATTATTATTATTTTTTTTTTCATTATTATTATTATTATTATTATTATTATTATTATTATTATTATTATTATTATTATTATTATTATTATTATTATTATT
>NC_059304.1:23316174-23326174 GCF_017591435.1 Portunus trituberculatus
TTTCTCCTTTCATTTATTTTTCTTATTATTTTTTTCTTCGCTACTTCATCTTTTTCTTATATTTCCTTCCTTCCTTCCTTCCTTCCTTCCATAGTTTTCCTTCTTTTCTCTTCCAAGCAACCTTCTTTCCTTGCTCTATTTCTTTTTTTCTCTCTATTCCTTCCTTTATTCTTTCAATCATCTTTCTTTCCACCTCTTTATCTTTTTTTTTCCTTAATTTCTTTCCTTTCCTCCGTATTCTTACTTTCTTTCTCTACCACAAAACTTTCTTTTCTGTGCGCATTTGTTTTCTCTAACTCTCCTTTCCTTTATTTTTCCCATTATTTTTCTTTTAATCTCTTCGTCTTCATATCTTTGCTTCCTTTCGTTTTACCATATTTTTCCTTTTTAATTTGATTTGCTTTTTCTCCATCTTCATTGTTTTTTTATATTATTTTTACCTACGTCTTTTATTCCTTCCTTCAATTTGTTTACTCTTTTCTTTCTTCTCCCTATTTCACAAACGGCAACCTCCTTTACTTATCTTTCCTCTCTCTCTCTCTCTGTTCCCTCCCTCTCTCTCTTTTTCTCTCCACTCGTTCCTATTATCTTCTCACCTTCCTTCCCTTCCCTTCTCTCTCTCTCCCTCCCTCGCTCCGTCCCTCCCTTTCCACACCTTCATATTTTAAAGTTTGAATTCTTCTTTCCATTTATTACTTTTATCCCTTCAGTACATTATGATTCTTTACTTTTTTTTTCATCGTATTGTGTTCATCATTATATCTTCTCTCGTTTTAATTCTTTTTAGTTTCCAATATTCACTTACACCTCATTAAAAGCTGCTTCTTCTTCCCATCACGTCTCGCCTCCAACCGCTTCCAATTCTTCTATGCAAAGTTGATAAGTAAGTAAGTAAGTAAATAAATAAGTAAGTATATGCATGGAGAATATTATGAACGATCAGTTGCCGTCAGGGAGTCTTTGTGCGCTCCTCCTCCTCCTCCTCCTCCTCCTCCTCTTCCTCCTTCTACTACTACTACCCTCCCTCTTCCTCCTTCTCCTCCTCCTACTCCTACTCCTTCCCGTCTTTCTTCAGGAATCATCTTAACTCGACGTCTTCACTTCTGTCAGCGATAAGAATCCATTAAAATTGTGTGTGCAGGTGTGTGTGTGTGTGTGTGTGTGTGTGTGTGTGTGTGTGTGTGTGTGTGTGTGTGTGTGTGTCGGCGTATGTAACGAGAATCTGTATGCACAAATCTCTCTCTCTCTCTCTCTCTCTCTCTCTCTCTCTCTCTCTCTCTCTCTCTCTCTCTCTCTCTCTCTCTCTCTCTCTCTCTCTCTCTCTCTCTCTCTCTCTCTCTCTCTCTCTCTCTCTCTCTCTCTCTCTCTCTCTCTCTCTCTCTCTCTCTCTCTCTCTCTCTCTCTCTCTCTCTCTCTCTCTCTCTCTCTCTCTCTCTCTCTCTCTCTCTCTCTCTCTCTCTCTCTCTCTCTCTCTGAGGTGCTGACAGACGGGGCAGCCAGGCAGTCTTAGGTGAAACAGGTGAGGAAGGAGGCCAAGAAAGGACCTCCTTGGCGCCTGAACGGACTCACTGGAAGAAAAAATAAATCAAGTGGAAGAAGCTTGGGTTTCGTGGAGGGGAGGGAAGGAGGAAGGAGAGAGAGAGAGAGGGAGAGAGGGAGAAGGAGAGGGAGAGGAGGAGGAGGAGGGCGGAGAGCGAGTAGGTGTGACACAAACATACAAGGCACGACTAATATCAAGCAGCGGAGTACCAGGTAAAAGCTCCAGTACCGGGAATCGCGTTACTAGGCAGAGTGTGCATTATGAAGCGAATATCTTTTGCACCCACATCCACACTCACACAAATGGACACACACACAGACGGACAGAGCGCCACACACCTGACGCGGTAAAGGTGAGGATGAGGGTGTCGGTGTAAGCAAGGATGTGATCATGAGGTGCGAAGGTGAGGTAGAGAAGGAGTTCAATGCAGCAGCGAATATGAAAAAGGCTTAGGGATGCTGTTGCGTGTTAGTGGAGGCAGTTGCATGCAAGAACGAGCCCCCGCTATCTCGCGGCACAAAAGGAGAGAGCAGAAAGATGCATCCTGGCGCTCATTGCAACATTCCCCAAGGCGAGCAAGAAAGAGGGAGGAGGCAGGGAGAGGGAGGGAGGAGGAGAGAGAGAGAGAGAGAGTGAGAGAGCGAGCTATACTGAGAGGGAGAGGGTGAGAGAGAGAGAGAGGTAAGTGTAGTGGAAATAATGCCAATTTAGCTTTGCCTGATACAAGCCATTGCAGTCAAATAGGTTTTAAACGCACGACCATTAAACTTCCAGGACAATAAGCCGGGGCAGGGCGGCAGAGTGGCGGCAACGGGGAGGCTGCGAGTGTCAGGGTAAAAAGACATTCCTTCTCGCTGCCTTTAATCCACCCTGACCGAGCCTGCGTACAGCGCCCGCCAGGAGGGAGCTCACTGCCCCGGCGCCCCTGACGTCTATATCTAGGGGCTGATTAACGGAGGGCATCCCCGCGATTCCCGCCAGGAGATTAATATGAGCGGAGAGGCCAGCTCGTTATGTCGCAATTAACGGCGCTCTCTTGGGGGGCGCACAGGCCGGGGTAGCCTACTTAATATCTCATTACTGCGCTGTGATATCGCTCCATCTCACGGTTCCTTCTCCTTCAGCGCACAGCGGACCGACACTTACATCCATTCCAGCGCGAGAGTCTTCCAGTACGCCTCCAGAACTGCCGGGGACGGAGCGAGGCTGGCCGGCGGCTGGCGGGAGTGGTTATTCAACGCCTCTGATTATGTGGTAATTCGTGGAAGGACGGGGTGGTTCTTGGGTGGTGATGGTGATGGTGGTAGTGGTGGTGGTGAGTGTCATCAACTGCAGCAGGAGGAGAAGAAAGGGAAAATGATGCAAATTTAGAGGGAAGGAGTGGGAGGAGGAGCTGGAGGAAGAAGAGGAGGAGAAAATAATGTACGCTAGAAGGAGGAACAGGAAAAGATAAAGAGGATGAGGAAGAAAAGAAAACGGCCTATAAGTAGGAGAAATAACAGAGGCAGGAATAAAAGTAGCGAAGAAGATAGACAAGAAGAAAAGAAATAAGATGAATAACAGGAGGAAAGAAAGAGGAGAAAATTATGAAGAAGCACGAATAACAGGAGGAGGAGGAGGAGGAGGAGGAGGAGGAGGAGGAGGAGGAGGAGGAGGAGGAGGAGGAGGAGGAGGAGGAGGAGGAGGAGGAGGAGGAGGAGTTGGAGGAGGAGGAGGAGGAGGAAGAAGAAGAGGAAAAGGAGAAGGAAGAGGATGAGGAAGAGGAGGAGGAGGAGGAGGCAGAGAAGGAAGAGGAGGGAGGAAAACTGAAGATGCGATGAGATGGAGCAAGAGGATCAGGGAAGGATAAGACGAGGCGAGGCGAAGCAGTGGAAGTGATTAATGACGTGGCCAGGTGAAGTTCGCGTGTTACCTGGCCGTGATGACTGTATACAGGTGTAGCAGCGACCCCACCACCACCACCCACCACCACCACCACCACCACCACCTCCCTGACCTCAGCCACACCTACTGGAGGATAAAAATCTCATATCTCAACTGGAAAACGTAAATCAAGGAATAGATAACAAAACTACGACCAAACCTGACCTTGCATCACGGCCTTTATACACTGAACCCTTCCTTCCCTTCCCTGTAGAGACGGTGGTAATGTGAGAGGTCATTAAAACCCTTTAGTACCTGTGTAATTAGTGGTCGGTTACCTGTGCGATGCCTTACCTTTGTGCCGCGTGGGCTGGGGGTCCGAGCAAGACTGATAACACTGACCAGGGTATCTTTGGTTTGTATGGGAGGGAAGGGGCAAGAGAGTGGGAGGGAGAGAGAGAGAGAGAGATGGGTAGGCAAGGGTAGGTTAGGAAGGGAGTATTAATCTTGTAGGGTGTGGCCAGGTAGCGTTTCACCTCACCTGGAGTTTAATTAGACGACCCATAGCGAGGTGAAATGGAAAATTAGGAAGCCATCTATCTCATCTTTGTGGATCTGCATAATAAGACCTTTCTCCATTTTTTTTCTTATGTCTCTCTCTCTCTTTACGTCTTCATTAACCAACACGTCTACCTGCTTTCTCTTTTCCTAGCTGTGTTTGTTCAATATTCTCTCTCTCTCTCTCTCTCTCTCTCTCTCTCTCTCTCTCTCTCTCTCTCTCTCTCTCTCTCTCTCTCTCTCTCTCTCTCTCTCTCTCTCTCTCTCTCTCTCTCTCTCTCTCTATATATATATATATATATATCTATATCTATCTATCTATCTATCTATCTATCTATCTATCTATCTATCTATCTATCTATCTATCTATCTATCTATCTATCTATCTATCTATCTATCTATCTATATATATATATATATATATATATATATATATATATATATATATATATATATATATATATATATATATATATATATATATATATATATATATATATATATATATGTCTCTGTCTCCAAATGTAAAGTGAATGAGAAATAAAGAAAAGTTAGGAATACAGAGATAAAGATTAAAGAAAAAGAAAATTAAGAGGAAGGGAAGAGAAAGACGAACATGAATATGGAAGGCAAACGGGAGGAGGAGGTAAACACGAGAGGAAAAAAGAAAACCAGAGTAGGAAAAGCCTGAATAGAGAGACGAGAAGGAAAGCAATAAGAAAGCAATGTAACAGACTGAATAGCTGGCAATGAAGAGAAAATAAGGACAAAGAGAGTACATAATTAAAATAGGTAGAGAAAAAAAAGAGAAGAAAGACCGAGACGAGAAGGGGAAGGAGAAAGGGAGTGAGTGAATGGTGACAGTGAAGGGAATAGGATGACAAAGAGAAGAAAGAGACATGCTAGAAAAATAGAAAGTAATGAAAAGAGAAAAAAAAGAGAGAGGGGAGAAGAATAAAAAGTAGTAGAAGTAGAGAAAGGGAGGAAAAGGGCGACAGTGAGGAGAAAAGGGAGACGAAAAAGAAAAAAGGAGAGAAGAAGGAAAAAAGACCAGGAAATAAAGAGTAGATAGAGAAAGGGAGAGAAAGGAAGACAGTGAGGCGAGAAGGGAGACAAAAGGGAGACAGAGAAGTCATCGCCGACTCGCCACAGGGACCATGAATCAAATCTTTCTTTGGTGACTCGAAAGTGAAAGCCCGCCACCCGTTTGGCTCCCAGAAAAGGAAACTTTCTTACTGACTGAACGACCGAAAGAACTTGAATCCAGAAAAAAGAAAAATCAAGAAGAAGAAAACGATAAATAATAAAGAAAAAATAAGCTTCAACAATCCTAAGAATAAAAGGAGGAAATAAGAAAATGGCAAAGAGAAAAAAAGAGAATATTAACTTAGAGAGCAACAAATTGAGAGACTAACTGACTTACTGACTGAGTGCTGAAAAAGGACTTGACTCCGGAGACACACCCGAAGAGGAGAGAAAAAAAAAAAGAAAAAGAGAAAAAAAAGATCAGGAAGAAGAAGAGACAAAAATCAAGAAAAAATAAACTTCAACGATCCTAAGAAAAGAAAAATGTAAAAAAAAAAAATATCAAACACAAAAAAAGGAGAAGATTAACTGGGAAAGAGACAAAAAGAGAGACGAAAAAATAGCAACAACCTTTTAAAACTCTTAGAAAAGCCATTACACCTCCCCTTTCACACCACAGCGAGTCATTTAACCTCCCATAACCCTCAGATCCCACCCCCGCCCCAGCCACTGCAACCCTAGCCCCGCCCCAGCCGCCACCCCAGCCCCTCCTGACGCGGATGAAGGTGACACAAGCCATCTAGCGTCGGACACCCCCCGCCTGTACCCGCGCCACGGAATGCGGATGTTCTGTAGTGAACGATTCTGTTGGTCATTATTAAATCGAGAGAGAGAGAGAGAGAGAGAGAGAGAGAGAGAGAGAGAGAGAGAGAGAGAGAGAGAGAGAGAGAGAGAGAGAGAGAGAGAGAGAGAGAGAGAGAGAGAGAGAGAGAGAGAGAGAGAGAGAGAGAGAGAGAGAGAGTCACTCAGACACACGGACACAAATACACAGATAAATAGAAGGAAAGAAAAACAGGAAAATGGACAGGCAGACACACAGACAGGCACACAGACAGACAGGTAGACAGACAGACAGACAGACAAACGAAGAATGACAAAATAAATGGGTCACGGTGGCCCGGAGAGAGGAAGAGAGAGGGAGGAAAAGGAAGAGGAAGAGAGAGAGAGAGAGAGAGAGAGAGAGAGAGAGAGAGAGAGAGAGAGAGAGAGAGAGAGAGAGAGAGAGAGAGCAGATTGTGTAGGCAAGGATATATTGAGGTTAAAGAAAAAATATGGAAAATGAAAGTAAATAAGAAAAAACGTAACAGAAAGAGAATGAAGGAGAGAAGAAAATAGCGATTAAATGAGGAACACATCAAGTACAGATGGTTAAAGGAGGAGGAGGAGGAGGAGGAGGAGGAGGAGGAGGAGGAGGAGGAGGAGGAGGAGGAGGAAGAGGAGGAGGAGGAAGGATATAGGTTAAGGTTAATTTAAAGAGATAACTGCGGGAGGTTTATAGGCGTGGTTACTCTCTCTCTCTCTCTCTCTCTCTCTCTCTCTCTCTCTCTCTCTCTCACACTCTAACTTCCTTTTTAACTCCATTTTATATTCCTTCTCTCATTTCTGTTTCTTTTTCTCCTCTTCCTCCTATCCATCACTTTCTCCGCTGATCGTTCACCTCTCTCTCTCTCTCTCTCTCTCTCTCTCTCTCTCTCTCTCTCTCTCTCTCTCTCTCTCTCTCTCTCTCTCTCTCTCTCTACCGTCTTCTTTTTCCTAAATTTTCCTTCCTTATATTTTTGTTCTCTCCATCCACCAATTTTTCTTCTTTTCCATTTTCATATCTCGTCTCTAAGCTTTCCTCCTCCATCCTCCTTTTCCTCCCTTCACTCTCTTATTTCCTCCTTCTTCGCTACAATCCTCCCTATCATCAGCCTCTCAGTTTCCATATAAAAACACACCTGTCCTCTGCTCGTAAGATATCGCCAGGTGAACGCTGTATTACTTGGGCGGAGTTAAGCAGAAGAAGAAAGGGAAAGAAGGTTAAAATCTGTATGATATTGAACCAAACCTGCTTCTTCACCACACACTTAGTTGTGGTTAGATGTTAAAGGCTTGTTTTTTTTGTGTGATTATGGATGTTGGATGGACGAATTGGAGGAAGAGGGAGAGAGAAAGAGAGAGAGAGAGAGAGAGGGAAGGGTGAGGGAGAGGTAATATCAGGCAGGTTGTGATGTTTTGTGTGTGGCTGTTGTGTGGTAAAAATGCAAATCAAGAGGCATGAAATACTTTTAGCCTGATCGGATTAAATTTTCGTCAAGGCGTGCGAGAGGATTTAAGTTTTTTTTTCTTTTTTTTACTGCGATTAGTTTCACAAGATATGTTTTTAATCCATTCAGTACCATGTCGCATTTTCATATTCATTCTGGTTACTATTTGGTGATTTCATGCAGCTTCAGAAACTTATGTGGGGATTAGAATAGTGAAGACGGTGGTCATTAATCTTTTGTTCTTCATAGACGCTTCCTAATGTTAATAAAACCGTTTAATCGCACACAAACTCATGATTAAAAAAGCGTCATAGTATTGAAGGGGTTAAAAGTCGTGTAGTAGATTAAAGAAAATACTGTACCTCTCTCCCTCATTCTCTCCTCCTCTGTCTCTCTTTACCATATTTAATCGTCACTTAATCTACAAGACGGAAGAATAAAATGCAGCAAGACAAATGTATTCATGGCCGAAAGAATTTTAAAGTGACTACATTATTCTTACTTTTCTTTCTTATTTTTTTCTCTCTCACCTTTCTCTCACTTAAGACTATGACGAGGAAGATGAAGATGTTTAACTAAAAAGAAAAATAAATAAAAAAATGTATAAATAGGTAATTAAGAAAAGGCACAGTACTTAGCTATCTCTAGGACCTTACAGTCATTTAGTAACACACGAGGCAGGAACAAAATGGACTATATAGAAAACAAAAATAATAAACAAAGGAATAAGAAAATGTATTCGATTTATCCTTTATCCTCATCCCTCTACACACACACACACACACACACACACACACACACATACACACCTTTCATAGTCCCTCAATAGCACGAGGAACGATAGTAATAAGACCCAGTATAAAAAAAATAGAAGGAGTAAAATAAAACCCTTATAAATAAATCTGTAGCCTTGAAAATTATCAGTATGCATGAACAGTCTTTCGATCCGGCCGTCATGGCTTGGAGGCCGCAGAGAACCGCATGACTTCATAGATGGAATATTATATTTATTCATTTTTCTCCCCCCTTATCCTCTCTCTCTCTCTCTCTCTCTCTCTCCGTCTCTCTCTTGAGCACCGAGCTATGTGAAGGTAATGGAGGTTGTAAAGCAGGCGCTCCATTTAACCCGAGGTGGTGAGATGAAGAAAAAACCGAAAGCAAAGGACGAGATTATTACGAGACCATGAAGTAGGTTAGACATTTCAACAGAGAGAGAGAGAGAGAGAGAGAGAGAGAGAGAGAGAGAGAGAGAGAGAGAGAGAGAGAGAGAGAGAGAGAGAGAGAGAGAGAGAGAGAGAGAGAGAGAGAGAGAGAGAGAGAGAGAGAGAGAGAGAGAGAGAGAGAGAGAGAGAGAGAGAGAGAGAGAGAGAGAGAGAGAGAGAGAGAGAGAGAGAGAGAGAGAGAGAGAGAGAGAGAGAGAGAGAGAGAGAGAGAGAGAGAGAGAGAGAGAGAGAGAGAGAGAGAGAGAGAGAGAGAGAGAGAGAGAGAGAGAGAGAGAGAGAGAGAGAGAGAGAGAGAGAGAGAGAGAGAGAGAGAGAGAGAGAGAGAGAGAGAGAGAGAGAGAGAGAGAGAGAGAGAGAGAGAGAGAGAGAGAGAGAGAGAGAGAGAGAGAGAGAGAGAGAGAGAGAGAGAGAGAGAGAGAGAGAGAGAGAGAGAGAGAGAGAGAGAGAGAGAGAGAGAGAGAGAGAGAGAGAGAGAGAGAGAGAGAGAGAGAGAGAGAGAGAGAGAGAGAGAGAGAGAGAGAGAGAGAGAGAGAGAGAGAGAGAGAGAGAGAGAGAGAGAGAGAGAGAGAGAGAGAGAGAGAGAGAGAGAGAGAGAGAGAGAGAGAGAGAGAGAGAGAGAGAGAGAGAGATTACTGGATTACTGAAAAGCTTCGTGCTAAAGGCATCCAGGGTGGCTTGCTACGACTCCTGGGAAATTACCTGCAGGACAGAAGCCTCAAGGTGGTTGTCAACGGGCAAACATCTGAGTCCCTGCCTGTGGAGGCATCAGTGCCACAGGGTTCAATTCTTGGCCCACTCCTGTGGAATATCTACGTGGATGATCTTCTCCAGCTACTGCCAGGAGTCAAGGCCTATGCTGATGACTGCACCCTCTCCTATACCTATCCACGCCAGGACAGTGGGCGGGCTGCTGAGGCCATCAATCAGCAGCTACGAGTGATAGAGGAGTGGGGTGCTCGCTGGCAAGTGACATTCGCGCCGGAGAAGACACAGGCAATGGTTGTCTCGGTCCCCAGCCGCCATGGCAGCAATGGCAGGAAAGTTGTCTTTGGCGTTGCTGCTCCCACTCCAAGATGACGTCAAGATACTTGGAGTGGAGGTGGATCGAGGGCTGAGGTTTGACAGGCATGTCAAAACCATTGCCAAGAAAGCCTCTCACAGGATCTCCGCTCTCAGAAGGATCGCCAGTTTCCTCGACAGGAAGGGGAGACTGCTGCTGTACAAGGCACAGGTGCGGCCCCACCTTGAATACGCAGCTCTCTCCTGGATGTCCTGTGCCGCCACACACAGAAGGAGACTGGACAGCATCCAACGCCGCGCCATACGGCTAGTAGATGCTGCAATACCACCTCACCCAGAGCCTGAGCGTCCCCTTGATTCACTGGAACACCGCAGAGACGTGGCGGCGATCGTAGTGTTCCATAAGGCACAGGTGCAAAGAGTGCCACATCTGGCAGGGCTGCGTCATCCTCTAAGAGTCACCG
>NC_059304.1:23333674-23338674 GCF_017591435.1 Portunus trituberculatus
AAGAGAAGTGAGGTGAAGGTGTCCAGGAGGAGGAAGAGGAGGAGGAGGGTCAGGGATAAGAAGGAGAGAAAGAGGGAGGTAACATGGGTAAGAGCAGGGAGAGTGAGAAAGGGAGAAAGAGACGAGGAAGGAGGAGGATAAATCGTTGGCGTATTAGGTGATAAGCGATATCAGGCGACAGAGAAGCACGCCGCGACTCAGGGGCAGCCACGCCGACACCCGGATTGGGAGATAAGAACCATGAGCGCCTCCACAGCTCGGTGTTGATAAGAAGGCTGCACTGGTGGAGATTACGGAGACTTGGTGGTGGTGGCGGTGGTGGTGGTGGTAGTGATGGCGTTACTATTACTACTACTTCCATTACTACGGCTAGTACTATAACATGTCTAGCTTAATTGTTGGTTAAAAGTTCGAATATCTAGTAGTAGTAGAAGTAACAGTAGTAATAATAATAGTAATAGTAGTAGTAGTAGTAGTAGTAGTAGTAGTAGTAGTAGTAGTAGTAGTAGTAGTAGTAGTAGTAGTAGTAGTAGTAGTAGTAGTAGTAGTAGTAGTAGTAGTAGTAGTAGTACAGTAGTAGTAGTAGTAGTAGTAGTAGTAGTAGTAGTAGTAGTAGTAGTAGTAGTAGTAGTAGTAGCGGTAGTCGTGGCGGTGGTGGTGGTAGTAGTAGCAAGGCAAACTGCACTCCAATATATAAAGTTTTGCATTAGCACATACGTAAAACGAAGGAGGAGTTAAGATCTATCAATTATACAGCGCTTGGATAACACAGACAGGATACAAATATAGACACCGGACGGAGAAACACACACACACAGACACACACACACACACAGACACACATAGACACACACACACACACACACACACACACACACACACACACACTCTCTCTCTCTCTCTGTGCTTATCAGCCCGTGTTATCTGAGCCACAAGGGATGAGCGTCTGACTGCTATATTGTCTTGTCGCGCGTTGAACAGACGGCGAGGGGGCGATACCCGGTGGGGCGTGGCGGGCGTGGTGGTGGCGGTGGTGGTGGTGGTATGAAAGTTGTAGTATTATGTGTTTTATAGGTTTAAGAACAGTGATTGTGGTGGTGTATAGTAGTGGTGGTAGTGGTGATATTGATAATAGTAGTAGTAGTAGTAGTAGTAGTAGTAGTAGTAGTAGTAGTAGTAGTAGTAGAAATAGTAAAGTAGTAGTAGTAGTAGTAGTAGTAGTAGTAGTAGTAGTAGTAGTAGTAGTAGTAGTAGTAGCAATAGTAGTAATAGTAGTGATAGTAGTAGCAGTAGTAGTAGTGAAAAAAACACGAACAATACAAATTTCTAGCAAGGATTAACAGTGAGAATTAAACTTCCCAAACAGAAACATTTTAAATTTCATAAAGCGAGAAAGCAAAAGTCTTATTTTTTGTGTGAAACTGGTTCTGTAAACATTATCATTATTATTATTATTATTATCATTATTATTATCATTACTACTATTACTATTATTATTATCATCAT
This sequence comes from Portunus trituberculatus, assembly GCF_017591435.1. Taxonomy (NCBI): domain Eukaryota; kingdom Metazoa; phylum Arthropoda; class Malacostraca; order Decapoda; family Portunidae; genus Portunus; species Portunus trituberculatus. Next base: position 23,335,181 of record NC_059304.1, read on the forward strand.
CATCAACATCATCATCATTACCATTATCATTATCATCACCACCCATTATTAACAAGCCCTGCAAAAAATGACACACGAGTAATAGAGACAAAGGAAATTACCAATATTTTACTAAGCCATAAATGTATATAATCATTAAGGAGAAAACACATTTATTTCATCAAACAACAGAGTACGTTAAAGTAAATATCAAACACACACACACACACACACACACACACACACACACACACACACACACACTGTAAGTGTGTGTGTGTGTGTGTGTGTAGTGAGAGGGAGGGATGAAGGGAAGGGCGGGGCTTTGCAGGAGGAGGAGGAGGAGGAGGAGGAGGAGGAGAAGAAGAAGGAAGAAGAGGAGAATAAGAAGGAGAAGGGGAAGGAGAAGGAAAAGGAGAAGAAGGAGAAGAAGAAAGAGAAGGAAGAGGAGGAGGAGGAGGAGGAGGAGAAGAAGGAGGAGGAGGAGGAGAAGGAGGAGGAGGAGAAGGAGGAGAGGAGGAGGAGGAGGAGGAGGAGGAGAAGGAGGAGATAAGGGAAGGAAAGGAACAAGAAAGCAAACAAGAAAAGGACAGAGAGAGAGAGAGAGAGAGAGAGAGAGAGAGAGAGAGAGAGAGAGAGAGAGAGAGAGAGAGAGAGAGAGAGAGAGAATGCAGTGGGCGACCTTGCCTTCCTCTCTGATTATATATTTTTTCCCCTCTCCCTCTCTCTCTCCCTCTTTCCCTTTCATTAATCTTCATCCTCAACAAGAGATCTGAAACCTGTAATTTTGCTTTTCATTTAGCATCCACAAGTGTTCCTCCGTTCTCCTCCTCCTCTCTTCTCCTCTCCTCTCTCTTCTCCTCTCCTCTCTCTCTCTAAACCACAAAAGATATCAAGAATAGACGAAGAATTTGATGGAGAGAAAAGATTGAGAGAAAGAGAAAGGTAGAAGTAAAAGGGAGAGAATGTATAAAGAACAGAGAGAGAGAGAGAGAGAGAGAGAGAGAGAGAGAGAGAGAGAGAGAGAGAGAGAGAGAGAGAGAGGACAAATAGAAGGAAGATAAAAGAATCACAGCTGTGAAAAGAGAAAGGAGAAATGAAGGGAGGAAAAACGGAAGAAAGAGAAGAAAAGGATGAATATGGAATAGGAAGAGGAGGAAGAAAATGAGAAAAATTGAGGAAGAGAAAGGTGGAGGGTATACTGAAGGAGGAGAATCTGGAGGAGAGAAGAAAGGGCGATAGAAAAGAGGAAAAATAAGAGGAAAAGAGAGGAGAGAGAGATGGAAAGTATACTGAAGAAGGAAAGGATGTGAGAAGGAAAGCAAGGACGGAAAGAAAAGAAATAGATAAAGTCAGGATGAAGAAAGAAATAAAACAAGAGAGAGAGAGAGAGAGAGAGAGAGAGAGAGAGAGAGAGAGAGAGAGAGAGGATTAAAGGCAGCATTCCTTACCGATCCTGAGCGACACGCCTGTGCATTATGGCCGCGTGGGAGAGACAGCCGCTGCCCTGAGTCACCTTACCAATGCAGATAAACATTTATATCTCTATGGGGGAAAAAAGGAGCTCCCTGAACCCTCTCCTCTCTCCTTTTACGTAGGCTGTCCTCTCTTACTCTCACCACACCTGGCTTTACCTCTCCCACTATTTCTCCCTCTCTTTCCTCTTTCCTCTTCCTCCTGCTGTCTTTTTTCTCTCCTCCTCCTCCTCCTCCTCCACGTGAAATGGAATACTGAGTTCGAGATTGATATTTTTACAACAGTTTTAGAAAATTAATGATGCATGATGACAAAAAAAAATATATTGAAAATGGTGTAGTGTATATAACTTTTCAGACACCGCTACTTTAGATAATACAAATGACTGCTAAGTAAAAACACTCCTCAAGCTACGATTTTGAGGTAACTCTTTCGCTTTTCTCACTTTTTATCACACTTGTAAAGACTCAATAATAAAGAGCGAGGCAAAAATTTATTCCAGCACTCCCCACAAAGAGTTTAAGACAATAATACTCTGTTGACATTCCAGTTGGGACTCGCGACGCTAATCTGTGCCAGCTTGTCTAATCTCTGCACTCCTCCCTCTCGTGTTGACCATTATTATTATCATTGTCTCTCGCTCTTACGGACGTGCGAATAAATGCCGATTCGAATCTATTATTTTAGTTTTCAGATGGGCGTTTATCGCTGGCCTTTTACGGCTCAAGCGTTTTAGGGGCCAAGAGTTCCAGTCCACGACCACGTATCGCTTCTCTTTGTTCGTGTGTGTGTGTGTGTGTGTGTGTGTGTGTGTGTGTGTGTGTGTGTGTGTGTGTGTGTGTGTGTGTGTGGCTAAAACGAGGTCAGGGTTTCGGGCGTTGGAAGGGAAAAAAATAAGAAAGAGAGACGAAAGAAAGATTACGAGAGGAGATGAAGGCCATTACTTACTTACTATTCGTTGCGATAAAGATAGTGGTTCATCAAGGAGGAGGGGCGCAGGGAGGCAGAGGGAGGTAAAATGAAAGGAAAGGTTAATGGTTTAGATTCCCGATGACACCACCATGAATCGCAAAGTCAAATGATACAAACACAACTTGACCACATTAAAAAAAAGACAACAACAACAAGGCGCCGGGAAATGAACAATAAAAACTGAAAATATAGAAAAGCAAAATAAATAAGAATAATCATCACCAAGAATTCAATTTCCATATTTCAATTCACTTTATTATCACTTAGAGTTTATTTTTCCTGGCGGTGGAAAGACGCGAGACGCAAAACACGCTTCAAAACACAGATAAGCAAAGCCAGACAGGTCGGCCGTGTCTCCCTCAGTGATGCCTCGTAACCTCCACCCGTAGGCAGCCGTGTCGAGAGGCGGGGCTGCAAATCCTTCCCGCGGTGGGTGGGAAGGAGATTCAAGAGCTTTTAATCAGCACAAGTGTTCAGTGTCGCCCCGCACGACCCCGCGACCCCCCGCCACGACCACGCCACGGGATGCACGACCACGCTTTAAGTGAGGTCGTTCAATGATGTTTCAATGTTAATCTCCTGAAGGTGGCGGCTGGAGGAGGCTTGTTGGGAGACGGGGAGTGGAGAGAGAAGGGGAGAAAGGCTACGTGAAGGGCGGGGAGAGGGAGGACAAGGGGAGAAATGCTACGTGAAGGGCGAGAGAGAGAAGGAGGAAGGGGAGAAAAATTGGATGGATTGTGAGAAGCGACAGAAAACCGGAGAGAGGCAGAAGAAAGGAAGAAAAAGCTAGTTGGAGACCGAGAAGGAAAGGAAAGAAGAGATGCAAAGTTAGATAGAAGAAGAAAAGGGAAAGAGGAGGAGAAATACTAGATAAAGGGCGAGAGAGAAGGAAGGAGGGGATAAAGAGTACGTGATGGGCCGGGAGGAGAGGATGAAGGGGAGGAAGAGAGGCTGGGAGGGAAGGGGTGATGGGAGAAAGGCTGCGCTAAACTTGTCTAGGTGCGACCCCGACTGCCTCACAAAGCGGCGGGTGCATGCACGCCCTCGCACGCCCCCTGCACGCCCCT
>NC_059304.1:23343674-23348674 GCF_017591435.1 Portunus trituberculatus
AATTCTTGTTTCTCTTTAATTGTTTTCTTTTGTGAGTACCAGAAGCAGTACACTTCCTCATAAAATTTTCCTTTTCTCTCTTTCTTTAATTTATATTTCTAAGAGTATTTGAAATCTCTCCATTGCTTTTCTCTTTCTTAATTCTGATCTTTTAAGAGTATAAGGAGAGGTACAAACCACAAGAGCAATTCACATTTAGCATCTCATTAAGTTTCCAACAACCTCCTACTCGGCAACTCGTGTGCTACAGAAGAGAGAGGAGAAAAACGAGAAAAAGAAAAAAAACAACAACCCTACTGACTGTTCCCGGTTCCTCTTCTCGTTTTTGCTCTCCGTCCGTGAGTCGCGTCTCAGAGGAGGAAAAATAATATCAAGATCAACTGTTTTTCTTTTTTTTCCGTCTTCCATTTCTACGAGTGACGTCACGAATGACCTTGAATTTCCAGAGCGGATCTTGAAGCAATAAAGGGCGGGGAAGGGAGGGGCGGGGCGGGGCGGGGCGGGGAGGGGCGGGCCGGGGCGGGACGGGACAGATAGGGACAAATCAAAAGGGGGCAAAAAGTGTGAGGACTGAAACTGATAGTGAATAGCAAGTAAATGAACCACAATTGGAGGGAAGTGCAGAAAATATATCTCAGGAAAAATCAACTGTTTTGTGTGTTTTTGCCTCCTTATTTATATTCTATTGCCACTGATGCCAGCAAACGATACCTGTACTAGGAGCCTGCTAAGGTATAATCATCGCTGGTGGTCCTGGAGGCACACACACACACACACACACACACACACACACACACACACACACACACACACACACACACACACACACACACACACACACACACACACACACACACACACACACACACACACACACACACACACACACACACACACACACACACACACACACACACACACACACACACCAAAAGTTTATCGGCAGCAAGCACAACACAACGAGACCATCGATCAACAACCTCATTGTCTGAAAACGATCCAAAATTAAAAGGTTTCAGTTCGATATTGGCTGAAGGGGCGGACACCGGTAGGTATTGGCCGTCCATCACAGAGAACGCCACTCACCCAGGTAGTTCCCCGCCAAGCTGCGGCCACTGCAAGACAGATGGGGCGGAGGCAGAGGCAGGGAAGGTGAGGGAGGACGACGGGAGCGAAGGAGAGAGTGACAGAGAGGCAAGTTAAGGAAGGGAAGGGAGGTAAGATAGAAGACGGAAAAGGAACTAGGACATACGGAGGAAACGGGAAGGATAGGAGGATAAGGAAAGGATAAAGGATAAAGAAACTGGAGACATAAGGAAAAAAAGAGATTATAAGAGACATAAGAATATGAAATTATGGAGGGATAAGAAGTGAAGTGGAGGTGGTAAATGTATGAGAGAGAGAGAGAGAGAGAGAGAGAGAGAGAGAGAGAGAGAGAGAGAGAGAGAGAGAGAGAGAGAGAGAGAGAGAGAGAGAGAGAGAGAGAGAGAGAGAGAGAGAGAGAGAGAGAGAGAGAGAGAGAGAGAGAGAGAGAGAGAGAGAGAGAGAGAGAGAGAGAGAGAGAGAGAGAGAGAGAGAGAGAGAGAGAGAGAGAGAGAGAGAGAGAGAGAGAGAGAGAGAGAGAGAGAGAGAGAGAGAGAGAGAGAGAGAGAGAGAGAGAGAGAGAGAGAGAGAGAGAGAGAGAGAGAGAGAGAGAGAGAGAGAGAGAGAGAGAGAGAGAGAGAGAGAGAGAGAGAGAGAGAGAGAGAGAGAGAATGGAAAGAGAAAAGGGTAAGACGAGAGAGGAAGAGACTTGGGGTGTGGGTGTGTCCGAGGTGAATGAAGGAGAGGGTCAGAGAGAAGGAAGGGAAGGAGAACTGTGCTCAAGTGACGGAAATATAGCAAAGTTTTGGGGTCAGAAGGAAGAAGGAAGGGAGAGAGGGAAGAAAGAGAAACAAGGAAGGGAAAAACAAGAGGCAATAAAGAAATATGAAAGAAAGGATGAAGTTAAGGAAGAAAGAGAACTGGATGAGGAAAATATAATGCTTGTTGGTGGAAAAGAGATAAAATATTAAATAAAAGTAGAGAAAAAAGAAGAATTATGGAAGAGGAAAAGGAAGAGGAAGAGGAAGAGGAAGAGGAGGTGTAAGAGGTGAAGAGATAACTATGATACAAGAATAAGAGGATCAAGGAAGATTATAAGACCAGAGGCTGAGGGAAAGAAGGAAGAAAATAATAAGATAACAAAAAAAAAAAACGAAGAGAGAGAGAGAAAAAAACAAAATGAAAATAGCAGAAACATACAGTGAAGAGAAAAAAATATATAAACCAGAAAAGGACAAAAATAATATAATAAAAAGAAATGAATGAAGATATGAGTGAAAACAGAGAAAACACGTCAGGACAGAGGAAAAGACACTCGGAGATGATAAACTTAGGAACACGAGAATGCAAACGAGTGATTAGCCACGAAAGGAAAGAAAGACAGAGATAAGCATAAGAACGTAAGGAGAATGCAAAACGACCGGTTACCAAAGAGAGAAAAGAAAGACGAAGATAAACACACACACACACACACACACAAAGCAAAATAAAAATAAAAACGACTAGATTTTCTACACTTAAACACCGTGCAAAACAAATCCACCAAAGGGAACATAAGAAGCAGAGAAGGAAACCAGACAAAAATTGAGAAAAATACGAAAAAAGAAGAGGAAAAGAAGAGGGATGGTGTTAGCGAGTGACGTGTGGAAAATATGAAAGTATGTGAGAAATTTAATAAAGAAAGAGAGGTGGAAGAAGGGAAGAAAAAATGATGGAGGAAGACAGAAGAGAAATATTATGATATGTAAAGATGTTAAAGAATAGACGAGAGTTTCAGTAAAATCAAACAAAAATCATAAAAAAATCAGATTAAAAGCCTTGATGAAAACAGAGAAAATAGGAAAGAGAGACGAAAAGGAAGAAATGAAGGAAGGGAAAGAGAAGTCAATATGCAAAATAAAAAGAAGATTCCTGTTTTGCAAAATAAAAAAAGATAACTAAAAAAAAGAAGACAACAAAAAGCTAAGGTAAAATGGAGGAGGAGAAAGGAAAAAAAAAAAAAGGTAATAGGCAAAGAATAAAAAAAATAAGGAACTAAACGAAAGGCAAGGAAAGGAAGGAAAAAAAGGAAAAGGGAGATTAGTATGTAACAAAATGAAGGTTTCCTATAGTGCAGAATAAAAATAAATAAAAAAAAGACAACGACAAGATAAGGCAAAGAAAGGAAGAGGAAGGAAAGAAGGAGAGAAAGGAGAGAAAAGTAGCAGAAGAGAGAGAAAAGAGAGAGAAAAGATAAGTGATCGAACAGGTAAAGGCAGTCAGGTGTGTGGACTCTGCACGGTACATTACCCTAAGCACCTGCAAGTACCTGCCTTTTTATCACACCTGTGCTGGAAACCCTTGCCGTGACGCGCTTCACTCGTGATTCTGAGGACCATCTTGAGAAATACACAGAAATAATGGAAAAGGTCAAGAAATTAAAGGCAAAAAAAATGAACTAACTCTCTCTCTCTCTCTCTCTCTCTCTCTCTCTCTCTCTCTCTCTCTCTCTCTCTCTCTCTGAAATACATAAAGAAAACGTTATTAATTTACAAAACAGAGCAATCTTATTAAGCTTAAAATGATCACAATCCCATGTAATTTATTTCACAGCTACTCTCTCTCTCTCTCTCTCTCTCTCTCTCTCTCTCTCTCTCTCTCTCTCTCTCTCTCTCTCTCTCTCTCTCAGCCACCAGAAGCACACGCCCGGCCATAAAGGGGCACAGAGAGAGACACGCGGCAAGTCATAAGTTATGCCTCGCCTTGCCATTACAGTCCCCTTGCCTTCCTCCGCCCCCTTTGCCTTACTCTTGCTTTGCTTCCCCTGGCCACTATGTTTCTCTCAGTCCCTTGCGTGCATTTCATATCTCGCTCTACCTTTCCTTTTCTTCTTCTTTTTTTCATCATCGTCTTCTTCTTCGTGCATTTGATATCTCGCCTTTGCCTTCCTATTCTTCTTCTTCTTTTTATTTCTTTTTCTTCTTCTTCTTCTTCTATTTCTTTTTTCTTCTTCTTCGTCTTCTTTTTCTTCTTGTCTTTCTGTTTCACTTATTTCTTCTCTTCCTGGTTTTCTTTATTTTTCTTGTGTTTTTTCAGTTTTGATTTTTTTTTTTTTTTAGTTTCGTAATCATTTCATTCTTTTCTTTTTTTTCTTTCTATACTTTTCCTCATTTTTATTTTGCATTTAATTTTCTCTCTCTCTCTCTCTCTCTCTCTCTCTCTCTCTCTCTCTCTCTCTCTCTCTCTCTCTCTTCCTTTCCTCCTCCCTCTCCATGTCTTTACTTCATCTCTTCATGCCAATTCTATTTCTCTCAATTTTCACTCTTCTCTTCTCCTTTTCCTCCATTTTCTCTTTCTTTCCTCCCTTCTCCTTCCTACGTCTGGGCGTGGAGGAGCGACAAGGAGATCGTGACATGTGTTCTTACTCACCTTAACCGAAGAGAAGGAGGAGGAGGAGGAGGAGGAGGAGGAGGAGGAGGAGGAGGAGGAGGAGGAGGAGGGTGTAAGTGGGTTTACTCGTGTTGATGGAGCGAGGAGATGCAAGGAAGCTTATACCAGAGAGAGAGAGAGAGAGAGAGAGAGAGAGAGAGAGAGAGAGAGAGAGAGAGAGAGAGAGAGAGAGAGAGATTGCATTCCGAGGACAAGTGGTTTGAATTCATTATCTTCTACACACACACACACACACACACACACACACACACACACACACACACACACACACACACACACACACACACACACACACACACACACACACACACACACACACACACACGCCCGGTAGCTCAGTGGTTAGAGCGCTGGCTTCACAAGCCAGAGGACCGGGGTTCGATTCCCCGGCCGGGTGGAGATATTTGGGTGTGTCTCCTTTCACGTGTAGCCCCTGTTCACCTAGCAGTGAGTAGGTACGGGATGTAAATCGAGGAGTTGTGACCTTG
>NC_059304.1:23356174-23361174 GCF_017591435.1 Portunus trituberculatus
CAGTGCGTCAGTGGCATCTATGTTTCCTCTCGTTAAGTTTGATATATGTCGCTATTCTTACACCTTTATCGGCCTGCAGGAGGATCGGTGGCGAGGCAGGACGCTTGCTCTTGCAGGATTAGGCCGCGTGGAGGAAGCGAAGCGACTCTTGGTTAGGTAGGCATGCCAATAGCGTATCTAGAGTTGGTATCTGTCTCTAATTTATACTTGCTAGCTCTATCTCCATTAGTGTTACTCGCTCGTTAGTGTGTGTGTGTGTGTGTGTGTGTGTGTGTGTGCAATAATGGGAGCTCCGATAACCAGACTTACTTAAATCATGCGCTGTCTAATTTTCAGCCCCTCACTCTACCTGGCCACTCAGACTAATTAAAACTAAGCCAGGTAAGTACAGGTGCCCAGAATTATACTGACGCCTGGCCTGCCCCGGCGAGCTGTACAGCCTCTTGTCCTGGTGACTTACGACCGAGTACTTAATCTTGGTGACTTGTGACTGCCGCTTGTGACGTCACACAATAATAGGCGTGGTCATGCAAGCTTCGTGGGGGTTGTGTAGAGGCGATAACCAAGCGTTAACTCTATGCACCATCGCCCTTCAGGGAGGGGAGGGATACAGCGCCTTCTCGCCTGCAGTACCTACCCTCATATATTCCATTGTATGCTCCTAAGCGACTCCGGTGCAAAAATAAGAATATTTAAATTAAAGAAACACCTCCAATTTACGGTAATTTCCCAAAGGCACGCCTCGTAAGTCCCGGCGTTTCCAGGCAGGTGTGAGGGCATAAGTGGAGATTCTAGAGGCGGGCAGCGGGCGGCGAGCAGCGGGCAGCGGGAAAGAAAACTCCGACAAAACGCGTACTCAGCGAGAGGAGTTAAAATTAAAAGTGCACAATTTTATCCCGTCGGCATACACCTGACAGGAAAGGGAGTTAATTGCAGGTGCTCGCAGGTAAGGTACGAGACTGCTTGCCTTACCTGTTCGAGATGGATTGTAATTGGACGCTAAAATTCGAACAGGTTGCGGCGTACAGCGGGATACAAAGGAGGCGAAGAAAGGAAGAAAGGGACGCCGCAATGCCCAGGGGAGGAGGAGGGGCGGGGTGGGCAGCGGGAAGGAAGAGGTCGGGGCGGGATGGGGCATTGGAGTCACGTTCCCGGCATGACTTACGGGGGCACTACTGACTGAGAGAGAGAGAGAGAGAGAGAGAGAGAGAGAGAGAGAGAGAGAGAGAGAGAGTAGAAAAGTCAGAAATGGTAATTGGTAGACTAATAAAGAAAGTTGAGTAGAGAAAGCAGGGAAAAGAAAGCCATTATGAAGCCTGTGAGGGAGACAACGAGAGAAAGAGAGACGAATGAGACAGCGGAAATTAACAAAAGTGAGATAAAAAAAAATGTGAAACTGGAAAATAATTTAAATAAAAGACTAGAAATGAGGGACTTAATAAGCTTCTCACATCTCGATCTATTTACCTCCTCCTCACCACCACCACCACCACCACCACCACCACCACCACCACAACCACCTCTTCCGTCTTCACAAGTAGGACAAAAAAAATCTAAAGAGGAGGAAGGGAAAAAAATATACAGAGTGATTAGTCCAAGGCTGTAGGAGAAAGTTTGGCTCAATACAGGACGTCCAGCGGTGAATTAATGGCGTGTCTTGCCCATTCTTAGATCCTCACGCCGCGCTGCGCAAAAATGAATTACAGTGACGATGTGTGCGGAGGAGGAAAAAATTTGGTCCCAATCGTGTTTTCTTGCACTATTTTTTTTTTTACTTTTTTTTTTTACTTTTGCACCTCATTCTAACCTGAATAGTTTTGGGAGAGAAAGAGAGAGAGAGAGAGAGAGAGAGAGAGAGAGAGAGAGAGAGAGAGAGAGAGAGTGCAGGTGATTGTTTAAGTACTATTCATGTCTCAATAACTTAGTCAGTGATCTCATCCCTATCACTCTCTCTCTCTCTCTCTCTCTCTCTCTCTCTCTCTCTCTCTCTCCCTGCTGTCACTGGCCTATAAAAGGACTTATTTCTCTTCCAAGCACAAAAGGGGAATGAATGTCGGTGTCCGATGTTGACACACCTTTTAAAATGGACCATTGTAGTTTTGCTCAAATTTATCGCTGTCTAATCCATACATGGCGGTGGTGGCGATGGTGGTGGTGGTGGTGGTGGTGGTGGTGGTGGTGGTGGTGGTGGTGGTGGTGGTGGTGGTGCAGTTATCTTCGCTCTTGTTCTTCTTGTTATTGTTTTCTGGCATGGAATGAATGTTACGACTGATGATAACTATGATAAAAGTGTTAGCAATGGTGATGGTAGACGTACACACACACACACACACACACACACACACACACACACACACACACACACGCAACGCTCTCCTTCACCTCCTGTTTTCTTTTGCAATCCAGTTCTCCCAAACTCCATTTTCTTTGGCTATATTTACACTGACTTCTTTTCCTTCCACTTCATTTTCTTCTCAGCAGCACAATGGGCCATTTTTTTCTTCCTCTTCTCTTCTGCTTGCGTGTTTTCTTTTCTTTGCCTTCCTTGTACCTCTTGTTCCTTCGTCTCTTTCTTATCCCTTTATTTCTCTTCTCTTCGTTAATCTTATGGCTGCGGTTCTCTCCTTTTATCGTTTTCCATTTCATTTCTTGTGTTCTACCGTCATTACTTTTACTTTTTCTCTTCATAGATCCCTTTTCTTATTTCTCATTTTTTTCTTCCTCATGTCCTTCACTGATCTTACTTTTATACATTTCTTTCCTTTACTTCACCCTCCTCCTTCTCCTCCTGCCGCTCCTCCTCCTCCTCTTCCTCCTTCTTCTCCTCCTACAGCACCCAAAGTATCACACTGCAACCCACCACTGCTATTACCACTACTGTTACTATTCCTTCTATCTCTTTAATTGCTCCATCAAACATATTATCACCAGCCCATTGGCGCATCGCAGGCTGGACATTTATCCCAGCCAAGGTGAGCCAAATAAAAGTAATTTACAGGTGCTCACAGTAACCCAAGAGGAGCAGTAAATAAATGGACGAAGGTGAGCTGACGAGGGTGACGTGGGCCGGGTTACAATGGGGAAGGGAAGGAGGATGGGGAGGGGGCAGGTGAATAAATAATGCAAGTTTATTCTCTCACATGAAAACTTGTTCTAAGGGGGTGGTGGTGGTGGAGGGGGAGAGGGAAGGATCCATATAAGGTCTATTAATCCAGGAATGGTCTTGTGGCTTTAGTTAATATGAAGGGAAAGAAAAGTTACAGGGGAGGGAATTACCTTAGTCTACCTCGCCTTGCCTCACCCACCTTGACATGTTGGCCTCCTCCCTCTACCCGTTCCCCTCCTCCTCGTCCTTAACACCTCCCCCCGTCTCCCTCGTCTCGTCTACTCCTTACCCTGGCAAAAATTGAGCCCGGCCGCTGCATGCTAATACCAATAATGTGCCGGGATATGAAGGGCGATACGTGCGCCCCTGAACGTTTATGGGCATGAGAATCTAAAGAGTTTTCAATATAAGCTTTTAATAATTTCAAACAATGGTAGGAAATGAAAGTAGGAAATACGTGAATGTGCTTATTGTAATAATAATAATGGTAATGATAGTGATAGTAATAGTAATAATAATAATAATAATAATAATAATAATAATAATAATAATAATAATAATAATAATAATAAAAATAATGGTGAAAATAATAATAATAACTGCATTGTGACCTTACCTTCAGAATCAATAAGCTGCATGACCTTCAATATCATCACCGTCACCTTTTTGACTCTATACCCTCCTGCTCCTGCTTCTCCTCCTCCTCCTCCTCCTCCTCCTCCTCTCTTGCGGTGCCCTTACAGAAGAAGAAGAAGGAGGAGGAGGGAAGGAAACAGTGGAGGTGGAAAAAAGTAAGGACTTTCTGACTCCCTGACCTCACCTTTGGCCCCAGGGAGGGAAGAGGAGGAGGAGGGGAAAGAAGAGGAAGAGGAGGAGGAGGAGACGTAGGTGGCTATAATGTATCATATGAACTGTACAAAGAAAAGAGGCGTGGTGGTGGTGGTGGTGGTGGTGGTGGTTATGGTGGCGACTGTGGTTGTGGTGGTGGTAGTGAAATTATAGTTATTTTGAGAGTTTTTCGTGAATTAAAGGTATTTGCTAGAACTGTGTGTGTGTGTGTGTGTGTGTGTGTGTGTGTGTGTGTGTGTGTGTGTGTGTGTGTGTGTGTGTGTGTGTGTGTGTGTGTGTGTGTGTGTGTGTGTGTGTGTGTGTGTGTGTGTGTGTGTGTGTGTGTGTTCTCCGCCTTTCTTACTAGTTCATCAATTTCTATACACTTAATCACTTTTTTTTTCCTTCCAGCAAACAGTATTACCAAATGACTAAGACTTCAACACAACATTAAAGAAAAGAAAAGAAAAGAAAAGAAAAAACTACACGCAATAAACAAAGACAAACACGAACAACAACACTAACAACAACCACCACCACCACCACTACCACCACCACCACCACCACCACCACCACGACAAACCACCACCACCACTACGTAACAACCACAAAAACCCAAACCTTAATACATCATACTCTACACCCAAGCAAAAACCCACAAAAGCAAACACTTGGCATGGTGAGACGCAATAAGGAAGGAAGATAGAATGATAGGTGTTGAAGTTGCACCTTATTTACCTAAGCTCACCTGTCTAATTATGAGTCTCCCACCTGGGCTGAACACCTGACATCCCATAGCGATCCTGAAGCCAGTTTACCCTCGTGTATTATTAAGGTAAGTGGTGCAATAAATCTTTACGTGAGAGGGTTTATAAAGAGGGCAAGGCATGTCAGGCGGTAATAAATGTTTTAATTATATAAGGCAGGCACGATTGTAGTATTCATGATTCAGCCAGCGAATTAATGTAGGCAGCGAGGGTATATCTTGAGAGAGAGAGAGAGAGAGAGAGAGAGAGAGAGAGAGAGAGAGAGAGAGAGAGAGAGAGAGAGAGAGAGAGAGAGAGAG
>NC_059304.1:23366174-23368674 GCF_017591435.1 Portunus trituberculatus
AGAAGAAGAAGAAGAAGAAGAAGAAGAAGAAGAAGAAGAAGAAGAAGAAGAAGAAGAAGAAGAAGAAGAAGAAGAAGAAGAAGAAGAAGAAGAAGAAGAAGAAGAAGGAAAAGGAGAAGGAAAAGGAGGAGGAGGAGAAGGAGGGGGAAGAGGAAGAAGAAGAAGAAAATGACTAGAATGAAGCAGATGAAGACGAGTTAAGAGGAAAGAAGGAAGATAATCAAGGCGGGAAGAAGAATCAAGGTGAGAAGTGAGGCTAGGAAAAGAAATAAAGAAAATACATAACAAATTACAATCTATTTATTCTCTCTCTCTCTCTCTCTCTCTCTGGAAATGGACACGTGATAGAGAAATTGGATGTTACGTGCAAATGTACCTCTAATGACACACACACACACACACACACACACACACACACACACACACACACACACACACACACACCGTTCGTAAAATATGGATGCTTTACCGTCCTAAACACAACCTTTACCGCATCTTACAATTCCTAAATCAACTTGCGCTTCACTCCACTTAAAAACATCACTAAATCAGACCGTCCCGATGCACCGCCCTCGTAAAATAGGAGAGGCAGATACACATACACACATACACACAGTCATGTAACCAACGCACGCGGACTACTAATGAATCTCAACCTCCACCACCACCTCCAGCCATCCTCGCCTCTCCGTTAAGGGTCCGTAAAGCTCGAGGCTAAAAAATTACTCGTTTGTTTAGCTAAATGAGAGATGAAGAAGAAATATTTAATGTCGAGTTTGTATTTGCGTTCCACATGGCCGGAGACAAACAGACAGAGGGGATGAGAGAGAGAGAGAGAGAGAGAGAGAGAGAGAGAGAGAGAGAGAGAGAGAGAGAGAGAGAGAGAGAGAGAGAGAGAGAGAGAGAGAGAGAGAGAGAGAGAGAGAGAGAGAGAGAGAGAGAGAGAGAGAGAGAGAGAGAGAGAGAGAGAGAGAGAGAGAGAGAGAGAGAGAGAGAGAGAGAGAGAGAGAGAGAGAGAGAGAGAGAGAGAGAGAGAGAGAGAGAGAGAGAGAGAGAGAGAGAGAGAGAGAGAGAGAGAGAGAGAGAGAGAGAGAGAGAGAGAGAGAGAGAGAGAGAGAGAGAGAGAGAGAGAGAGAGAGAGAGAGAGAGAGAGAGAGAGAGAGAGAGAGAGAGAGAGAGAGAGAGAGAGAGAGAGAGAGAGAGAGAGAGAGAGAGAGAGAGAGAGAGAGAGAGAGAGAGAGAGAGAGAGAGAGAGAGAGAAATAGATACAGATTCCGGCAGGGAGAAAGACATGGAGAAACAAGTGCAAAGAGATATAGAAGGGAGATAAACAGACTGAGACGAAAGAAAAACAAGACTTAAAGAGAAGCAGACAAGCAGAAGGAGAGACATACAAAAGGAGACACACACAAACGGACAGAAGCAGAAACAGAAGTGAAGGAAACAGACAAAATGAAACAGGAACGGACAGGAGAAAGACATGGAGAAACAAGTGCAAAGAGATATAGAAGGAGATAAACAGACTGAGACGAAAGAAAAACAAGACTTAAAGAGAAGCAGACAAGCAGAAGGAGAGACATACAAAAGGAGACACACACAAACGGACAGAAGCAGAAACAGAAGTGAAGGAAACAGACAAAATGAAACAGGAACGGACATGAAAAAATAGTAACTGAAAACACACACACACACACACACTTGTCCACCACCACCAGCACTTCTACCACCACCACTACCACCATCACCGCCACCACCTTTCCCAGGCACGCGGAAGGAGCACTTACCACCGTGGCGTGTAATTGGGCAGCCATAAAGAAGCTATAGGTAAACGCGCCGCCACACAATTACTTTCAGCAGCTCGACTAATTTGCCGCCACACTCCAGGCAAAGCAGAGGCGGAGAGGAATATCGAGCAGGCGGGGACGAGAGGAAGCACTGGAAGCACTGAGACGGAAAAGAAAAAAACGTAACTACAGGGTACGCTATTGAAGGGAGGGAATGATGAAGAGGAGTAGGGAGTGGTGAGGATTAATTGGAGAGATATTAAGGGACGGCATAGTATGATGTATCGTAGAGATGGAGACGGTAGTACACGATGAGAAAACTGGGAAAATACAATAAAATAAAACATGAGGGTGAAAAATTGAATTAATACTTGATTTATAACAGGCGAATGGTGAAGATTAATTAGAGAGAGAGACATTAAGGGAACGCATGTATGATATATCGTAGAGAGGAAGTCTATACGAGACAGTGAGAAAGCTGGAAAAATACAACAAAATGAAACATGAAGGTGAAAAATTGAATATATATTTGACTTATCGCAGAGTCAATGGATAATCGTCAAGGAGTAAAAAAAGAAAGAGAGAAAAGTGAAGGAAAGCTGTAGAAAGGAAATGATCGAACACATTAAATATGAAAGAAGAATCAGGTGGGGACAAGAAAAACAACGAAAAATAAATTGGTTGGTGTTAATAAGAGTAAAAAAATCTAAAACCAA
>NC_059304.1:23373674-23376174 GCF_017591435.1 Portunus trituberculatus
ACACACACACACACACACACACACACAAAACTCATCACCACCATCACCACCAATAAGTCACCAAGCAGGCACCAAGAGCGTCACCATCAGCCACGCATCAATCATCATTCTGCCTCGTTGTCACCAATCACTTATCTCTCTGGTCGTGGTGCGCGGCGATGCATCAGACGAGTGGTGGTGACGGTGATAGCTCTAGTAGTGGAGGAGAGAGAGAGAGAGAGAGAGAGAGAGAGAGAGAGAGAGAGAGAGAGAGAGAGAGAGAGAGAGAGAGAGATAGAGTGGAGGGGAGTTAAAGTGCTTTGGATGTGTGTGTGTGTGTGTGTGTGTGTGTGTGTGTGTGTGTGTTACCTGTCCACACTCAGGTCTCATTACTTCCTCACACCTGACTTGTGTTTCCCAGCATTAATTATTGCACCTGATGTTGTGGCTGATGTGGTGGTGATGGTGGTGATAGTGGTGGTGGCGGTGGTGTCTCTAATTATTATCAACATCATTCATATCAACATCATCATAGTTATCAACATTATTATCGTTAATTTTACCATTACTGTAGTAGTAGTAATAATATTATTGCTATTATTATTATCAGTTAGTAGTAGTAGTAGTAGTAGTAGTAGTAGTAGTAGTATTTGATAATGTGTCCCGGAGATTTCACAACAATTTAACACATTTTCCAGGAATATATCAAGTGTACAAATCGCATAAAATCTTACAATAATACAACTAACGCACCGAAAAATCTCATATTTTCTGCCTGTGACGCAGTATAAGCACTATCCCCTACAAACACCCACCTCCAGTCGCACACCCTGTTTATGTAGAGCTGTCACCACACCCAGGGACACAAATACCTAGGTGCGCCCACACACTCTCGCCGCTGCTCTTATCTGGATACAGGTATGTACCCGCATTCCCTCCGTTTGTCCACATGGCTTCCTTAATGACGCATTTACCTGCATTCTGTTACGCTTACACCTGCTTTCATTTAGTCCTCATTACGTACATAACCGCAGATATTTGAAAGCTGGAAAAAACAGCAATTTAATTTTGTTTACACGTAAAAAACATTCCTGTCAGCAGAGATTCTTTAATAATGGAACATATATTAGCGGGTAGTCTTAATGTAGATACCATTTCAACCCCAGCATGAATGTGCTTTCCATTCTACGCGTGCCACAGCATGAGATACAAACATCCAATTACTAATGACACAAATGGGGAATTAAATACTGTGACTTCTGGTATGGTGAGGCAAAAAAAGAGTGGCTATACAACGAGAGCTATGCAGGTCAATTCCGCGTGCTATTTCAAGGGTCCTGGCGTGGCGTGGCGTGGCGGTGCGTTGCGTGACGAGATGAGGCGCCGGGACAACATTGCATGGTTTCAGAAGCTACAGGTGCATTACTTCGTGACTTCCTCAGGTATTGTGTATTGTCTCCGCTGTTTGGTTCTTTCTTGCCTTGAATAACTTGCATTCCACATGAGAGAGAGAGAGAGAGAGAGAGAGAGAGAGAGAGAGAGAGAGAGAGAGAGAGAGAGAGAGAGAGAGAGAGAGAGAGAGAGAGAGAGAGAGAGAGAGAGAGAGAGAGAGAGAGAGAGAGAGAGAGAGAGAGAGAGAGAGAGAGAGAGAGAGAGAGAGAGAGAGAGAGAGAGAGAGAGAGAGAGAGAGAGAGAGAGAGAGAGAGAGAGAGAGAGAGAGAGAGAGAGAGAGAGAGAGAGAGAGAGAGAGAGAGAGAGAGAGAGAGAGAGAGAGAGAGAGAGAGAGAGAGAGAGAGAGAGAGAGAGAGAGAGAGAGAGAGAGAGAGAGAGAGAGAGAGAGAGAGAGAGAGAGAGAGAGAGAGAGAGAGAGAGAGAGAGAGAGAGAGAGAGAGAGAGAGAGAGAGAGAGAGAGAGAGAGAGAGAGAGAGAGAGAGAGAGAGAGAGAGAGAGAGAGAGAGAGAGAGAAACATACAAGACACAGCAGTACACCCTTCTGTACTCCTGCTTGGCCTTGTTCCCAGTGAAGGGTGCGGGTGTTCAGCATTGTAGCGAGGCTGAGTTAGGGAGGCGGCCTGCACGGGGAGTCGGTGTCGTACAGGTCACCGCCAAGCTACACACACCCTCCTATTGAGCCGTGCTTCATCCTGCTTGCTTGAGGGGCGGAGGCTGGGAATGTGTGTGCGTGCGTGTGTGTGTGTATGTGTGTAAGTGCGCCTCATCCTGTTAGCCTGAGGGAAGGGAGGGACAGACGAGGAGGAGGAAGCTGTGGCGAGTGTATTGGTGGAGGGACAGCAGTGAGCGGTCCCTCTACTCCTCTGCTCCTCAGCGGGTTGTGTAATTACGACTCAGCTCACGCCCGCGCCGCCACCACCAACACGACTCGCTTGCACGCCCGCCTCACCACGCCCACATTCATTTTCCAGCAGGGATCTCGGATGGTAAACGCGAGGGAAGGAAGAAAAGCAGGATAAAAGGGAGGAAAGGTGTGCAGGAGAAGGTTGTGGATATGAAGACATGGATC
>NC_059304.1:23381174-23391174 GCF_017591435.1 Portunus trituberculatus
TTCCTCCTCCTCGTTCTCCTTCGTTAACCTTCAATACATATATCTATTTTTAGTTTTCCTGCTTAATATTCTTCCTATATTCTTCCTCATTAACTCGCAGACGCAGACAGGGAGAAGAGGTGAAGAAGAAAGGAGAGAAGGAGGGATTGTGATGGCTGGCCGACCCAATGTGGCTTACTGAGGTGACCAAATAAAGGAGAAAATTGGGGGATGCAAAAATAGCGGCCTTCTCACCTAGATATATTGTATTTCGCCATGTATGAAAAGCTGAAGGTCGCATGGTACAGAGCGCAGAGTGTAAGTGGAGCAGGGTGCGGGTATGTGTAGGTATGTGGGGAGCGAAGAACGGGGTGGAGGAAGTACAGAAAGATGGGAGAAGGGTATATAGAGAACGTTGATTTTGTGTATGGTTTCCTATAAGCAGTTGAATGCATGGAGGATTATAATGATGTGGTGATATAGAAGATACAACTCTTTCTCTGTCTCTGTCTGTCTTTTTGTCTTTTTGCTTTTCACAGACACACACACACACACACACACACACACAGAGAGAGAGAGAGAGAGAGAGAGAGAGAGAGAGAGAGAGAGAGAGAGAGAGAGAGAGAGAGAGAGAGAGAGAGAGAGAGAGAGAGAGAGAGAGAGAGAGAGAGAGAGAGAGAGAGAGAGAGAGAGAGAGAGAGAGAGAGAGAGAGAGAGAGAGAGAGAGAGAGAGAGAGCAGCAAAATGCACCGTTACAATCATATAACCAGTTAAAAAAAACACTAACACACGCAAATTGCACAATACACGCATAAGCAACGCACCACAATGAGACTCAAGGCCACTCACGCAACACACGCACCGGTATTACACGCAACACAATCAAGTGGAGGCAACTTAACGCCGTGGGAATGACGCTGCGTCCTGTGTCACTCGGAGCAGCAAATAACGTTCCCTGCAGGGCGCCAGGCTGCCTCCCTTCCCGTTTTGTTCCAGGCGGGCAAGTGCACCACCAGATCCTTCACTCTGCAGCTCCTTACCTAATTCTATATTTCCAACTTCTTATGACTTGACTTCATTTAAGGGGGAGGTTTCAAGATATTTTATTCCTTTTTTTTTGTGGGGCTAACCTTCTCGGACCTGCAGGGAATTGGCAGCTCAGTGGGCCTTCTTTTTCGTTTTATGTTGCTCTTGGCCAGCTTTCCCCCCTTACATAAGATAATAACATTGTGAGAGAAGATGGCGATGTAGAGAGGAGGTAACAGAAAACGAATGGTAACAATATATATTTTCTTTTTAAGTTATGGCCTATAGCTCCTGTAGGCATACTTGAAGAGTATATGTGAAGCGTTGTTAACCTTCCGCCCATTAGTGGCGCAGGCAATTTTACTTATAGCGGTACCCATCTTAGGGCCCATATCACCACCCAAGCGCATCTTTGGTGTAACTTCCTAGAACCTGGGTATCTTTGGTGACATGTAGGTAACTTTAAACCACTTGACAAATGGCATAGCTTCAAAGTGGTATGTGGTGGGATTCAAACCTACGCGTGGACATCTGCCCGATCACCATTTTATTCACTACGCCACCGCCGTTAGAAAAGTGATAATAACTTTGATTTGAAAGACGAGATGAAAATAATGAAGAAAAAAATAATAAATGGTGTGGAGGAAATGCATACTTTGGAAGGCGATACGAAAGGAAAAGTAACAACAACAACAACAACAACAACAACAACAACAACAACAACAACAACAACAACAACAATAATAATAATAATAACAACAACAACAACAACAACAACAATAATCCTAAAAAGAACAACAACAACAACAATAAAGGCAATAGCAACAATAACAAAAACAACAAAGAGCAGAAACAAATAGTAAATGATTGTCGCTCTCGTTGGTCGGAGTGTAACCGGTTGATGTTGCAACTTATGTATATGAGACCACGCATTAAAGAAGGAGGAAAAAAATATTCACTCCAGTCACAGCACATGTTCTCTGCGCAACCTGCTGATGAAGAAACAATGTCGAGAGGGGGACACAAAAACAAGAAAGAAATTAATAAGCACATCTTGCCTTTTATTTGTTATTTTTATATATACCATTTTGTTACCCATTGACAGATAAACGCCATTGCAAAAAAGTACAATAATAAATGATAGTTTCCAGCTACGGAAGACAAAAACCTGCTAATTCTGACAGTGATGAAATATGAGATGAGTGATGGTGGGAAAATACAAGTTAACATGAGAAATAAAAAAAATAATTGAAACGTGCAATAATCAAGCCATTAAATCACTAACCAGTAATCAGTAAGGAAACCTGTGTGAACTCTTTGATCGGTGGATGAAGACGACATACAGACAGACAGACACATGTACAGCATCAGCGCTCACAGGACACGCATCCATCGGTAGAACAGGTGTTGCGATACGCGGCTCAAGAACGTAGTAGGTACTTGGCATTCAACAGGTGTTCGCGTCAGTGTCGTGGCTTATATGGTGGCATTATATGGAGCGGGTGATAAGGGGCCGTGATAATGTTTTCGATAAGATGTGTGTTTTGTCAGGCTGTCGTCTGTCGTCTGTCTCGTCCGACGGGATGAGGTGGACGGGCTGACCAGACACAAAAGGGCAAGGAGGTCACAACGTCACAACACGACCAGAACTAGTGCAGACCACCACTGGCCTGGCGAGAGATAATTGTTTTCTGCCAATAATTATCAGCTGAGGTTGAATTTCTGATAAAAGCCGCAAGAAAACAAACACTAAATCAGAGCCAGGCGTGTCTTCAACTTTCTCCACGGCGTTAAAAACAATTAACAGTACATTATGAGCTCGCCTCTTTTTTTAACTTATGCAATTAAGTTTGATACCATCTATAAATCTATCACCTGATCTACCTACACAGGCGTTTACTTGCAAATGCAGTCACAGTAGAATTAATAAACCTTAACAGTAATTATAGGAGTTGTACAAAGCGATTCTCACTTTATCTTGGGTAAATTACACACTGGAGGCCGATGATTTATTGCACTGTGAGACTCAGGGAAGACTTAACTGGTTGAGTGAGTGAGTATGCATATGTGTGTGTGTGTGTGTGTGTGTGTGTGTGTGTGTGTGTGTGTGTGTGTGTGTGTGTGTGTGTGTGTGTGTGTGTGTGTGTGTGTGTGTGTGTGTGTGTGTGTGAGAGAGAGAGAGAGAGAGAGAGAGAGAGAGAGAGAGAGAGAGAGAGAGAGAGAGAGAGAGAGAGAGAGAGAGAGAGAGAGAGAGAGAGAGAGAGAGAGAGAGAGAGAGAGAGAGAGAGAGAGAGAGAGAGAGAGAGAGAGAGGTTATGTTGGAGAGGTGGTTGTAAAATAATGGATAAACTATCATTGCATTAAAAAAACAATGCTACGATAGGCCAAAGTTTATGGCCTATTCTAGTCGCCATTTTGCGTGCACTCAGCCATAAAATAATTAGACGAAGGACCTTAATTAACTAATGCATAGAAGAATGAATGAATGAATAATCTTAACGCTTGATAATGTTCAATAGATCAAAGAACAGCCGCCGGAAGATAATAGAAAGATTAGTATCTCAATTCTCAGAGTTCCTTAGCATGACTATAAGGCGCCCTAAAAGAGAGAGAGAGAGAGAGAGAGAGAGAGAGAGAGAGAGAGAGAGAGAGAGAGAGAGAGAGAGAGAGAGAGAGAGAGAGAGAGAGAGAGAGAGAGAGAGAGAGAGAGAGAGAGAGAGAGTGAGAGGCACCAATGTAGTACAGTTTACCTCTCACCTTTCTGGAGTCACACAGGTAAGAGACTCACCTTAAACCCTCAGAGTATCTTCTAATTACAGGTCCCGTCCAGGTTACTCAGGTGAGAATGTCACCGTCCATCACACCTTTAGAGTCACGCTACAGGTAAGCTCTTCTTCCTCCTCCTTCTCCTCCTCCTCTTCCTATTTGCAGTGCGTCGCCTTGCCTCCACAGGTGTGTTTCCCTAATTGGCTTCACACCTTAACCGTCTAATTGGCAGTTACGCCCCGCCGCTAATGGTTTACGGGAGGGCTGGCGGGCTGGCCACTGCCTGCTAATGCCCACATGTCAAGGTGGTGTGCGACTTACACAGGTTAAATATTTAATTAACTGAGGTAATTAGAGCCAACGAGTGTACTGAGACGACCAGGTGACCAACATGTGACTGTGTGACGTGTGTGTGTGTGTGTGTGTGTGTGTGTGTGTGTGTGTGTGTGTGTGTGTGTGTGTGTGTGTGTGTGTGTGCGTGCACGTGTGTGTGCGTGTGTGTGCGCGCTCCGAGGTGGACAGGTAGCAAGGTAATTCAAGTGTTGCGCATGGATATCCATTTCAACAAAAGTTAAGAAAAAATATGCTCAAGGAACTTTTGATTTATAGGCGAGTTTTAAAGACTACTTGAACTTACAATAAGAAAACCATTAACACCGCACACTGGTCGGCCTTCCAAATATTATACGTATATATATATATATATATATATATATATATATATATATATATATATATATATATATATATATATATATATATATATATATATATATATATATATATATATATATATATATATATATATATATATATATATATAGGTACATTGGCAAGTAATGTTGTGGAACTAATGGGAAGATAGTGGCCATTTGGCAGGCCTCACTCAGGTGTCCCTCTTAATTAAATCCAGGTAACAATTTTACTTCAGTCTCTAATTTTGCAGAGAACTGGAGCGAAAAATTCCGAAGTGAATCCTTTCTTCCTTGTATGACGGGAGGTTCCATCATCACGGAGGGAGCGGCGGGGCGTCAGAGAGGGATGGGAGGACCTGGGGAGGGTGGTGCATCACGGAGGAAGTGAACGAAGGAATCACGCCCAGGTGGGCTGGTAGGAAAAAAAAAGGTTGGACGAAGACTCCGCTGGAGGGACTGGAAAGACCTGAGGACCGCGAGACACTGTGACACAAGGTGAGGAGGTTGTGGTGAAGAGCGAGAAAAATACACACACACACACACACACACACACACACACACACACACACACACACACACACACACACACACACACACACACACACACACACACACACATACACACACACAAACACTGGTGAGTACAAACAGGAAGCGGAGATGGTGTAGTCATGTGGGAGGGCTGCTCTCCACATACAAGGAAAGTAAACACTACCTGCGAACAGCAAAAATAACCCTAATGAAGACATGGGAATATATCACTGGGGAAGCATTTACATGTATTAACATCTGCTTGCTTGCCTGCACTTCTCTGCGTCTGAGTAGACAATACAAGATGGAGGAGGCTGGTGGAGCAACACAAGGACACAGGCTGAAGTTAAAGACAACCTCTGTACCGCACTCTTTCATCAAGGCGGAGAGGAAACCAAAAACAAAATAGGAGATCGCATTCTTGTTCTCCTCTCAGATGACCCACGTATCGTCTCCGCCCGCCCACCATCTTCCACGAACCTCATAGAACCAGTTAAGCTCGAGCAGCCACAAAACACGGCGCTCACACTCACAAACCTCCCTTAACCTTCTCCCTTGCACCAGCTTCATGCACTCCCTCTCTCTCTCTCTCTCTCTCTCTCTCTCTCTCTCTCTCTCTCTCTGGTGTTTCTCACTTTTCCAAGCCCATTTCTGTCATATATTTCTACTCTTTCTCACATTCTTCTACATTCCTATCCTGAACCTCACATTACCTCGCCACTTCCTTTTTGTTTTCTCTCCCTGCTCTTCGTTCCTCGCCTCTCGCCTCCCTCCACTCCTCCTCCTCGCTCCCCTGCTGTCACAAATGTAAGGGTTTGGAAGAAGGGTCTGCTCAGGTAAGGGCTTGGAGGAGGATCTGGGCAGGACAGGACATCTCTCTCTCTCTCTCTCTCTCTCTCTCTCTCTCTCTCTCTCTCTCTCTCTCTCTCTCTCTCTCTCTCTCTCTCTCTCTCTCTCTCTCTATTGTCATCACATGTCCTGCTATCCTCGAGTGGCTTTCGTCCTTGTGCATCAAAAATATAAAAACGCGAGTCATTCTTTAAGGTTTTCACTTCTTTGCCTTCAACGAGGAAAAATGGAGAAGAAAACTTGTAATTGGGAATAAGGAACGATTTCTGCTTCTACGTCTGTGGGAGAGAATAAAGGACAACAAAAAATGTCAAGAGATATGAATTGGTTTATTGCAAAAACTGGTAATTATTGTAAGGGGAAGAGATAAGAGATAATTAAAGCCATTGGTAGAACTTTGCCGGTGTTCTGTTGTCACTGCTTCCATTACTGCTATCGCGGCGGGCACCACTACCGAGACCCAAGACTACCACTGAGAGATAAGGGAAAGGAGCAACAGAACAGGAACCACATCTAGAATAAGAGAACCACCACCGTCAACACTACAACTACAACCACCACCGTCACCCCCACCACCACCACCACCACCACCACCGCCGCCAACACCGCCATCACGTACAGCAAAGGCAATGATCAAACTTGAGCACGACGGGATCAGAAAATCAACACGTTTTCAAAATGCCAAAATGAACAGGAATTAAAACAGAAACAAAAACGGGGGAAGAAACCTACACTCACGCCAAGGTTAATGAAGAGTTCAATTTATTAGGAATTTGAAGGCGGCAACAGCTTCGACGCACCACACACACACACACACACACACACACACACACACACACACACACACAGACCGCAGGAAGGAAAATAAAAAGAACCTATATATGCATTCCTAACGTATGTCTTGAAATATCCTTGAGGGAGCAAGTGCTTTAGTGGTCTTAGAGAGAGAGAGAGAGAGAGAGAGAGAGAGAGAGAGAGAGAGAGAGAGAGAGAGAGTTCTGGTTGTGGTTGAGATGGTTGTAGTGGTGGTGGTGGAGGATACGTACCCCCCGCCACCCAGGTAAACAGATTGAGGTCATTTCATTGTGTGTTCCTCGCCTTGGCTGGGTCTTGGCGAGGCTCCGTGCATGCAACAGCTTCATTAACTTTTATTAAGCTCGCGCCGCAGAGGTTTGGTGTACCCTGGTGTGGTCTTTCCCTCCCTCCCTCCCTCCCTCCCTCCCTCCTTCTCGTATGATTATTAGCCCGGCCGTGGAGTGACTGGTGTATAAACATTAAGGTGTATTGTTGGCGTTGGGTTGTTTGCTTCCCATTAAGGCTGCTCGCGGTGTTTAGTTGGTGTCTGTAGTGGTGGTGGCTGTGTTGGTGCAGTGCAGGGTCCGTGGCCGCCGTTTGGTTCATACACACACACGTAAGGGAATCAAGTATATGTTTATTTATTTACTCTCCTCATTTTTACTTTGCGAAAGAAGAGCAAAGTAACCAATTTTGCGCTATTATTTCTTACTTTTTATATGAACCTCTACAACAATGCACTGAAATACTGGAAAATAAAAAGTGAAGGTAAACCGATATTCATAGTCCTTATTTCTCCTCTAAATTCTACAATAATTAAAAGGCAAAAAATGAAGAGAAAAGACATTAATTTCTTATTTCACCATTAAAGTATACAGAAAAGTACTCAAAAATCCCAAAAATGCACAAGTGATTTAAAACGAGACGAAAAAACAGGAATACCGTTTTTTTCTCACACTTTACACAAGGAGAGTGACGAGGCAGCCCATCTAACGCTATAAAACCAGTACTACACAGCCTTCCGTATCGCTCGCCTGCCTCCAGATCACTAAAACCAATACTCTCCATCCCTGTGTCGCTCCGGGGAGTCTAAAACAAGTGATAATGGGATATAGGTGCGAAGACGGACGTGGGACAGAATGGAATCGGGTTTCTAGTTGTGTTACATGAAGCTTCGTCTTCAATGAGATGGTGCCAATTACTAAATGTCGACGTAGCACACACACTTACCCACACCCACACACACACACACACACACACACACACGTGCAGTAAAAAGGGGTAAGAAGTCCACCTCATTCAAGTCAGGTTTTAAAAGGACGCTCACTGCAGAACGTACGTACATTGTTGTTAAACCCGACTCCAAAAATTCCTGGTGTCCTTGTGTCTGTCTTTTTACGAGCCTCTAGTGTGTTTGCCTGCTTCTTATTTTTTTTCCTTCCGTTAACTCGTTACTGATTTTTCTCAACATATTGGTTTAGTTTTTGTCCATTTAAATCAGTTTAGTTAGTGTGTTGTTCACCGACTCTGATTTTGACATGTATTACTTAATATTTATTTATTCTTTTCTTTTTTGCTTAACTCTGATTTCCTACTCGCCAACAGCCTCTCCCGTTCAGTTACTCCATTACTTCTTCTTTTCTTTACTCACACAAATCATCAAATCCAGAACACAATTACTGCAAGAGAGAATTAAACTTTCCCCATCGCATTCCAGTAACTAACCCATCTTACCACCTCGCCTCTTGCCACTAAAGACCTGCTGTGTAATGACCAAAACGCCTGATTGACGCACTGACACGCTCACTGACACAGGACCTCGCCAGGAATGTGTGAAGGCCGCGCCACTACCCGAGGTCTTCGCTACTCAGTCGTTGTGGTATTTCCTATTGTCTAACCGCGAGGAAATTGGTAACGTTAGATTTTTTTAGGTGAAGAGTAGTGGATTTGGTATTAGTGGCGGCGGTGGTGGTGGTGGTAATACAAGAGCACAAAAAATAAAAGTAGTAGTAGTAGTAGTAGTAGTAGTAGTAGTAGTAGTAGTAGTAGAAGTAGTAGTTGTAGTAGATGTAGTAGTTGTGATAATAGTAGTAGTAGTAGTAGTAGTAGAAGTAATAGTAGTAGTAGTAGTAGTGGTAGTAGTAGTAACAATAGTAGTAGTAGTAGTCGTAGCAATAGTAGTAGTAGTAGTAGTAGTAGCAGTATTAGTAGTAGTAGTAGTAGCGTAGCAGTAATAATGGTAGTAGTATTAGTAGTTGTAGTAGTAGTAGTGATAGAAGTAGTAGTAGTAGTAGTAGTGGTAGTAGTAGTAGTAGTAGTAGTAGTAGTAGTAGTAGTAGTAGTAGTAGTAGTAGTAGTAGTAGTAGTAGTAGTAGTAGTAGTAGTAGTAGTAGTAGTAGTAGTAGTAGTAGTAGTAGTAGTAATATTTGCAGTAGTTGAAGAAGTGATGTTTTTGCCTTTATTATAAGAAGAGTAATATCAATAAAAATATAGAATAACAAATACTGCTTAACATCAACAACAACAACAACAACAACAACAACAACAACAACCACAACAACAACTCCCGTACTAATAATACCTGACCAGCACAACACATTAATTGAACCGCCGTAGAAAAAATGGTGAAGGTCGTGGGAACCGTGGATAAATCAACACAACAAGCAGAATCTGATGTTGGCTTTTACATTTCCCGCCCTTCCACGTGCCCAGTATTTAGCATGCAAGCCATTACGGGCCGTCCCTCACCCCTGACCCGGCCTGCCTCACCTAATACTTTACTATACTTTACTACACCGCTTCATTTTTTTACCCCCAGTTCGCCGAAGGAAGTCACAATTTTTCCACCCGCTTCCTCTTACGTATTTTCCATTAACATTCTATTAACTCTTATAAATCCCTTTGTTTTGCTCATTATTTTTCTATTACGCTTTTTTTTTTCTTTTGTTTATCTTTCATTTCGTCTTTGAATTCATCCTTTCTCCTCCTTTTACTTCTCTTTATATGTGCTTCTCTATTCACATATTCTTTTTAATTTCTCTTTTCTCCTCCTCATCTTTTCCTCTCCTTTACATGAACAAACTTGCTTTATCCTTATCCACACCGTTATCCACCTGCAAATTTGTCCTTCCATTCATCTAACCTTACCCTCTAATTCATCCTTCTCCCCTTCCCTCCCACCACACCACACCACACCACGCCACACCACGCCACGCCACACCACACCACACCACAACCTCCCCCGTCTGCCTCCTTCCTTCTCCTGCCTCCCTCTCGTCCTTCACCGCCTGGGCAAGCCTTCACGAGGGGGAGAAACTGATCAATAATGGAAGTCTAATCATTAATTTGCTTTTTTCTGT
>NC_059304.1:23396174-23401174 GCF_017591435.1 Portunus trituberculatus
AGAATAAATGAAAATAAAAATCTTAATAATTATAATAAAAAAGAACACGAGAAGAGATGAAAGAAGAAACTATATAAGAGGATGTAGAGGGAGAATAGATGAAAGGAAGGCAAGTGAAATGAGGAAAGAATGAAAACAAAAAACAAGAATAGATACCATGACACTATGAGAAATATAATGAAGAAGGTGAAAATGAGAGAAAAATGAAAATATTTGAGAGAAAGAGAGAGAGAGAAAGAGAGAGGAAAGAGAGACAAGAAGAACAGAAAGGAAAAGGACGCATAAAACAGGATATTGAAATAGAAAGAAAAAAGAAGAAGAGAAAAAGGAGTAAAAAGGAAATAGTAGAAAAAGGGGAAGAAAAAAGGCAATAAGTGACAGAGGGAAGGGGAATAAGGTGTCAGCTGTGGTAAGAGGGAACAATAGAATGAGTGTCAGAGAAAAGAGAGGAAAAAAGGAAGAAAAATATTGGCCTTGTTTATATTACAATGGCAAGTTAGGTTAACGAGTGAAGATATTGTGTGTGTGTGTGTGTGTGTGTGTGTGTGTGTGTGTGTGTGTGTGTGTGTGTGTGTGTGTGTGTGTGTGTGTGTAGAGAGGACCTTGACTTTAATATCTAAGCGACAGTATCAAGAAAAATAAGGAAAACGATCTCTCTCTCTCTCTCTCTCTCTCTCTCTCTCTCTCTCTCTCTCTCTCTCTCTCTCTCTCTCTCTCTCTCTCTCTCTCTCTCTCTCTCTCTCTCTCTCTCTCTCTCTCTCTCTCTCTCTCTCTCTCTCTCTCTCTCTCTCTCTCTCTCTCCCTAATTTGAGCCTAACCAAAGTGTGCACAGGCCAGTTAGAGTCACCTGTCACCTGCCGAACGGTGCTTAAT
Source organism: Portunus trituberculatus (assembly GCF_017591435.1). Lineage (NCBI taxonomy): Eukaryota > Metazoa > Arthropoda > Malacostraca > Decapoda > Portunidae > Portunus > Portunus trituberculatus. Next base: position 23,397,048 of record NC_059304.1, read on the forward strand.
CATGTGGCTTTTTAAGGTGAACGAGGCCGAGGTGCGACGAGACAAAGTGTGAGATTAAGAGGCATTCAGGTGAGCCGCAAGGTGACGAAGTGCTCAAGATTTCTATTTTATTCTATTTTTATCAGTACATGAATGTTGTGGTGATTGGTGGTGGTGGTGGTGGTGGTGGTGGTTAAGATAGCAAGAGCAGCAATGGTGGTAGTGGTGTTGGTAGAGGTCGTGCTAGTAGTAGTAGTAGTAGTAGTAGTAGTAGTAGTAGTAGTAGTAGTAGTCGTAGTAGTATCAAAAGTACATAATTATATCAAAACTTAAAATAAACAACTAGTATTTGTTCGTGTGTGTGTGTGTGTGTGTGTGTGTGTGTGTGTGTGTGTGTGTGTGTGTGTGTGTGTGTGTGTGTGTGTGTGTGGTGGACGAGTGGACCCATTACCTGCAGGTCAATCCTTCACTGCCACAGCGTAATGGAAATCCACGTCAACAACTACACAGGAAAAAAAAAAAATACATGACGAAAAAAAGTCAAGAAAAAATAGGAACAAAAAAATCCTGCTTCCCTCAGACTTGCAGCTCCTTAATGCTTAACTTTGCCAAACGAACAGCCACTTTCTCCCCTTTTAAAGTCGAGCCACGTTACATTCATCTAAGCCAACCTAAACTTACTTCACCTAACCTGATATAACCCAACACAGCCCAAATTAAATTCACTCGGCCTCCCTTATGAATCCTTATCAATCGCATCCCCTCTCCCTCTTCCTCTCCCTCTTCCTCTTCCTCTCCCTCTCTCTTCATCTATTATCCACATCCCCTCACTTAACACCTGTCACTCTTTTTGCCCAACAATTATTCTTCTCCTCCTCCTCTCATTGCCACCTGCACCTCCCACCTCCCCTTCCCTCACACCGATAATAATAGATAAGTCTGCCATTCCCTCAGCGCTCTATTAGTTCACAATATGTATATATACGCACAATAACCTGTTTCTGGCTATCAAATATTCATCTTGTTTGTTCTAATTTTATGGCTGCGATCAACAATATGTGAGAGAGAGAGAGAGAGAGAGAGAGAGAGAGAGAGAGAGAGAGAGAGAGAGAGAGAGAGAGAGAGAGAGAGAGAGAGAGAGAGAGAGAGAGAGAGAGAGAGAGAGAGAGAGAGAGAGAGAGAGAGAGAGAGGTTAATTTATGCACAAACAACAAAAACTACTTGCAAAGATATAGCTAAAACTCACATACACATTACTTCATTAGTTTATCAGCGTTCATCTCCAAAGTACTAAGTATCTTAGTCTCCTTTCCTCCCTCCCTCCCTCCCTCACTGCCCTCAGACCTCCCTCCTCTCCCTACCATCTCTCCAGTCCCTCGCTCAATCATTTCTCAGGCAAAAGCAAATCGGTTCCTCACAAGCTGACTCACTTATTCTCTCTCTTTCATCCTCACTAACTTAGCGCCAAATAACTGCACAAGCACTTCAGCCTCGCGCGGTTCCTTCAAACTAACTAAACCTCCACTCTAACCCACACACTCCTGCGTCACCGTACTCCAAGTTCATGCAAAACAAGAAAAACAAAGTGTCGGAGCTCTCCATTTTGAGCAAGGATGCAAATTGGCCCCAAACAACTAGCATGTATTCCCTCCCTCCCTCCATTCCCTCCTTCACTTTCTTACTATCCATCTCCTTCCATCTCCCTGTCTTCGCAAATTTATTAAGACTTTATTCTGATACCTACACGTGTTAATTATCCACGCTATTAAGACCTGAGGTGCGGCGCTGTTTCTCTGTAAGCGTCTTGGAGTTAATGCTTCTAATAATGTTCCGTTGACCCAAGCAAGGCAACGCACATGAACACGCCATCTCGTCACCCTCACGCTATTACAAAGAGAGAGAGAGAGAGAGAGAGAGGTTGATGTAGGTAAAGAGAAGGAGAAGAGGATGGTTAAGAAGTGGTGGTGAAGAGAAGAGGCAAGTGTGAGACGATGTGAGAAGAGAGATGAGAAGAAAGGTAGGAGTGAATGTCTAGAAAGAGGCTGTAGAAGGAGTGGTGAGGAAGAGGCGTGGATGAAAGAGAGAGGAGAGAGAAAAGGAGAGAGAGAGATGATTGAGAAGCCATGGTTAGGCAGGAAGGTGGAGGAGGAAGAAGTGAATTGAGGATATAAGGAACACATGAGGAGGAAAATAGAACAAAATATGAAAGGAAAGAGTGGGAGGAGGAGGAGGAGGAGGAGGAGGAGGAAGAAGAGGAGGAGGAAGGAGAAGGAGGAGGAGGAGGAGGGCAAGACTTCATAAGAAATAGGAGAAGCTTGAAAAAAAAATTAAGATAAAAGAAAGGAAAGGAGGATGTAAGAAGAGTCGGAACTAGCAGGAAGAAAGAAACGAGGAGGAGGAGGAGGAGGAGGAGGAGGAGGAGGAGGAGGAGGAGGGTAGGGAGGGGAGAGAAGGGGCAAGGAATGAGAGAGGCCGAAAGAACAGATAAAAGAAAATTGAAGCAAAAAAAAGAAAATAAAGAGCGAGGAGGAAAGAAAGGAGGTTGGTTGCGTTAGGGAGTATAATTTTTTGAATCCTTTTCTCCTTTCAGTGATCAAGTGCTTCTTTGTCTCTCAGGGTTCTTTATTCGCATTTCCATTTTGATTTTATTCTCACACGATTTCCTTTTTTGCTCTCTCTCTCTCTCTCTCTCTCTCTCTCTCTCTCTCTCTCTCTCTCTCTCTCTCTCTCTCTCTAATGGGCATAACAACTCTATTTCCTTCACCTGAGAAAATGCGCTTAGCATACCTAATGTACTTACACACACACACACACACACACACACACACACACACACACACACACACACACATGACAACTGTATTCCCTCATCGGACATAAACTGCGATTAACATACCTAACACACACACACACACACACACACACACACACACACACACACACACACACACACACACACACACACACACACACCATAACCGTTGTCCTGAAAATTCTCCTGATTTGCATAATTTGGCCACGCGCCGCGCAAGGAACACGAGCCAGCGGTGGACAGGCGGAGCTGTTTGCCTCTCCTCACCTTTGTTTGTCTCTAATTTACTCTGGACAGGTAAGCTCCGGTCACAAAAGGGGTGAAGTCGGCATGCTTGTTAAGTGAAGCCAGGTAGGCAGGCAGGGAAGCGAGAAGGGGGATGCAGGGATGGTAGGGTGATTTGGTGGAAGGGGTGGAAAGATAGGGGAAGGAGGGAGGAGGAGGAAAAGGAGGAGGAGGAGGAGGAGGAGGAGGAGGAAGAAAAGGGCGAGGCAGTGAAGGGGAAGGAGAAGGGAGGTAAGTGAGTGGCTATGAGGAGGGATATTCGGAGAAGATATGAAAATTAGAGGCTATCATTTTTTTTCTCTCTCTCTCTCTCTCTCTCTCTCTCTCTCTCTCTCTCTCTCTCTCTCTTGTCATCTGATTTGAAACTGTATTCCCTTTCTTCCATTTCAAGTCCTTTTTTCTTTCCGTTTCTCTTCACAATGTATTATTTTCCTTTTGTTTCTTTTTATCATTCACTTGATAAAGACATTATTACTGTGGATACTGCGTAAAAGCATCAAATAGAAATAAACAGACTACTGAAGCTGCCAAGTGGTCAATAAGCAAGTATATAGAGTAACAAAGTGAAGTGATCTATCATAATTACCCGCAGCAGGGACATAATTAATGGCGGTATCTGACCCCCCGTGGTGCCGCGCTTAGAGATTCCATCGGGGCGGACCACGAGCCCACCAAACACTGCCTTCCTATCACCGAGCGGCTCCTTGTCTCGGACGCAACTCTGCATCCCACACTTACACTTACTTAACTCTTACACGCGAGGAACAGATGCAAGAAGACCAGTTAGCATATTGAGAGGGCATATGTATGTATTAGCAATTTAGGAACGAGGCTATATTACTCTCTACGTACAAAGAAGCTGTGTTTATGACTTTATATAAATTTCAAAACATGTTCTTACTCAATTCCGAAAATAAACGTAACATAAATTTCTTATACAAGCTTAAACAAAAGGAAGACCTAAAATGAAAACAATACATGTCTGTTGCACGACTTACAAAAAAGGAAAGCAAGATACATTTTCATACAGGGTAAAAAAAAGGCAGCAATA
>NC_059304.1:23403674-23408674 GCF_017591435.1 Portunus trituberculatus
AGAGAGAGAGAGAGAGAGCGTTGTGTCTTACAGGAATAACGAAACCATTGTTCAGTTTGTACGTTTACCGCAGCCATGGCCAGTGAACACCGCGAGACAAACTGACCTGGAATGAAAGATAAAGAAAAAACAAGTAATATTAAATGAGTAAACCAAGACAAAACAAAAAAGATAAAATAAAATACCACAATACAAGTAGCAAGAGAGAGAGAGAGAGAGAGAGAGAGAGAGAGAGAGAGAGAGAGAGAGAGAGAGAGAGAGAGAGAGAGAGAGAGGGCTATATATAACAAGTAACATGTGTATATACGAACATAAGTAAGCGAGGAACATGAGGCAGATCAGCAGGACACTCTTAAGGGAACACAAAGGATCATAAAGGAAAAGCAAACACTTCAATATAAACACATTATAATTATTGACGCAAAGAGCAAATTTTTTTTTTTTTTTTTTTAGCTCCGTTTACATTTCTGTCTCTTTCTTCTTTTGATCCTTTCTTTTATTCTTTATCTCCCCTTCCTTCCTTCTTTATTTCACCCCCTTATCCATCAGTTTTCCATAATTCTATTTCTTTATTTCTTTTTTATTCTTCTTTCATCTACTTCTCCTCTTCTTTTTTTGCATATTTACATCTTTATCACATATTCCTACTTCCCTTCGTTCCTATTAACTGCATCTTCATCTTTCTTTCTGTTTCCTCCTAGGTCAATTCTTCTTCTTTCCCTTTCATTATTCTTTCTTTTATCCCACTAACCCTCTTTACCTTTTTCTTTCCTTCATTCTCTTCCAGCACATCCATCTTTCCTCCTATTCTTCCCATCCCATCACATTTTTCATCTCCCTTTTCTCTTCTTTACTTTTCCATCTTTATCACACTCCCCTATTCCTCCCCATGTGTCAAAGTAACCACCCTTCTTTCCATTCCTCCCCAGTCACACTTCACCAACCTCCCCACCAGTCTTCTTCCAGTTCCTTCCATCCTATTCCATATCCTCCTTTTTGCACTCCCCTATTCCTCCCCATCTGTCAAAATAATCACCCGCTTTCAGGCTCCACCATTCTTTCTATCTCTCCCCAGTCACCTCCTGCAGCCTCCCCACCCTCACACCCTCCCACCCACGTTACCTTCCCCGCCCAGCCTTCCTCGCCCCCGCTCGCCCACATCCGCCCACAGCAAGGGAACAGTCGCTGCGGGGCGTGGCCAGTGGCGCGTTGGGTTCCCTTGGTCATGCCCTTGATGGTGGGGCAAAAACGGATATCAGTGAGAGAGAGAGAGAGAGAGAGAGAGAGAGAGAGAGAGAGAGAGAGAGAGAGAGAGAGAGAGAGAGATTAAAGAAAATAAGAACACACTCTCATGGTAAGACGAAAGAGAAGAAGAAAAAAAAAATATTAATGGCAACATACTTCTAGCCGAGAGGAAGAAGCAGCAGCAGCAGCAGCAGCAGCAGCAACAAGCAAACAGCGAGTCAGACAAACAATGATCAAAGGATGGGAAGGAGCAGCGAGCCAATAATAGAAAGAAAAAATGTTAAAGAAAAATACGAGGTAGGAAAATATGATGAGAAGGAGTAAAGTATATAAAAAGAAAAGAAATATCACTGAGATGTCTTTGATAATTTGATACGAAGAAGAGGAAGAAGAAAATGTAGATAAAAAAGAAGAGAAAATACTGAGAATGCTTTGTAAATACTTAACAAAATATATATGATAACGATGATGATGATGATAATAATAATGATAATAATTATAATAATAGTAATAATGATGATAATAATAATAATAATGATAATAATAATAATAATAATAATAATAATAATAATAATAATAATAATAATAATAATAATAATAATAATAATAATAATAATAATAATAATAATAATAATAATAATAATAATAATAATAATAATAATAATAATAATAATAATAATAATAATAATAATAATAATAATAATAATAATAATAATAATAATAATAATAATAATAATAATAATAATAATAATAATAATAATAATAATAATAATAATAATAATAATAATAATAATAATAATAATAATAATAATAATAATAATAATAATAATAATAATAATAATAATAATAATAATAATAATAATAATAATAATAATAATAATAATAATAATAATAATAATAATAATAATAATAATAATAATAATAATAATAATAATAATAATAATAATAATAATAATAATAATAATAATAATAATAATAATAATAATAATAATAATAATAATAATAATAATAATAATAATAATAATAATAATAATAATAATAATAATAATAATAATAATAATAATAATAATGATAATAATAGTAACAATAACAAAAATTATAATAATTATAATAATTACAATAGTAATGATAATGATGATAATGACAATAATAATATAATAATAATAATAATAATAATAATAATAATAATAATAATAATAATAATAATATAATAATAATAATAATAATAATAATAATAATAATAATAATAATAATAATAATAAAGATAATGATAAAAATAATAATAGTAATATCAATAATAATCATGACAATAATAGCAACAATAATGACAACAATAAAACTGTCACCATCGCAATTTAAAAGAAAGAGAAGAACAAGCGGATGATGATGATGATGACGATAACCAACATCAGTAACAAGGGGAGCAACAACAACGACAACAACAACAACAACAACAACAACAACAACAACAACAACAACAACAACAAAGAACCAGAATAAGTAGAACAACAATAACAAGAACAATCAGAACAAAAACAAGAAAACAAAGAACAACAAGACCAAGAAGAACAAGAAGAACAAGAGCACAGCCGAGAACAACTAAATGATAGAGAGAGAGAGAGAGAGAGAGAGAGAGAGAGAGAGAGAGAGAGAGAGAGAGAGAGAGAGAGAGAGAGAACACCAACGAAGCAGAGAGGCAAATAAGCAAACAAATCTACCAATATACAAAGATAAAATAAAATCAAATAATCAATACAAAGGCAACTCACACCGCTTCACTTTACCAGGTGGAGGAAAAAATAATAATAATGGAATCAGATTTGTAAGATCGAGTCAGTTTTTAACCTTCACAGAAAAATTATGTCGGGTAATAAATGAAGAGAGAGAGAGAGAGAGAGAGAGAGAGAGAGAGAGAGAGAGAGAGAGAGAGAGAGAGAGAGAGAGAGAGAGAGAGAGAGAGAGAGAGAGAGAGAGAGAGAGAGAGAGAGAGAGAGAGAGAGAGAGAGAGAGAGAGAGAGAGAGAGAGAGAGAGAGAGAGAGAGAGAGAGAGAGAGAGAGAGAGAGAGAGAGAGAGAGAGAGAGAGAGAGAGAGAGAGAGAGAGTGTGTGTGTGTGTGTGTGTGTGTGTGTGTGTGTGTGTGTGTGTGTGTGTGTGTGTGTGAGTGCGTGCTTGCGTGCAGTCACAGGCGTCCAGGCGAGTGTTTGCGTGCAAGAAAATGGTGTTCAAGTGATATAAATAGTTCCCGGTCTGCAATCTCCCGGCGTTGGCAGGGTAAGGTGCCCCTGCAGGTGGTCTTAAGTCAGCTGCCTCCCGCCTCTCCTCCCTGCCTCCCTGCCTCCTTGCCCTCATGATTCCACCTATACTCCTTTTGCTCCCTGTAATCTTTCCATCCCCTCCTTGGAACCAATCAGCGCTCCCTCACTCCCTCCTGTATTCCCTCGCCTTCATTCCCTATATCCACTCTCTTTCCTCCTCTCTCTGCTCTCCCTCATCTTCCCTACCTATTTCCCCTTCCCTTCCTCCCCTCTTTTAGCACCCCACATGTGTCTCCTTACCCTCTTCTTCTCTCCCCTTATTCAATTCTGCCATCCTTTCCTTTTCAACCTTCCCTATCTTTATCTCCTTCTCCTTATTCATTTTTCTCATTATTTATATATATCCTCCTCCTCCTCCTCCTCCTCCTCCTCCTTCTGCTCCTCTTCCTCCTGCTCCTCCTCCTCTTGTTATTCTTTGTTCCTCATCTATTACCTAACCTCATTAATACTTCTCCTCTTGCTTCTATCCCCTTATCTTCTCTCCTTCTCCTCCACCTGAAATTACCTTCCCTCTTACCCACAAGTACCTCTCCTCTCCTCTCCTCCTCCTCCTCCTCCTCCTCCTCCTCCTCTCTCCTCCTCACATCAAGACAAATCCGGTAAACATATTGCAATTAACAACACATAATCGTGAGACAGAGCAAGAAAGAACCCGGATGGAACACTCTTTCTTTCCTTCGTTAATGGAAATGAGTCTTCTTGTCCTTCCATTGATGTAATTGTTTCTGCATAATATCTTTCCTCTCTCTCTCTCTCTCTCTCTCTCTCTGTCTCTCTCTCTCTCTCTCTCTCTCTCTCTCTCTCTCTCTCTCTCTCTCTCTCTCTCTCTCTCTCTCTCTCTCTCTCTCTCTCTCTCTCTCTCTCTCTCTCTCTCTCTCTCTCTCTCTCTCTCTCTCTCTCTCTCTCTCTCTCTCTCTCTCTCTCTCTCTCTCTCTCTCTCTCTCTCTCTCTCTCTCTCATACTGGTCGTTAGGTAGAGCTAGTATATTTCTCTTTTCTTTACTATTTTCCTCCTTGTCTTTGTTCTTTTCTTTATATTTTTTTCTTCATATTCATCTTTTCACTTTGTTTCCCTTTTTTTTGTCTTCCTTTTTCCCTTCCTTTTTTCTTGTAAGTCAACCACTTTTCTTATTTCTTCTCTATTTTTCTTTTCTCATTTCTTTTTTTTCTCTTTCCCGTCCTTTCTTAATGATCCTATTTTCTCCTCTTTTCTCTATGTTCTCCTTTATTCTATCCCTTATCTTTATTTTCTCTCTTGTTTTTCCTCCATTTTCCTGCTCTTTCTTTTCTCCATCTTCCTCTTATTCTTCGCAACATTCTTCTGCTTTCCTTTGAGTTTTTCCTTATCTCTCTCCCTCACTTTTTTTTTCTCCCTCTTCATCGTCTTCTTCGTAACCTTTTCCTTTTCATCTCCCTTTAGTTTCTTTCGTTTTTCTTCTTG
>NC_059304.1:23413674-23418674 GCF_017591435.1 Portunus trituberculatus
AAAGGAAAAAACAATTGCCGTGAAAGGAATAATATTAATCTAAACTTTATTAGACAAAGAATCTACCACTGGAATCTGAACCATCATACACGAAAACTTACAAATACAAAACGAACACAAACATTTAAAACTAACCACTAAAATCAAAGACATGCGATGCTTATAGAAGGAAAAACAATGACTCTAAAAGGAACCAGGAAGGGAGAGGGAGGGAGGTGGAGAGAGGGATAGAGGGAGAGAGGGAGAGGCAGGGCGGGACATGGCGGAGATTGAGAGTGGCTAAGGGGGGAAAAAATAAACCTGAAGTCTTCGTAGTGGATTTGACTGAGGCTGAGTGAGGTGAGGCGAGGCGGGACGAGGCAAGGCGGGACGAGGCGGGGCGGGACGAGGCGAGACGGGCGGGGAAGGCTGGTCTATCCTGTGCATAAATTGAATATTACTTGAGGCCCCCAGCTGTGTGTGTCAGGTCCCGTTCTTCATTGTGAGTGATTCGTTTTTCGTGTTGCTGATTTTATTTTTTTTTTTTGGGGGGGTAGGGGGATAAGGGAGGGGAAGGGGATAGGTGGTGGTGGTGGTGGTGGTGGTGGTGGTGGTGGTTGTGATGTTGGAAGTTGTCATAGTGGGGGTATTAGTAGCAGTAACACGTATTAATAGGATATAGATAGTGGTGGTGGTGGTAGTAGTAGTAGTAGTAGTAGTAGTAGTAGTAGTAGTAGTAGTAGTAGTAGTAGTAGTAGCAGCAAAAGCATCACCGGTAGTTGATAAAAGATAACTACGAAAAAACTATTACCATTCTACCTTACTTTCAATATCATCCTCGTCCTCGTATCACTACTGCTACTATTACCACCACCACCACCACCACCACCACCACCACCACCCATTACACTGGCTCACCCCGCCCAGAAAACACACACCTGAATATAATCTTGAATAACGAAACAAAGTGTGGCTTCTTCGTTTTCTTTTTAAGGCGGCCGCTGTCTCTTCCCTCATGCGGGTAATGGCGGCGCCAACACGTGCGACTTTTAAATGGAGCGCCCAGTATAAAAAAAATATTGTGTTAAAGTATATATGCGTGGCTAATTCCTGTTCCGCTTTACTTCATTTTTTTTCGGTCCCCACTGCCCAGAGAGAGAGAGAGAGAGAGAGAGAGAGAGAGAGAGAGAGGTCCGTATTCAGAAACGCTTAATTTTCTCGAGTCAATCTAAATAAAGCCTTTTGAAATAGTTGAGGTGAGGCACAGAAGTGTTTGAAAATACCAGACACACACACACACACACACACACAGAGAGAGAGAGAGAGAGAGAGAGAGAGAGAGAGAGAGAGAGAGAGAGAGAGAGAGAGAGAGAGAGAGAGAGAGAGAGAGAGAGAGAGAGAGAGAGAGAGAGAGAGAGAGAGAATGCGGAAAACGTGAACTAGGACAAGAAAGAAGAGAAGGATAAAGCATAAGTGTTGAGAAGGAAAGCAAATAAGAAAGAAGAGAAACAAGAGGAAAAAAGAATAAAGGAAAAGAGGAAAGAGAAGTAGGAGAAACACGAGAGGAGAGAGAGAAAAAAGGGAGAGTAATGGCGTGGGAGGAGCAGAAGGAATTTCAGAAGCAGGATATCAAGCAAAAAAATGTGACTAAATCTGATAAGACTTACATGGCGAAAAGAAAAATATGCAAACGAATATCTGAGTTTTATTATTTTTTACAAGCTTTTCAACATTATAGTGAAAAAAATTGTACTGAGTATGAAACAAACAGGCACCTCTATCTAGACCTTAATATGGGTGCCAAAAATAAACTGATCTCTTAAAAGGGAATGAAAGAAAATGATTCCTGAACATATTTTGCTTGGTAAGAGAGACAACATTACTTCCCTCTCTTTTTCTTTTAACCTCTACTTCTTTCCTCTAGCAGTTCACTCAATCCCTGCCTAGCCAACCAATCTCTTATATCAAACGGTCCGTGGAAATGCTTGGCTCTGTGGTATATTGCTTGCCTGTCATCTGGAGGGACCCACGTTCGATCCTGACTCACAGCGACACTTTCTCGCTACAAGAGTATTGAGACAAAAAAGAGCAAAATTAACTAGCTTTTTTTTTTTTTTTCCATCACAGTGAACCAATGAAGGGCCTTACTAAAGTGTTTCTTGCTTTTTGCCGACTATACTTACGGAAGATAATTAGGTGACTTTTGTTCATCTACTGCTACATTGTTAACTTGGTTGTGCATTTTAACCGATCCCTTTTTTCAATTTCGTGCAGATTAATATGTCAGAAATAAAAAAATGTTCAGAGGCGCCACGTGACCTCAGTGTTGGGGCACCATAGATAGTTTCTAATCATCCAAAATCCTGTCCCTCTTTTACCTAAACTTATATTACCTTACCCTTATCTTACCTTACCCTTATCTTTCCTTACCCTACCTTATCTTACCTTCCCTTTCCTCACCTCACCTTATCTTATCTTTCCCTAACCTCACCTTTACTCACTCTAACCTTACCTTAACTTATCTTACCTAACCTTACCTAACCTAACATTACTTTACCTAACCTTACCTTACCTTACCTAGCCCTCTCTCCCTCCTGTACCTGAAGACTCACCTGTCCTCCATCACTGCCCCTTCAAGCCACCCGTACCGATCTCATTAACTTGTATTGCCTACCTGCCCGCCCGCCACAGGTAATGAAAGAGTGGTGCCCCTAGAAACAATCCATTTCCTCAACAACACAAACACTATATCGGTCAAAATATAATAAAAAAAATGGTATCAAAAATAATTAAAATGGTTAGACACTCCCGCAGGTCACGCTACAATTAAACAGGTGAGCATCTTTTCATTATTTCTTGTTACGTTTTTAATCAGGAAGTATTTTTAGATTATTATTACTTTGAATTTCTCTCTCTCTCTCTCTCTCTCTCTCTCTCTCTCTCTCTCTCTCTCTCTCTCTCTCTCTCTCTTTCTGGATGCTGCTAATCACTGAGGCTCTATAGGTACGTGAGAGAGAGAGAGAGAGAGAGAGAGAGAGAGAGAGAGAGAGAGAGAGAGAGAGAGAGAGAGAGAGAGAGAGAGAGAGAGAGAGAGAGAGAGAGAGAGAGAGAGAGAGAGAGAGAGAGAGAGAGAGAGAGAGAGAGAGAGAGAGAGAGAGAGAGAGAGAGAGAGAGAGAGAGAGAGAGAGAGAGAGAGAGAGAGAGAGAGAGAGAGAGAGAGAGAGAGAGAGAGAGAGAGAGAGAGAGAGAGAGAGAGAGAGAGAGAGAGAGAGAGAGAGAGAGAGAGAGAGAGAGAGAGAGAGAGAGAGAGAGAGAGAGAGAGAGAGAGAGAGAGAGAGAGAGAGAGAGAGAGAGAGAGAGAGAGAGAGAGAGAGAGAGAGAGAGAGAGAGAGAGAGAGAGAGAGAGAGAGAGAGAGAGAGAGAGAGAGAGAGAGAGAGAGAGAGAGAGAGAGAGAGAGAGAGAGAGAGAGAGAGAGAGAGAGAGAGAGAGAGAGAGAGAGAGAGAGAGAGAGAGAGAGAGAGAGAGAGAGAGTGGATATCAATACTTAAGGACAAACACATCCTAATACAAATATGAACAATTACACAAACGGAAAAAAAAAACATTAAAAAAGAAATGATGACACCTACATAAAAAACACAAAAATCAAGAAAAAACAACAACAAACAAACAAAAAAAATGACAAAAAATCTTACATAATCCACCTAAGAGAGAGAGAGAGAGAGAGAGAGAGAGAGAGAGAGAGAGAAATTATTGATAGTTAGGTAATATATTCATGTGTATTGGATCTATTAAATGTAATGGGGAGAGAGGTATAGAAACAAAGGGGTGATAAATGGCCGTGGGTGGGATGGAGTGATGGGATGAAGGGGGTGATGGGGTGAGGGGGTGAAGGGGTGATGGGGTGATGGGGGCGAGGCATGGAAAGTGAAAAAGGGAGGGAGATAAAAGATGATAGGAAGGTATGGGAAAGGGAGGAAAAAGTAGGAACCACACCCTTCTAGTACTATCTCTAACTCTCTCTCTCTCTCTCTCTCTCTCTCTCTCTCTCTCTCTCTCTCTCTCTCTCTCTCTCTCTCTCTCTCTCATAATGTCTTTCTTCTCTTTGCTTATTTGTTTACGATGTTTATTTTTCACTGTTGGTTAATCAAAGAGTTTATTTTTTCCTTAACATTTTCAACGCTGTCATGAATATTTATTAATTTACAACCCTCATAAGATATATCTGTCTCTTTTTTCTTATTTCCTTATCTGCATCTCTCTCTCTCTCTCTCTCTCTCTCTCTCTCTCTCTCTCTCTCTCTCTCTCTCTCTCTCTCTCTCTCTCTCTCTCTCTCTCTCTCTCTCTCTCTCTCTCTCTCTCTCTCTCTCTCTCTCTCTCTCTCTCTCTCTCTCTCTCTCTCTCTTCAAATTCCAGCCCCTTCAATATTTCTAAGTTTATTTTATTCTCTGTTAACTTATCTTTATTACTTTTACCCTTCATCTCAATATCACAAAGATTCTAACAAGATATTATAACGTGGCACTATATGACAAGCTGATGTGTCTTTAAATCTCTCTCTCTCTCTCTCTCTCTCTCTCTCTCTCTCTCTCTCTCTCTCTCTCTCTCTCTCTCTCTCTCTCTCTCTCTCTCTCTCTCTCTCTCTCTCTCTCTCTCTCTCTCTCTCTCTCTCTCTCTCTCTCTCTCTCTCTCTCTCTCTCTCTCTCTCTCTCTCTCTCTCTCTCTCTCTCTCTCTCTCTCTCTCTCTCTCTCTCTCTCTCTCTCTCTCTCTCTCTCTCTCTCTCTCTCTCTCTCTCTCTCTCTCTCTCTCTCTCTCTCTCTCTCTCTCTCTCTCTCTCTCTCTCTCTCGCCAGCCAAGCGTGGTCGCCTACCTTCGCACGCCAGAAGATAGCTGCGAGTCGGTCAACAATAATTAATTGAGTTGCAGGTGGAGAGAGACGGTTACCTGTCCAGCCTCGGTTAGAGAGAGGAGGAGCTGTCTGCCTTTACCTCATCCCTTCCTTCTTCTTCCTCATTCTTC
>NC_059304.1:23421174-23428674 GCF_017591435.1 Portunus trituberculatus
ATGTGAGACGGCAGCAGCAGCAGCAGCACCAACAGCAAATGCAGCAGCAGCAGCAGCAGACATCCGGTAAACAAGGATATCCTATAAACAACAGGAATGCAAACACGTCGACGTGGAGTGAAGGAAAGTTAGCGGGGCGCGCACACAACACAGGTCTTGGTTAGGAATACATCAACACTTACAGGGAGAAAGTAGGATGAGGTGAAGTGACAGAAATGAATAGATAGATAAATGAACGAATAATTTAACGGATGATGGATCAACAAAGAAAAGAATTGAATAAAGATATAAGCAAATAACTTTTGAAATATGTGCAATGAATTTTTTTTTGTCATAACTTTCCTTACTTTTATTGATCTAAGTTTTGTGTTTAAAGTTCAAACAGTTTTATAAATAAATCCAATAAATCAAATTGCTAACCAAATTTCAACAGTTTTCTCTCTCTCTCTCTCTCTCTCTCTCTCTCTCTCTCTCTCTCTCTCTCTCTCTCTCTCTCTCTCTCTCTCTCTCTCTCTCTCTCTCTCTCTCTCTCTCTCTCTCTCTCTCTCTCTCTCTCTCTCTCTCTCTCTCTCTCTCTCTCTCTCTCTCTCTCTCTCGCTTTCTCTGCTTTACTAATTAAGATAGATTAAGATTAACGTCTCTGCATTTCCAGCGTCGGAGTCTGGAATACGTTAGTGTCTGCCGTCTGTCCTGGATTTCTTGTCTCTCCTCGTGCACTTGGCAAAAAAAGGGTAAATGTTCTCCTTTCCAGGCCAGCTTTTGTTATTCGCTCCTTTTGTGTTGGTGGAACCGCGGCGCTTCATTATAAGTTTCGCAATAACCCACCGCGAGTATTCCTCTCTTTATTATATTTCACCAATCCACTCACTCCACTCCGAGACAGCAGGAACAACATCTAGAATTTACAGCGACTTGTGGAGAAATGTGGAGGCTATACATTGCAGTCAACACACCAACACCACAGCGCTCCCAACACCCACACACACAAAAGGAGAGAGCGGGAGAGATGCGGAAAAAATATGAACTTCTTTGAATTGTCAGAAAGTAATGCAGTGTTAGCGGGGAGCCACAGTCGTCATGGGAACCTTAAGCCCCGCCGCACCTCGCCAGCCTTCCTTATGCGCCTAGAAGCGGTCCGTGAATGTTGCCCACGACCGGAAAGTCGAGGGAAGGAAAGCTTATCTCGCCGCCTTGTCAGTCTGCATCTTCCGAGTTGATGGAGGATGGCGAGGTGAGGCGACTCATCAGGATAATTGGCGGCGATGTCCAGTCTCGGTGGCTGATACGGTGACTGAAAATATCATTAGCGGTGTAGGTGAAAGTGGCTCGGCACGAAGTGGTGGAGTGGTAGTAGTAGCGATGGTAGGGGGTGGTGGTGGTGGTGGTGGTAGTAGTAGTAGTAGTAGTAGTAGTAGTAGTAGTAGTAGTAGTAGTAGTAGCACAGTAGCAGTAGTAGTTGTAGTAGTGCTTTTAGTGGTACCATCTGTAGCGACAAAAAGATCCAGACAACCACCAACACAAGCAGTGAAAAACCTCCCCTATTTTCAGCGTCTGGTGTTCCTCGTGTCCCTCAAGCTTGCCTCCATAACGGGACCCCTTTCAGCACCACCACCACCACCACCACAACCACCACCATTATACCAACCACCGAGGCGCAGGTTTATCTTAATCACAATCAGAGATAAGATCAGAAAAGAGACCTTGAACACCAAGCATCTGTTAGCACGTATAGCGAAAAACTACCACCCTGTCCCTTGGCCCACTTCCCCCCCTTCCCTCCCTCATCCCCCTCTTTCTCCCACGCATTCTTTTCAGCTGCACGTAAACAACAGCGCTGTCACCGAAGAGCGGGCGCCATGGGGGTTATCAAAAGGTGCTGTGACAGGTGGGCTTCTGGGTTACTCTGCACTTAGTTATCTTACCAACAGCACTTCACTTGTTCCTATTCATTCCGCTCCCGTGGTGGTGGGAGTGGTTAGGTTAGGTTAGGTTAGGTTAGGATAGGTTAGTGGTGGTGGTGGTAGAAGTACTCGTAACAGTGATAGCATCGGATGTTAATGTTTTGTGGCATAATTGTTGGTTAACATTATTTACGCTTACAGTACAAGGGGACAGACATGTGGTGGTGGTGGTGGTGGTGGTCATGATTGTACCAGTAATTGCGATATCATCAAATTAATTTTGTGGCAAAACTGGGATTAAAATTTTGTCGAGTTTACGAGACATGGGAAGAAAAAAGACATGTGGCGGTTGTTGTTGTAGCAGCAGAAGTAGCAGAAGTAGCAGTGGTAGTGATGGCATCAGACACTAATACTCTGTGGCAAAAAGTAGAGATGATTTTTTTTAGGCTTACGCAATAAATGGAAATAAATGGCATGACGTGGTGACGGTAATAGTAACAGGAGTCGCAGTTTTAGAGATGGCATCAGATAGTATTTTGTGGGAGCTATGTGGATAAAAGTTTGAGGATCTGTGGTGGTGGTAGTAGTAGTATATGTGATGGTAGTGGTAGTGGTGGTGGTGGTGGTGGTGGCTGTGGGAGTGGTAGCAGTAGAAGTGGTGTAGGCAGCAGCAATAGTGATAGCAGTGATGGAAGTCGAGGGAGTGTGAGTAGGAGTGTAAGCGGTGCCTTGCCTATATAGCCCCGTTACAACCTTCCTCAATGATCAGGCTGGCACTGATAGCACAGGGGTGAAAGTGGATGTCAACCCCGTAATGGCGTTGTGTGTCCCCATTCCTGCAACCTCCGTCACGCTAACACACACACACACACACACACACACACACACACACACACACACACACACACACACACACACACAGGTTACTCCTTGCCATGTTCACTTAAGCATAACGCAATCAATTATCACTCACGCTATTCCAAATTAACTGGACACAAAATAGAAGAGGAGGAGGAGGAGGAGGAGGAGGAGGAGGAGGAGGAGGAGGAGGAAGAGGAGGAGGAGGAGTAAAGTATTCTACAATGTTTTCTAAAATCTCAGAATAAACTCAACACTCCATCTCTCTCTCTCTCTCTCTCTCTCTCTCTCTCTCTCTCTCTCTCTCTCTCTCTCTCTCTCTCTCTCTCTCTCTCTCTCTCTCTCTCTCTCTCTCTCTCTCTCTCTCTCTCTCTCTCTCTCTCTCTCTCTCTCTCTCTCTCTCTCTCTCTCTCTCTCTCTCTCTCTCTCTCTCTCTCTCTCTCTCTCTCTCTCTCTCTCTCTCTCTCTCTCTCTCTCTCTCTCTCTCTCTCTCTCTCTCTCTGTGTGTGTGTGTGTGTGTGTGAGTGTGACTGTGTGAGTGAGTGTGAGTAAACGCTCTCATTTGTGTTCTAACATGCCATAAAACTCTAATCACTCACCTTTCATAGCGTCGCCACGGCTGCGCCTACTCCAAACAACAGGAATTAGCCGAGAAGAGAGAGGTGATGAGAGTGCAGGAGACGAGAAGAGAAGATAAATAGAAGGAGAGGAAAGAATATGAAGGGGAGAAAGGTATTTAAGAGTGGGGATAAGTGACGATAGCACAGTAGAAAAGAATAAAATATGTAGGTGGGGAAGGAAAAGGAATGGGAAGAGAGAGAAGGAATGCAGGTGAGGAGGAATGGAGAGAAAGTTTTGGGAGAGGAAGGCTCAAGGAAGAGAAATTGGCTGAACATGAAGATTATAAATAAGAACATGGAAAAGAAATGGCAATGGGCAAAAAAAAATAAATAAATAATCTTGGTAATACAATAAACAGAAAGATAAATACAACATAGCAAACGAGAAACACTGGAAGACTGAAGGAAACAAGGAGAGACGAGAGAAATAAAGGAAAGAAAATGAAAGATATCAAGATAGCAACGGAATTAGGAAACACTACTGCCTAATTTTGACTCATGGATTTCCTCATCACTGACATCACATCACCGTCATCACCACGAATAACAACAACAACAATAATAACAACAACAACGTCAGCCCAGCCTTCTCACGTCACAATCTGCTGACTCCTTCACCTTTCCATCACCGCTTCAGGAACATTTACCAACGAGGAAACCAATAACACTTCCCTAATGTCTGACTCATATGCGTTTCCTGACCACTCACATCACATCGCCATCACAATAAACATAAACAACAAAAACATCACCAGCAAGAAGAGCCTCACGTCGCAATCTATTCCTTGCATCACCTTTCCTAGATTTCCACCTTTCCTCAACCCAAACTTCCCAAGAACAGAAACAAAACCCCCCTCCAGCGCTCCAGCCTTGAGTTAGTCTTCCCATTACAAATAATGTAAAGACCAAAACAATAAGCCAGGGGAACATTACCACGCTCAGGTGCACTCCTTAATTGCAATATTCACCTACGGGGCAGATCAGTAATTACAGGTATCAAACATTACTACTCTTATGATATCACGAGCAGGGAAGGGGAGGAAGGAAGAAGGGAGAGAGCATAGAGGAGGGGATGGTAGAGTAACACGTGAAGGGGGGAATGAGGGAAGCTTAGGTGGAGAATAGAGGCTTGGAAAAGAAGAACCATGAGGAATACGAGGGAGGGAGAGAACGAGGGAGTAAGTAGAAGAGTGGAAAGTGCGGAGGTAATTTTAGAGTTACGAGATAGTGATGCAGAGGAAAACTGGAAGGAGTGGAAGGAGGGAGAGGTGGAAGGAGGAGGGGTGAGGGAGGTAGAAGACTAATATATCATGAGGCGTAAATACCCGAGTGTGTACAATGGTTGATTAATATAAGAGTGTATATTCCAGTGAGAAAATGCGAACACTAGGTTTATCCTCGCCTCGTCTTATTTATAGTGTTAGAAATTCCTTAGTGTTCCGTCAAGATAAGTAAGTGTGTGTGTGTGTGTGTGTGTGTGTGTGTGTGTGTGTGTGTGTGTGTGTGTGTGTGTGTGTGTGTGTGTGTGTGTGTGTGTGCAAAAGACGTCATGAATCAGAGCAAAATATGACCTCCACAACACACGGTATTTCCTAAGGCATGAAAATATAGTTTAGTGTAGCTAGAGAGAGAGAGAGAGAGAGAGAGAGAGAGAGAGAGAGAGAGAGAGAGAGAGAGAGAGAGAGAGAGAGAGAGAGAGAGAGAGAGAGAGAGAGAGAGAGAGAGAGAGAGAGAGAGAGAGAGAGAGAGAGAGAGACGCAAATAGTTCTAATTAAATTTATATGTATGATCTTCAATTAAAAGGAGAAAATGAGAGTGAATAGTATATGAAAATTAAAGTGTCTGAAGAGGAAAAGTCTCTCTCTCTCTCTCTCTCTCTCTCTCTCTCTCTCTCTCTCTCTCTCTCTCTCTCTCTCTCTCTCTCTCTCTCTCTCTCTCTCTCTCTCTCTCTCTCTCTCTCTCTCTCTCTCTCTCTCTCTCTCTCTCTCTTTGCATCCCGCCCAAGACACGCGGCCTTGTAAATCCGTGAGCCACCAGCAAACATGTACAATTTTTGGCCTCGACACAGCAAGACCGAAGAGAAAAAAAGTGATTTATATAGAGTAGGGACGGAGGCCTTTTTGCTTACTGAGAGAGAGAGAGAGAGAGAGAGAGAGAGAGAGCAGATATAATTAGCAAAAAATCGTCATTATCCAAGCCGACCAATTAAACCAATGTGAACGCCAAGGAAAGATAAGATTAATCAAGATAAAAGCGACGAGGAATACATTATCTAAAGAACACTGGTCCTACATACACTCACATTTAGAAGGTACAAGACACACACACACACACACACACACACACACACACACACAGAGAGAAACCATGAAGTATCCTGAGTAAAAAGCAGGATATTAACACAATTCACATGAAAAACACCACTTCACATAAGGCAAAGGGAAACCGAAACTCACTATTAGACAGAGAAGAGAGTGGAAGAAATAGGGAAACGAAAAGACAAGCCAGTGCATAAGAAACAGGACACGACAATGAAGACAAAAGGGGATTACAAATACAGAGGAAGAGAGATGGCAGAAAAAAAGTAACATAATAATTAAGGAGACAGAAGAGAGAGAGAAGAGAAGAGAGAGGGAAGGGAAAGAGAGAAGGAAAATTGCAGGTGAGAATGGAGACGGAATAAGGTGAGGGACGAAGGGGAAAAAAATGATATAGACACGATCACTCATTAGCAAATTTATTTCTGGAGGTGAGACGTATGTGCTTAATTAGAGGTGAGGAGGTGCCAAGGTTTACAGATTACTGGGAGATGAAGGAGAGGGAAGGGGAGTGAGATGGGAGGGGAAGGGATGGAAGGGGGAGGGGAGGGTTGACTGAGGGTGGAGGAGTTGGTGAATGTGAGAGGGGAAAAAATTAAAGGTGGGCGCAATTTGGGGTGCTGAGAAATGGGTGTGGTGTGGTGGTGGACGAGA
Source organism: Portunus trituberculatus (assembly GCF_017591435.1). Taxonomy (NCBI): domain Eukaryota; kingdom Metazoa; phylum Arthropoda; class Malacostraca; order Decapoda; family Portunidae; genus Portunus; species Portunus trituberculatus. The sequence goes on from NC_059304.1 coordinate 23,427,526, forward strand.
GAGAGAGAGAGAGAGAGAGAGAGAGAGAGAGAGAGAGAGAGAGAGAGAGAATGTGTGACAGAGATATAAACAGACAGACACACAGACAGACACAGACCCAGGCAGAGAAAATTCAATGTCCCAGATGACAAAAAAAAAAAAAAATCAACAAAACATAAAAATTCTGAAAAAATGAACAAAATAGTAAACAAACCAGAAAATATAATATGGCGAAAGCTTTGATTAAAAAAACACTCTCTCTCTCTCTCTCTCTCTCTCTCTCTCTCTCTCTCTCTCTCTCTCTCTCTCTCTCTCTCTCTCTCTCTCTCTCTCTCTCAGCACTGGAGGAGAGGACAATCATACAAGAGGAGTTACACATCCGCCGTAGGAGCAAGAGACGCCATAAACAGCACAGCGTCCCCTGCAGCGCGAGGAGCAGCCCACCATTAGGCTGATAGCGGGGCACCCAATCAGGCCCAGCCAACAACCGCCAACCAAGACCCCACCTCGTAAAGCACGCAAAAACAAAGACAACCCCTAAAACAACACAAAAATCATATAACCAGAAAGAGAGAGAGAGAGAGAGAGAGAGAGTTGTAGAAGAAAACTCGCTACAATTATATATCAAACCTCAAATTAAAACATATAAACATAAATTAAAACTATAAAAGTTATTCCACACACGAAAAAAAAAGCAAAAGAAAGAGAAAATAACGAATCCAGAAGAAAAAAGTAGTAACCTATAATTGAAAGCCCTACAAGGCAAAAATTTAAATCACCCGACTGGGAAAAAAATAAATAAATGAAAGATCAATAAAATAAAAAGAAGCGGAGGCGAATACTAAGTTCCCAGAAGCCAGCAAATAAGAGACAAAACAATAATAAAAATTACACACGGGCGGACTCTGGTTGTTAATGCCATAGTGAGCAGGTGATGAGGGAAAGCAGGTGTCTTGATTGGCAGCACCTGAGGGCCGAGCCACCACCTCCACCCTGCCCTGCCCTGCCTTGCCTTGCTCTGCCTGCTGACTCTGTGCACCTGAAGGAACGTCCAATTAACAGATGTATTGCTACCAGAGAGAGAGAGAGAGAGAGAGAGAGAGAGAGAGAGAGAGAGAGAGACTTAGCAATTGTTTTTGTTTCTGAAGGTAATTCTATCTCATTCCTTTT
>NC_059304.1:23436174-23446174 GCF_017591435.1 Portunus trituberculatus
AGGAGGATGAGGAGGAGGAGGAGGAAGAGGAGGAATACAAAGGAATACAAAGGAAGACAAACAGCAACAGATCCTTAGGTCCTTACTAGGCTGTTTGTGGAGACTATCTACTAACTATCAGTGGTAGAGACATGAGAGCAAAGCAGAAGGCTCCTCCCCACTCACTCCTCCCTCCAGCAGAGGCTAGGAGGAAAAAAGGCGAAACCATGTGATATTAAAAAATCACATGGGATTTTAGTAGAGAGTGAAAAGGAAATGTGTAATCTACGTCTGACTACTTGTGTTTGTGGGGGAAAGTGTTAACGCTTGGTAAATGTCATGTTGTGTGTGCATTGTGTACGTGGATGCACAGTGTGTATGTCGAATGGATGGTGCAGCAGCCTTGCCTGGCACTTTCTAGGGAGGCAGCAGTCAATCAGGCCCCAGCTCCGTTCAATCCCCTGAGATAACATACTTTCCCTGTAGGGACGCCGTACGCTGATAACCCCTTGCAACATTGACCCCTGGTACTTAGTACCCGATGATGATCAATGGTTGACAAGGCCCTCTCCAAACACAGCCCGTCACAGGTCGAGAGTAGTAGTAGTGACCGTTCACTCTGGGCTATCTGTGCGTGTACGCAGTGTAGTGTAGTATGTTTGTAAACACAGTGTGGAGTCAAAAAGGTGGTGCGGCAGCCTTGCCTGGCGCTTTCAAGAGAGGCAGCAGTCAATCAGGCCCCAGCTCCGTACAACCACTGTAAAAGTGCACTTCCCTTTAAAGGGCGCCGCACACTGTATGGTTACCCCTGCAGCGGTGACCCTGGTACCTTAAATCCCGATGATGGTCACCTACTGTCAGGGCTCTTGACTATCCACAGCCCTTCACAGATCGAGAGTAAAAGTAGTGACCGTTCACTCCGGGCTATCTGTGTCATGTATGGAGGGTGAGAGTAATTCAAACTAACGGGCAATTTAAACCACGATCAGAGGCCCGGGAGATAAAAAGGAAAAGCGCAAGTTATTCGGAAATGAATAGCGACAACCGGGGATTAGATTCAAAGTATTTATCGAGGCGAACTTTGAACGTTTCGATAGTACCTGAGTTGACAACATTTGATGGCAGACCATTCCATATATTAACTATGCGATTAAAGAAAAAGTGTTTGGCTTCATTTGTTACAAAGCGCTTACCAACAATTTTAAAACCATTGCTTCTGGTGACATTTGACTGGTCGACTGATACGTATTTTTGAATATTCATATTTGCAAACCCATTAAAAATTTTGAAAAGCATGATAAGGTCGCCTCTTACTCTCCGTTTCTCAAGAGAAAATAAATTTAATTCCTTTAGGCGTTCCTCGTAGGATTTGTTCCGCAGCCTTGGGATCATTTTTGTTAATCTGCGTTGTATTTTTCTAATTTTTCGATATCTTTTTTGTAATACGGTGACCAAAACTGAACATTGTATTCGAGATGTGGACGGACGAGTGAGTTATATAATGTTAATATTATTTTCTCAGACTTGAAAGTGAAAGATCGTCCAATGAAACCAACTAATTTATTCGCAGTTTTGACGACTTCAGTACAGTGTTTGCTAGGCTTGAGGTCTGCTGAAACAATGACACCAAGATCTTTTTCTTTGTCCACACTCGTCATTGGGGTATTATTCATCTTGTATGTCGCCTGAGGATTTTGATTTCCTATGTGTAAAACGTGGCATTTATCTATATTGAATTTCATTTGCCACTTGTTTGACCATTCGATGAGAGTATCTAAATCTCTTTGCAAAAGTTGTCTTTGGCTTTCTGAGTCTACTCTGTTTGCAATTTTTGTCATCTGCGAATTTTGAGAGCTTACAATTTATTCTTTCATCAATGTCGTTAAAATAAAAGAAGAAGAAGAAGAAGAAGAAGAAGAAGAAGAAGAAGAAGAAGAAGAAGAAGAAGAAGAAGAAGAAGAAGAAGAAGAAGAAGAAGAAGAAGAAGAAGAAGAAGAAGAAGAAGAAGAAGAAGAAGAAGAAGAAGAAGAAGAAGAAGAAGAAGAAGAAGAAGAAGAAGAAGAAGAAGAAGAAGAAGAAGAAGAAGAAGAAGAAGAAGAAGAAGAAGAAGAAGAAGAAGAAGAAGAAAGAAGAAGAAGAAGAAGAAGAAGAAGAAGAAGAAGAAGAAGAAGAAGAAGAAGAAGAAGAAGAAGAAGAAGAAGAAGAAGAAGAAGAAGAAGAAGAAGAAGAAGAAGAAGAAGAAGAAGAAGAAGAAAGAAGAAGAAGAAGAACAAGAAGAAGAAGAAGAACAACAAGAACAAGAAAAGAAGAAAAAAAGAAGAACAAGAACAAGAACAAGAACAACAAGAACAACAAGAACAAGAAGAAGAAGAAGAAGAAGAAGAAGAAGAAGAAGAAGAAGAAGAAGAAGAAGAAGAAAAGAAGAAGAAGAAGAAGAAAAGAAGAAGAAAAGAACAACAACAACAAGAACAACAACAACAACAACAACAACAACAACAACATCAAGAACAAGATCAAGAAGAAAAGGAAGAAGAAGAAGAAGAAAAAAAAGAAGAAGAAAAAGAAGAGAAGAAAAAGAGCATGACGGAGCGTAGGAAGACACAAAGGGGATACATGCCAAAGAAAACTTATATATACAAAAAAAAAAGTACACGAAAAACTTGAAATATAAAACAGTACATTAGCAAATTCAAGTCTCGTGGTATGTTAGCCAAAAAGATTAAAATGGCTTGATATTTCAGCACCTCTTGTATTTTTCAGTCTAGGAGTCAATTGAATGAAATGAAGAGTGTTTGTTTTTTGGGTGTGAACAGACATGGGTGTGGACAGACAGAAAAACCGACAGACAGACAGACAGACAGACACACAAACAGAGAGATAGACGATAGGGAGACGTCATGAAGGGGAGGGATTGAAAAAAGGTTAATAAAAAACAACACGTAGCTAATGGACAGAGAGAGAGAGAGAGAGAGAGAGAGAGAGAGAGAGAGAGAGAGAGAGAGAGAGAGAGAGAGAGAGAGAGAGAGAGAGAGAGAGAGAGAGAGAGAGAGAGAGAGAGAGAGAGAGAGAGAGAGAGAGAAAAGAGAGAGAGGTGAGAAAAGCAAATACTAGGGTGGAAAAGCACTGCCACTTAGTACCAAACCAACCACACCTCATCCATCTCTCTCTCTCTCTCTCTCTCTCTCTCTCTCTCTCTCTCTCTCTCGCCATCCTTTCCTTCCCAGGCGGTGACGTCACAAAGAGTCGGAGAGAGTCAGGGCCGAGCGAGGGATGGACTCAGACAAACAGTTTCTTGTGGCCCGGACCAATGAATCTCCGGATAACTGAACACTTTGGTAAGTGGAGGAGGAGGAGAAGGAAGAGGAGGAGGAAAAGGAGGAGGAGGAGGAGGAGGAGGAGGAGGAGGAGGGCGGAATGAACAAAGAGATAAGGGGAAGGAGATGGTTTTCACAGGTGGCATAAGGATTGGGAGAGAGAGAGAGAGAGAGAGAGAGAGAGAGAGAGAGAAGAAGGGAGACAAAGGGAGCCAAGGGGACACAGACACAGGTGGTTCAAAGTCCGGTTTGCTGGAGGGACACACAGATTTGGGTCGTGCCCGGAAAGAATTAACCTTGTGAGAATCAGAATCAAAGGAAGAAATTCTTAATAACAGCTATTATATTTCCATAAGCGGGTTTGGTTAAATGTTCTCTGGGTGGGTGGGTGGGTGGGTGGGATGGGATGGTGAGTGTGTGTGTGTGTGTGTGTGGATGTTACGATATTATCTCCTTTTTTTTTTTTTTTTGGTGCATGGTAAGACAAGTGAATTGGTATTGCAGTGAAGAGCAACACAGTTTAAATACTCCACACAAATAACACACCCACACACCCACCCACACACACACACACACACACACACACACACACACACACACACACACACACAGATTAACTAACAAAAAACGGCAACAATACTGGACGCCAAATATACAAAAACAAATATGAAAGTGATAGAGAAGTGAGAGACAAAAAAATCAGAACAATTATGATGCAAGTGAGTGAGTGAATGGAAATGACAAGACGAGCAAAAACGTGAATATCTTTAGACAAATTGAATCAACAACTCAACACTTCGCTCTAGGAAAAAAAAAAAAGAGGAGATTGAAAAAACAACGAAAAAAAGACAGGAAAAGTAAATTGTACAACAGATATACAAAATAAAAACGAGAATAATTAAACCAAAAAGCAAGAAAACGTTGAAATTGTGAAAAAATAATGAGTTTAGCGTAAATGGGAACAAGATGGCAAGTGAAAGTGATAAAGAACATATTGTGTAATCCTGTAATTTGTCTTAACGCCTCCACCAGCCACCGTGTCCTTCTCCACCACCACCACCATCAGTCACTACTACCAACACCACCATCCCTCCGCTCGACACCATTATTAAAGCCTTTTACCTTCATAGCACCAACATTACTAGCACTACAAATCCTCACATACCATGAAAATATAATGCTCACCCACACACACACACACACACACACACACACACACCCTTCATTATGATTTCCCTTATGATTGGTGCAGTTTAACACCATAACTTAAGATAATTTGATAAGGTCATAACGAAAGGATAAAAAACGAATTATGAAGCTTATTTTTTTTTCTCTCTCGTATTTATTTTACATTAGAAGCGACAGTAAAGGTAGCAAAAACTCATAAAATAAAACTAATGAAAAGGACTAGAAGCTGGAGGAGGAGGAGGAGGAGGAGGAGGAGGAGGAGGAGGAGGAGTGATTCATCTCGGTGTGTCGGAGCCCTGATGAAGCAGGTGTCGCCGGGTAAATCTTGAGACAAACAGAGGGAGAAAGATTTATGTGTGCTGATGAGGTCCTGGGAGGAGGAGGAGGAGGAGGAGGAGGAGGAGGAGGAAGAGAATAGTGAGTAGACATGGAAAACAGTTAAAAGGAGCATAATGTAGAGAGAGAGAGAGAGAGAGAGAGAGAGAGAGAGAGAGAGAGAGAGAGAGAGAGAGAGAGAGAGAGAGAGAGAGAGAGAGAGAGAGTCCAATACAGGGCGTCACTAATGGAGTTCTATTTAGAAGAAGATTTGAGAAGAAGAAGAAGAAGAAGAAGAAGAAGAAGAAGAAGAAGAAGAAAGAAGAAGAAGAAGAAGAAGAAGAGAAGAAGAAGAAGAAGAAGAAGAAGAAGAAGAAGAAGAAGAAGAAGAAGAAGAAGAAGAAGAAGAAGAAGAAGAAGAAGAAGAAGAAGAAAAAGAAAAGGAAAAGAAAGAAAGAAAGAAGGAAAAACACTAATAACAAGAATAAGATTAAAATAAAAGGGAAAAAAGAATAGAAGAAGAACAAAAGGAGGAAGAGGAGAAGCAAGGAAGAAAATATATGGAAATAAGATAAAAGAATGATAATAGCCTTGATTTTATTGGATGGCAAATTATGAGAATGCAAGAAAGTAAAATTTGAGCGGCATTTCTTAACGCTTCATATATTAGGCAAGTTTTCAGAAGTGATGGCGGATAATGCTTGCCTTGCTCACCCTGGACGGCCCGAAATATATATTAGAAGTAATGGTTAAAAAAGAAAACAACAGCCACATATACTTGCGCTCGTAGAGAAAAAAGGAGAGGTAAATTATCTTGGAAATTTGCAAAGGTACCATCGGAAAGCTATTGTGAAGGCAAATGTAATTGGTTTGGCCCTGATTAGGATCGCAAGTGGCAGTAATGTGGGTTTTTGTTTTATTGCCTGCTGTACCTACCTGCCTACCTTCCTTCCTTCCTATGTGTGTGTGTGTGTGTGTGTGTGTGTGTGTGTGTGTGTGTGTGTGTGTGTGTGTGTGTGTGTGTGTGTGTGCCTCTTCTCATGTGTTTCATTGGAATAAGGCATATATCTTTTCCCTCTCTTGTGCCTCCCCACACACACACACACACACACACACACACACACACACACACACACACACACACACACACACACACACACACACACACACACACACACACACACACACACACACACACACACACACACACACACACACACACACACACACACACACACACACACACACACACACACACACACACACACACACACACACACACACACACACACACACACACACACACACACACACACACACACACACACACACACACACACACACACACACACACACACACACACTTGATCTGCTCGAGAAAACACTCAAGGGATGATGATGCTGCTTGGGCTGAGGACAAGGGACGAGCTGTGGAGGAGGAGGAGAAGGAGGAGGAGAAGGAGGAGGAGGAGGAGGAGGAGGTGCAAAGGAAAAAGAAGAAAAAGAATCACGAGGAGGTGGAGGACGAAATACGTAGCTTATCTCTTCCATCTGCTTCTTTTCTCAAAACACAATGAGTTACAACGAAAGATTACATAACACAGCTACTTCCTTTCTCATTTTTCAACCCTTCCTGCTGTTCCCGCTTTTTCTCCTAGTGTTCTTCTTCTTCTTCGTCCTCCTCCTCCTCTTGGTAATGATCGTCCTTCTGCGCTTCCTCAAAGATTTCTCCGTTCTTCGTTTTTTGTTTAGTTAAATTAATCTGCTTCCTTCTTTGTGCACTGATGATGTCCTAGTCTGGATTGTCGACTGTCCTTTGTCATTATACTCGTTCTTCCTCCCTCCCTCTCTCCCTCAATCCTCTTCCTCCTCGTTTTCCCCCTCCTCCTCCAATATTTCTTTTTGTTGGTGTTTCTGAGACAGTCTCCTCGTTCATTTAATTTTTTGTCGCTTCCTTTGCTCTGCTCGCCAATCGATCATTTTGGTTTGAGTTTCCTTAAGACCTGCTGATGCCTCGTGATAGCAGTGTCCAGTGTCTTGTCTATTTCCTTCTTCTAACTCCTTGTTTAAGAGGAACTAAAGCGTCTTTTTCTTCATTAATTTGAAATTTTGGTCTCAATTTTCCTCTTGATTTTACATTATTTCTTTTTCCTTCAGCTCCTTCAGTTCAACCCGTTTTCTGCAGCCGTATAAGGTCACAGATTCGGTCATCCAAGGTCAAGCTAGAAGACAACTTTACGTTCTTCTGTCTAGCCATGATTTTTTGTGCTCAGGGAAAAAAAATTAATATGGCTTTTTCATGCAGGCTTATCAGGAGCACCATGTTAGGCGGCTTATTAGTAAGATAGATTAGATTCACGCGCTGCGAGATGAATAGTTAGATTTTTATGCAGGATTAGATTCGTATTTTTGCATTTTGACTAATATGGAAAGTAAAGCTGAAGGGAGTGGACGAGTATGATGTTTTGTGGAAACTTGAATAAAAGATGGAGAATGGAAGAAGCAGGAATATGCATAGATAACATGTGCGAGGAATTAATTAAGTGATATGGACTAACTGGGGGGAAAAAATAAGTGGCTACGAGTGATGAATCAAGAGAAAATCAAGAAAACAAGAAATGTAAGAGAATAATGACAATAATAGAAATGTGGGTTAAGAATTGAGGGATCGTCAAAGCATCGTTCAGAGGAGCAATGGAGAGAAATAATGTGAATACAGGAATCTAAAACCAAAAAAAACGAACGATAATCATGGAAAAGTGTATGATGGATTAACAGAGAGACAGATGGTGTTCAGGATAAGCAGACGAGGAAAATAGTGAAGCTAAACAATGAGTAAAGAAGCAATCAGAAACCAAGAAATCATCATAAATGGACTAAAACCCAATAAGAAAATTAACGTGTGTGATCTGAACAGTATCAAAGAACAAGTGGAAAAACGAAATTGAAAGGCGACTGAAGGGTGAATGGCAGGAAGGAATGGATCGATGTGGCGGGCCTGGGAGGAAAGACGGATGGGCGGGCGGGTGAGTTGCATCAGTGGTGGAAGAGAGATGAGGTGGACGAGGGGTGAGGTGGACGAGGGGCGAGGTGGATGAAGGGTGAGTGGACAGACCTCGCAGCCCCGGATCTCTTTTTATTGAACTGCTGAAGACCTTTATTCCACGATGACTCATGGCTCTGTCTGGAGAGAGGGAGTGAGAGAGAGAGAGAGAGAGAGAGAGAGAGAGAGAGAGAGAGAGAGAGAGAGAGAGAGAGAGAGAGAGAGAGAGAGAGAGAGAGAGAGAGAGAGAGAGAGAGAGAGAGAGAGAGAGAGAGAGAGAGAGAGAGAGAGAGAGAGAGAGAGAGAGAGAGAGAGAGAGAGAGAGAGAGAGAGAGAGAGAGAGAGAGAGAGAGAGAGAGAGAGAGAGAGAGAGAGAGAGAGAGAGAGAGAGAGAGAGAGAGAGAGAGAGAGAGAGAGAGAGAGAGAGAGAGAGAGAGAGAGAGAGAGAGAGAGAGAGAGAGAGAGAGAGAGAGAGAGAGAGAGAGAGAGAGAGAGAGAGAGAGAGAGAGAGAGAGAGAGAGAGAGAGAGAGAGAGAGAGAGAGAGAGAGAGAGAGAGAGAGAGAGAGAGAGAGAGAGAGAGAGAGAGAGAGAGAGAGAGAGAGAGAGAGAGAGAGAGAGAGAGAGAGAGAGAGAGAGAGAGAGAGAGAGAGAGAGAGAGAGAGAGAGAGAGAGAGAGAGAGAGAGAGAGAGAGAGAGAGAGAGAGAGAGAGAGAGAGAGAGAGAGAGAGAGAGAGAGAGAGAGAGAGAGAGAGAGAGAGAGAGAGAGAGAGAGAGAGAGAGAGAGAGAGAGAGAGAGAGAGAGAGAGAGAGAGAGAGAGAGAGAGAGAGAGAGAGAGAGAGAGAGAGAGAGAGAGAGAGAGAGAGAGAGAGAGAGAGAGAGAGAGAGAGAGAGAGAGAGAGAGAGAGAGAGAGAGAGAGAGAGAGAGAGAGAGAGAGAGAGAGAGAGAGAGAGAGAGAGAGAGAGAGAGAGAGAGAGAGAGAGAGAGAGAGAGAGAGAGAGAGAGAGAGAGAGAGAGAGAGAGAGAGAGAGAGAGAGAGAGAGAGAGAGAGAGAGAGAGAGAGAGAGAGAGAGAGAGAGAGAGAGAGAGAGAGAGAGAGAGAGAGAGAGAGAGAGAGAGAGAGAGAGAGAGAGAGAGAGAGAGAGAGAGAGAGAGACGGGTGTCAGCATCAACGCACCTTCGCAGGACGCGTCTCCAGGATGTGGAACTTGTTCACGGCCGCGGTGCCTCACGTCCAGGAGATGAACACACACAGTGTCAAACTGATGGCACATAAGTGGAGACAGACACTGCCAACTCCTCTGACACTCTTTGTGACGTGACACTCAGTGTAGTGCAGTGCGTGAATAGTGCTAGTGAAGTGAAACGAATAGTGCTCCATTTACATGCTGACCATCTTGTATATTATCTATTTTAAGTCTTGTAAATATTGTAGAGAAATAGATTGTAGTACCCTTTAGAATAGGTAGCACACGACAGTGCGCCTTTGGGTACATGTTCCTTTGTATTAAGTTTTGTTTAAATAAAAAAAAAAAAAAAAGAGAGAGAGAGAGAGAGAGAGAGAGAGAGAGAGAGAGAGAGAGAGAGAGAGAGAGAGAGAGAGAGAGAGAGAGAGAGAGAGAAAGGAGGGAGAGAGAAAAAAAATACAGCAATAATGAAAATCTTAGTCCAAATATAGGTGAAATATGGAGCAGGTGGAATAAAGTAGCAAAGAAGCTGTATTTTTCTACCACTTCGAGTAATTTCACGTCATTTATTTCCTCTCCCATTCCCACCTACTCTTCTCATTAGAACTCCTGCCATTCATACTCCTTAATACAGTAAAAAAAAATAATAAATGTTTTTTTTTCTATTATTCTATCTATTTTTCCTTCATTCATAATTTTGTGGAGTAATTTTGCATTTTCTTTTCTCTTTTTTTAGTTTTGCACTTTTCATCCGCCTTCTCCAGATACATTAATTCAGTACATATTGTCTTTTTCCTCCTTCTCTCCTCCTCCTCCTCCTTTCCTCCTCCTCCTCCTCCTCCTCCTCCTCCTCCTCCTCCTCCTCCTCCTTCTCCTCCTCCCCCTCCTCCTCCCCCTCTTCCATGTCTTCGATCGGTTCTGCTTCTCTCTCTCTCCCACCCTTCATTAATGTAAATGTTTTCCTCTCGTCATAT
>NC_059304.1:23453674-23456174 GCF_017591435.1 Portunus trituberculatus
CACACACACACACACACACACACACACACACACACACACACACACACACACACACACACACACACAAGCAGGCTCCATCTCACTGTGACCCTACCAATCGCACAATAATGGTGTCTATTTTGCCTTAATTCTTAGATGGTTTATCAAGGAAACTTGGATATTTCTCTCTCTCTCTCTCTCTCTCTCTCTCTCTCTCTCTCTCTCTCTCTCTCTCTCTCTCTCTCTCTCTCTCTCTCTCTCTCTCTCTCTCTCTCTCTCTCTCTCTCTCTCTCTCTCTAGTACACCTTCTGTACTACATTATCATAAACTTACTAATAAACTAAGACATTTAATTATGTAGTTTGAAAAGTAAACATACCAAAGGAGTTACTTGTTGTGAAGTTGATAATTCTCACATTAGGTTCGTGGAGTCGGTGCCTCACTTAACCGAGGCTTGAGACAGGTCGTGGCTCCTTCATTCTAGGTGGCTTCTTTGCTTAAGGTTTTTTTACACATTGAAGTTGAGTGCATGTGAATGTAGCGGTCGCACAGGTGACTGATTACTTTGGTAACCCCATAAAAAATGTGTGTGTGTGTGTGTGTGTGTGTGTGTGTGTGTGTGTGTGTGTGTGTGTGTGTGTGTGTGTGTGTGTGTGTGTGTGTGTGTGTGTGTGTGTTCTCCACCTCTCCTTCGTCTGCCTCTCTCATCAGCGCCTCCGCAAATTTCGTCCAACGCAAAAACTAAACTAATCCTTTCCTTAAGCAGAAAGGGAAACTGCTCCGCGACACTGACAGATGAATGAGAGCAGATTCTCGGCTGAACGAAAACAAAACACAACACACGAGGCAATGCATGATAAACACATTCTTCGCCTTCACCTCTTCACATACGACCAACAGATGCAGAAGGAAAAACATTAAGCGAGGCAATGTAATAACCAGCTGCCAAGTAACTCCAGTACCTTCACGTGCAACTCGAATAACAAGTACGTAACTCCAGTAAAAGTAAAAGCAGATAACCAAAAACACACCGCACTAAATTACATTATGAAAAAAAAAACCTTTAATGTGGTATCGATGATATGGCGCGAGACCGTTATGGGAGTGAGAGGAGAAGAGAAGGGGGAGTGAGGGGAGGGAGGCAGGGATGGAGTGGTGAGGCGAAGTGAGGGAGGAGTGTGGGGGAAAAGTGGTGTCAGCGTGGGCGGGATGCTACACTGGGGTAAGAGGAATGGCTGGGGTGGACTAAGTGGGTGAGTGGAGCAGGCTGTGTCGTTCTTTTGGTTTAGTTGGAGGTGGAAGGTAGCTGTCTGTCTGTCTGTCTGGCTGTCTGTCAGTTTGTCTGTTTGTTTGTCTGTCTTACTTTTGCATTGATAAGTTGGGTGGGGTAGTCTTGCCTGGCCTGGGTGGTGCAGTGTTTTTAGGGCGTCTTGCGGGGCTGGGTCTGTAGTGTGTTGTCTGTGGTGAGTGTGTTTGCTGTGGGTGTGGATGGCGCAGAGTCAAGTGTAATAAAATAATAATATAATATCTCCGTTTATCTGAATGGCAGCTAGTACTGGTATAGAGCTGGAACTTCTACATATTATCCTGTTTATACAGATATCCTTATATACTAACACTATGCATCTGAAGTCTACACAACCTCCGTGGTGGCATCTGACATATGTGCGGCTATATATAGTGCCATATAAACCTAGTGGCTTAGGAGCGGGGTGATCAGACACCCCGTGTGTATTTGTTAGTTCGGACTTTGTTTCTCCTAACCAGCAGTGGGTTACAACTTCTGACTCATACCAGGTACCTAATCACTGTTACGTGAAAAGGGGCCACACACTCGAATAGAAGCCTTGACCAAATGACCTCTGACCTGTCCCGGGAATCGAACCTGGACTTTCCCACTTGTGAGTCGGGTGTACTACTATTGCAATGGTAGTACGTGTGTGGTGTGTGGGTGTGTGGGTGTACCATGGTGACAGGGAGTGGACAGCAGCGTGTGTGGGTGGGTGTGGGTGTGAGGGTGTGGAGGACGGGATGTTTGGATTTAGTTGGAGGTGGAAGATAGCTGTCTGTCTGTCTGTGTGTCTGTCTTGCTTTTGCGTTACTAAGTTGGGTGGGGTAGTCTTGTCTGGCATGGGGTGGTGCCGTGTTTTTAGGGCGTCTTGTGGGGCTGGGTCTGTAGTATGTTGTCTGTGGTGAACGTGTTAGCTGTGGATGTGGATGGCGCAGACTGGTGTGTGAGTGTGTGGGTGTGTCATGATACCAGAGAGTGGATAGCAGCGAGTGTGAGTGTGTGTAGCTGTGAGGGAGTGGATGGCGGGGTGTTTAGGTTATTGTAAAAGGCAGAGAGAAAGGAAAAAATACAAAAAAAATAAGTATAAGAATAATATCAGCGATTGTGATAATGATAATAATAATAATGAAAATACTACGAACTGAATCAGAGCAAGACTAAGAGTAAGAAGTGGTAAACAAGTCAAGATAAACACTAACAAACATGCGCAATAATGACACAACGCTCACA
>NC_059304.1:23463674-23468674 GCF_017591435.1 Portunus trituberculatus
AGAGAGAGAGAGAGAGAGAGAGAGAGAGAGAGAGAGAGAGAGAGAGAGAGAGAGAGAGAGAGAGAGAGAGAGAGAGAGAGAGAGAGAGAGAGAGAGAGAGAGAGAGAGAGAGAGAGAGAGAGAGAGAGAAAGAGAGAGAGAGAGAGAGAGAGAAATTCTTTTAAGGCCGGACATACAAGATTGGGAGCTAGAGGGGCGGGATAAGACAGTCTCACTTGTAATCTGTATCACACCTGGCCGCCCGCCTTGACACATCACACCTGCCCTGATAACACTGAGATAAGCCGCTCCGACAGACACACACACACACACACACACACACACACACACACACACACACACACACACACACACACACACACACACACACACACACACACACACACACGTTGGTTTAAATTTATGCAATATTTTTTTTTTAGATTTATGTATGAACTAAGTTATTTGGACGAAATATGTGAAATTGACGTATTTTCATGTAAACTATTCTATATATTGCATTGATTTTGTTACATGAGAAAATAATTACAATGAAAATAACTCGAAATACAAGTTATTGAGGCTAAAAAATAAATATATGCATAATATCAACATAAACAATAAAGCAAGAATTTCGAATAATCTCTCTCTCTCTCTCTCTCTCTCTCTCTCTCTCTCTCTCTCTCTCTCTCTCTCTCTCTCTCTCTCTCTCTCTCTCTCTCTCTCTCTCTCTCTCTCTCTCTCTCTCTCTCTCTCTCTCTCTCTCTCTCTCTCTCTCTCTCTCTCTCTCTCTCTCTCTCTCTCTCTCTCTCTCTGCGGTGGTACATGTAAGACATCTCACTCCCCCTATTCACATGTTCTATCCCCTTCCCTCTTCCCCTCCCTCTCCCTCCCTCCCTCTCTCCTCCCAGTCCCTCTCTCCTCCCCGTCCCTCCCTGTCGTCTTCCTAAAGTGGGGATCCTATGGGTGGAAAATTGGGGCCATGGCTATATCATGTTTTTTCTTCAGTGTCTCCCTTACTTGTCTGGCTTACAGGTGTCGCTTGGCATTGTGATCTCCCCACCGCTACCCCTCGGTCACTCCACAGCACTATATACCCCTAGGTGCTGCTAGTGTTTGTGCTGTTCATGTGCCACTTGAAATTGTTGCTTTTAGTCTTCTTTTCTTCTCTGTCTTGGGTAAACTGCTGATATAGGTACAGTGCATGTTGTTGATGTTGTTGTTGTTGTTGTTGTTATTGTTGCTATTGCTCTTGTTGTTACTTTTTTGTATTGCAATTATGGCGGTTGCGATGGTGGTGGTACAGTAATTTTCTTCTTTCTATTCCTTTTTGTTTACTTATCTTCTACACAATATTTATCCTTCTTGTATATTCCCTGTACTCTGACACAGCTAAGAATCACTACAAGCTCATTTCCATAGGCCATAATAATAACAATAACAACAATCGGATCCTCACAACGAGCAACACCACTGGACAGAACCTTCCTTACCGCTTCATGTCCCTTCTGTCTTTTATGTGTGCAATATTTCAGCGTCGCGATGCTTTATTGGCAAAACGTGAGGCGAGAAAATCACTAAAACACTATCATTCACTTCATTCACAGCCTATGGGGAGATTAAAGACGCCATAAAACACTCACACGCGACAGGAGGAGGAGGAAAAGGGAGGAACACGAAGGGAAATAAAGTAAAAACAAACAGCAGGAGAAGGAAGTGGTAGTGGTGGAGGAGTAGTGTAAGAGGAGTGCAGGAGAAGGAAGCAAATGCGAGCACCAATAAAAACAGACAGCAGACAAATAAACGGACACCTCCAGCAGTAGAGCGCCTCCAAGACTGTATATTGAATCAGGGGAGGCCGCCTATAAAAGGGAGTCACCCTGAGAGCGCTTTATGGAGAGATGAAGGAGGCTGATAGGCAGCGTTACAGGGAGCAAAACTATAAAGGAGGAGAACAATCACAAGTGTGGCGGGGAACTAAGGAAGCTGCCGGTCTATAAATGCCAATTCTATCACTGCTTCTCCTGTTACTCTTCCTGATACAACTACCGCTACGACCACTACCAATATACTGCTACCACTACTACTAATACAACTACTACTTCTACAACAACACCTACTACTACTACTACTACTACTACTACTACTACTACTACTACTACGAGAGCCTCAGACATGTATGTGTGAGATCTTAAGCGATGAAGAAATGGAAGGTCACGCGCGAAGAGGAAAACTGATACATGATAGAGCGAAGACGAGAAATAAAAGATGAAAGAAATACGCGGAGTACGAAGGAGGGAGTTGTGGAAGTGCTAGAGAATGATTGGAATTGGGATGAAAGGCAATAAAACATGTAGTAAGATATTGAGTGCGGGGGAATGAGAGTAAGGCATGTGAGGATGGGATTGTGGGATTGAAGGGGTGAGTGGCATGCATGGGAAGAGTGAGTGAGGAGTGAGTAAGTGAGGCAGGGAGCGAGGAAGGGAGGGAGATACAGCACCAGATAGGTAGAAATGGAAATGTTTCGCAAGATTACAAAGAGAAAGCTAATAAAACTCATCCAATAAACATTACCTATAGATATGAGACGCGGTAATAAAAGCGTGGAAGAGAGAGAGAGAGAGAGAGAGAGAGAGAAAAAGGCGTACAATAATGTATCTACAAAAGACGATGGATAGAGAGATGACAAATATAATATATAAAGAACAATTTGGACAAGAAGGAAGAGCACACATTTCTTGTCAATAGCAGAACACAAGTTTACCTTCAAGATTATTGAAAAACAGGACACTAAAATCGCATGAAAGGAACAATTAATTAAAGGTTTTGAATGAAAGAGAGAGAGAGAGAGAGAGAGAGAGAGAGAGAGAGAGAGAGAGAGAGAGAGAGAGAGAGAGAGAGAGAGAGAGAGAGAGAGAGAGAGAGAGAGACGTTTAGAAATACAAAAGAAAAACAATATTAGCAATTATCAAACAACCTGAGCCTATGCACAGATTCTTGTTAGGCCTAAAAATGCAACTAAAAGCACGATCAAAACAACACACACACACACACACACACACACACACACACACACACACACACACACACACACACACACACACACACACACGTAGTAAACATAAAAAGTTAAACTGCAATTTGTGGAACATTGTCCGCCCACTGTGACCAACCAAAGGCAACGCGAGAGAGAGAGAGAGAGAGAGAGAGAGAGAGAGAGAGAGAAGAGCTATCAATTAGAGAAGGCAGAAAAAGAAAAGATATGGAAATGGAGGCAAAAAGACGAGTTATAGGGAGAAGATCAAGAAAGTAAGCTACGAGAGGAAGGAAAGCAGAGAGAGAGAGAGAGAGAGAGAAATAAATTGCAAAGGAGAAAGAAAAATGATAGAAGAAAACATTGAAGAAATAAAACATTAGTGATGGAAGAAAGAAATGCGAAATAACTCTGAAATAAAAAAAAAAATGATAGACAGGAGAGGAAAATGATGAAAGAAGGTAAAGTGAAGGACAAAAAGAATAAAAAAAGATAAAAAGAAAAAAAAAGTGAGAAGAGAAGAACAAGAACAAACAGATGGACAGTATAGAGAATAAGAATGAAGGGAGACAGAAAAGGAAGGGATAGGTGGAGGGAGGAAAGAATTGATAAAGAGGATAAGAGGGTAGGGTTGGTTGTGGAGGTGGAGAGGAGGAGGAAGGATGTAGAGAAGGAGGGACAGAGAAGAATCATCCATCACCAGTAATGGGTTGGAGATATGGAGGAGCTGCCATACCTGTCCACCTTCACCTGCAGAGAGAGAGAGAGAGAGAGAGAGAGAGAGAGAGAGAGAGAGAGAGAGAGAGAGAAGAGACGGACCGACCTTGAAGTCTCTAATAACCTTAACTGTCTCATTTCCAAACAACATTGAACAGCCAATAGGTGACTAATGTGTGTGTGTGTGTGAGAGAGAGAGAGAGAGAGAGAGAGAGAGAGAGAGAGAGAGAGAGACACCAGTAGTTCTCCTTAGTTCCTCCCACACCAGGCCACATGATCGCCACACCTGCAGCCACACCTGTGATGGCAGCGGTAACAAGTGAAGAGAGGTGTGACGCTCGCCTGGCTGTGTCGGAGATAGTGCGTCATATAATTATCAAGGCTGAGAAGGTTTTAGTTCCTATCAGACAATTTGCCACCTCTTTTATGTCAACTTCCCTTCTCACTCTCTCTCTCTCTCTCTCTCTCTCTCTCTCTCTCTCTCTCTCTGTTTTCCCTTTTTTTCATCTCTTCTCTACTCTTTCTTCTTTTCTACATTCTATTTTTTTCCTTTTCTTTTCTCTTTCTCTCAGTCTCCTTCTCTTTTTCTCTTTCTCCTCATTTGTATCTTTCTCTTCCTTAGTTAGTGTGGTTCTTTTCTGTTTCCTTCTGTTTATCATGTTTCTCTCTATTTTCATCTTTTTATATCATTAACTTTATAATTATTACCAACATCATCATCAGCATCATCTTCATCAACATCATCATCATTGTAACTGCCTCGACTTCATCCTCTTCTTCATCTTCCTCATTCATCCCTTCGTACAACTGTATATTCCTCTTTTTGGCTTTTTTTCTGGTTTCGTCTCTCCTCCTGCTCCTCCTCCTCGTCCTCCTCGCCTTCTTCCTCCTTCTCCTCCTCCTTCTCCTCTTCCTCCTCCTCCTCCTCCTCCCTCCTTCCTCCTGCTCCTCCCATTCCGTCACTCCAGCCAGCCGTGTAACATCACTACCTCCTTCCATTCCTTGCTTACCTGTTCAGCCAACATTTTTTTTTCTCACCCTTTTTCTTTTTCCATTCCCAGCTACGCATCTAATCCCTTTCCCTCCATAACCATACAGCTTCTCTCTCTCTCTCTCTCTCTCTCTCTCTCTCTCTCTCTCTCTCTCTCTCTCTCTCTCTCTCTCTTTTTTTTTTTATTTAAACAAAACTTAATACAAAGGAACATGTACCCAAAGGCGCACTGTCGTGTGCTACCTATTCTAAGGGTACTACAATCTATTTCTCTACAAT
>NC_059304.1:23473674-23491174 GCF_017591435.1 Portunus trituberculatus
TGCCAGACCAGAGAGAGAGAGAGAGAGAGAGAGAGAGAGAGAGAGAGAGAGAGAGAGAGAGAGGCTGAGTGTACTCCTCATCAAGTCCCAATACTGGTTCCTAGCACGAGAGATTTACAGCAGTTTCAATTTATCGGTTTACTGAGCAATTAACGCACGACAAATAAGGCAGACGGAAGATAGAAAACGCTCTCTCTCCCTTTCTTTCTCTATTCCTAACCACGGCCTTCCCTCGCCATCCTTCTCATAGTCCTAGCATCTCGTCCCCCGCCCCGAGGCTCCCTGTTGGCCGCCTGTTATCTGATGCCTGCTGTACGCGCGCCGCATGCCCGCATCGATCAAGGTCGCCCCTTGTTACGCTCATGACGAACTGGTTCATATTGAATATCGCCTGATGGGACTTGCTGAAAAAATGCCATGCACTTATTCTCTCCCGCTGCTCCAGTTAATGCCCAGAGCTGCAACGTCGCCTAACCTCATCTGTTCTTGTTCTTGTTGTTACGACTACTACCAATACTACTAGTACTACTACTACTACTACTACTACTACTACTACTACTACTACTACTACTACTACTACTACTACTACTACTACCAGTATCAAGACTGCCTAGGATCATAAATATCATCATTCGGGTTCATTGAAAATGTACGACTGTTGTTGCTACCACTTTTATTGCTGCTGCTGCTGCTGCTCTTGCTTCTCCTCTTGCTATTATTGCTGCCACTGCCTCTGCTATTACTACTAACGGCACATCACGATTAAAAGAGGAAATTTAATAGTACCATAATGTAAGTGACAAAATGAAGCTACCGGTCAGAGAAGATTAGACATATTTATGGATGGGAATGGTGGTGGATACCGGCAGGTGTGTTTCTAGGAGAGCCTGCCACGTGTAGGCCTCATGGCTCCTTGCAGCTTCTCTTACATTGCTAATTGGACACGAAATTTAATAGTACCATAATGCAAGTGATAAAAACTCAATGGTACAGCATGATTGGATGTATTTATGGGCGAGAATGCTATAGATGGAAATAGGTATGTCTCCTAATGGGACCGGCACGTGTAGGCCTGGAGGGTTCTTCCAGCTTTCCATGTTTTATTAATTTAAAGAGAAAGTTCAGTTCATTTCTAAAACAAGCTACGCATTGTCCAAAAGTCGAGACAGACAGGATAAGCCTTCCTCAGGTAAATCTATAAGGAAAACCCATCAAATGAACTCAGTATCAGTGGCAATCTTACTTACATACACATAGCATTAACGCCAGCGACCCTCCACTAAGCAAACAGAACGAGAAACAAAATACCACATAAAGTCAAGCTAGAATAACAAAATACCACATAAACTCAAGCTAGAATATCGCCTTTCTTCACTTGCTTGGCCTTAATTCCCATTCAGATATCTGCATTAGCTCCCAAGGACGGCCGAGGCATCTGTCTGTCCGTGGGCGCATCTGTGTGGATTAGTTATGCTCCAGTTTTTCTTACGACAGAGCTCTTGTTGATGTAAGATTTTGTCATGAGAGGCGCAGGCCAATCAATGATGCAGAAGTCGCCCTTGGAGCTTAAGGGTGAAACTAATAAGTAATAGGAGAGAGGTGGAGGAGGAGGAGGAGGGGGAGGAATTTGGAGGTTTAAAGAGGGAGAAGAAGAGGAGGAGAGGACAGGAAGAGGAGAGGAGGTTAACTAAAGGAGAGACAGAAGAGGTCGATAAGAGATTAAATAGATGAGGGAAAAAAATAAAGAGATGAAAGAAGAGATTACAAAAGGAGCTTAGAAACGGAGAGGAGAACATGAGAATATAAGATGGAGAGAAGCAAAGGAGGAAAATGAGCAAGAAAAATGGAAGAGAGGAGAGTAAATGAAAATGAAGAAGGGAAAAAGTAGAAGAGAGAACAAATCATAATGCAGGAGAGGAAACGAAAGCAGATGGAGAAAGAGAAGATGATAATCAAGTAAATAAAGATGACACTGATAAGAGGCATAAAATTAAAAGAAAAAAAGGAAGAGAAAAGATATATCAACCAAATAAGAGAAGAGAAAACTAGTAAGGAGTAAAACTAAAGAGAAAAAACGAAGAAAAGAAAGCGAAGAAACAAGAGAAAATGCTAAAAAAATAATAGAGAAGTTAGAATTGACAAAAATGAGAGAGAGAGAGAGAGAGAGAGAGAGAGAGAGAGAGAGAGAGAGAGAGAGAGAGTTGTTGGAGGATTTTGTGAGACTAGCGCCAGAATCTCGGTACTACTTTCTACTAATGAGCTCTCCTGCGGTGCTCTACAAGGTGTGGCGAGGCTGTTATCTTCCCCGGCCACAACATTGCTATTGACGGCAGTGTTGTGATTAAAATACTTCTACGCCAACCTTTCTTTTTTGTCATCTTGCTAGTGATGGTGGTGGTGGTGGTGGTGGTGGTGGTGGTGGTGGTGGTGGTGGTGGTGGTGGTGGTGGTGGTGCAAGTTTTCTTTTTTTATTTCTTTTGGTGAGAGATCGTAAATTTTAATGATTAGAAGATTTATAATATTGTCTCTCTCTCTCTCTCTCTCTCTCTCTCTCTCTCTCTCTCTCTCTCTCTCTCTCTCTCTCTCTCTCTCTCTCTCTCTCTCTCTCTCTCTCTCTCTCTCTCTCTCTCTCTCTCTCTCTCTCTCTCTCTCTCTCTCTCTCTCTCTCTCTCTCTCTCTATCTATCTATCTACACCACCACCACCACCTCCTCTTATCCTAACACCACAAAAACCACTGCCATTACCACCACTACCATCGCCACCACAACCAACAAAAGCGCCAGACACTCACTACACAAAAATGAAGACCACACTACCCAAGTCAAGTAATCCGCCTCCTCAAGAACAGGTACCGGCGACTTAGCGGACAACGGCCTGGCGATAGCTGGCGGGACTCCACAAGTATTAGGGTCGATTACATGACAGGTAAAAGTAGAAGACAGGCGGGGGAAGGTTGAGAGGAGATCATCTTTCTCCGACACTCAATTAGGTGTGGTTCTCGTGGTACGGAATTTCTACTGTAGATGTTTATTTTATGTTTCGTTAGAGTGGTCTGCTTGATGGTGTGTGTGTGTGTGTGTGTGTGTGTGTGTGTGTGTGTGTGTGTGTGTGTGTGTGTGTGTGTGTGTGTGTGTGTGTGTGTGTGTGTGTGTGTGTGTGTGTGTGTGTGTGTGTGTGTGTGTGTGTGTGTGTGTGTGTGTGTGTGTGTGTGGGTGTGTGTATGTCTGTCTGTCTGTGTGTGTGTGAATGGTGATTTATTTGGATGAAAACTGAGTGAACGTGGAAAGAACAATGATTTTTTTTCGTGCGGCAGCAACAATGATGTTATTTTTTTTTTTTTTACTTCCTTCAAATAAACACTTTTTTTTTCTCTTCTCCGCACTGCCTAAACTATTTTCCTACGACGAACTTGAAGCATCGTCTACAAAAAAATGACAATGAATTTTTAACGTGGAAGGATCAGTGAATATTTAGACACTACTAAATTCTACTACTTGTGTTATTCTTGCTCCAAATTACGTTTTTTTACACATTTACACATTTTTTTTTCCTCACAATGTACCTAATGTAGCGTAAGGGTAGCTACCTAGGTACTGTTACAACCACTACAACTAATACTGGTCCGCTGGTGATGGTGTCTTGGTGCGCTCAACGGGGCAGTCTTGTGTGGCGGGCCGTCTCAGTGATGGTGATGATAGGGCGAGTTGGGTGTGGCGGCGGTGGTGATGAAGGTAATGGTGGTGATGGTGGTTGTCTTAAAAGATTGTACGCAGTTGTGATCTTGATAAGATTTTGGTGAAGGCTTCTACACAAACGCACACACACACACACACACACACACACACACACACACACACACACACACACACACACACACACACACACACACACACACACACACACACACACAGTAAATTAGTTAGTTTGATAATTTATTAACAAAACCACAAGTAACTAACACACGCACACACAAACACACATACGTCAATCACTATTACCCCAACGAAGGGACAGCGACGACAGGAATTACCTCCATTACCTCCATGACCTCCATTACTTCCATTACTTCCATTATCGGCCATCAAAGAGTCTTGAGTGAGGGAGAATGAGGGAGAGTGAGTTACCCGCTGCATCCATCACACTTAAAGGCCTCGTGGACCGCCAATAACACCCGCGGTCCATTACACAGGTTCTTGCGGTTCACCTTTAAGAACAGAACATGAGAGGAATCACTTTGGTACAGTGCCACAACCTTCTTCTTTTTCTTTCTTGTGCATATTAATCATTCGTCAGTCGTGTTTTTATTGTTTTCATGTTTGTTTGTTTTCTCGTTCGTTTTGTTGTTCTTTCAAGTGATCCATCTCTCGAGTCTCTATTAGCTCGCTTTAATATTCTCTGTGGGTGCTTTTTTTCTTTTTTTTTTTTGTATGTGTGTGTGTTTGTTTTAGTTTTTTTCTTGTTTAGTGAGGGTTCTTTATTATAACTGTTGTGATTTGTCTTCCATCATCTTTTTGTTCGTTCTCTTTCTTCGTTCTCTCTCTCTCTCTCTCTCTCTCTCTCTCTCTCTCTCTCTCTCTCTCTCTCTCTCTCTCTCTCTCTCTCTCTCTCTCTCTCTCTCTCTCTCTCTCTCTCTCTCTCTCTCTCTCTCTCTCTCTCTCTCTCTCTCTCTCTCTCTCTCTCTCTCTCTCTCTCTCTCTCTCTCTCTCTCTCTCTCTCTCTCTCTCTCTCTCTCTCTCTCTCTCTCTCTCTCTCTCTCTCTCTCTCTCTCTCTCTCTCTCTCTCTCTCTCTCTCTCTCTCTCTCTCTCTCTCTCTCTCTCTCTCTCTCTCTCTCTCTCTCTCTCTCTCTCTCTCTCTCTCTCTCTCTCTCTCTCTCTCTCTCTCTCTCTCCTGTAATATTTCATACCCACACACGACAGCGTGAAAAATATTTGCTCCCTGGTTTGAGGCGGGGCGGGTGGAGCCGTGCCTGGAGTGAGGAGTGAGGAGTGAGTGCAGTGCTATACATCAACACCAGGGAAGGAGGAGGTGCAGTGTAAAAGTTACTTGGAGCAGTTTTCTATGATACATCTACTTTTTATAATTTCCGATGTATTAGTATAAATACATTTTACTACTTTCTACTTTCCAATACTCAATCCCCCCCAACAAACCTTATTTGTACTTTTTTTTTGTCCATGTACTTTGAGAACAAGTCTTAATCTCCTCAGTTTTCCAATTTTTATATATTTTGAGGTCATGTTTTCTTTTTTTTCCACATATGAGAGGTTCCTGTGGGCAGCAGCTGCAGCAGCAGCAACCTTCACCTGATTTAGTGAAACCTCCACTCACCTACACTACCTGTCTACCTCCCTAATTAACTCCAACCTTCAGCCAAGGCCCTGTAATGAGATAAGACATCCCGAGCCGAGCTAGAAACCCTTAGCAGGCAGAGAGAACGACCCCCAACACCCTTTCCATGCCCTTAACTCACTCCAAACTTGCCCTTCTACTCCAATTACACGGTCTATCCCCACAGATTATAAACCCATAACAGAGTACACCTCATTGAGACGAAAACTAAGACCCTCGTATTAGATTTAAGACAAGCTCAAGGTATACCTCACAAATAACAAACTCATAACGGAGCACAGCAGTTCACCGAGACCACTTATTTCAGACTCAGAAGACTCGTATTTAATCCAGCACGCGTGTGGATCCTGCCTGCGTATGAAAGGTTACCTGGGCTCCAATTAGCAGGTACGAGGGGTGGTTGCTCGCGCTCCCTACGGTCAAGTGATGTGTGAGAGGAGGCGTATGGAGGTGAGAATGAGATACAGGTGAATTGTAAGGGTGAAGTGGTCGGTAGGGGTGAATGGCGGCGAGGCTCTAATGGCAAGGTATGGACAGGTAGGGAAGGACGATGTGTCAATTAAGATAAAGTGGCTAAGATTGGGATTCTTTAAGAGGTGGTGAAGGTACTAAGTAAACGGAAGAGAGAAGGGTGGGTTGTGGGTGGGACGGGGAGTGGGTAGGAGGAAAGGAGGGAAGGTGGAGCAATGGGGAAGGGCGAAGGGAAAGAGGCTGATGCTGATGGTTACGGCGATGAAGAGAAGCGATGGACACAAGGAGGTGCATAAAACAGTAACCGCCATGAAAGTGAAAGAAAACATGCAACAAAAAGTCAAAACGGAGAAAAAAAATTAGTTGCAAAAAAGATTAAGATAGAGATAATAAAAAAGAAATAGAGGTAAGTTGACAAAAAAAAAAAGCGAAGTAAAACGAGAAATTCCTTACAGGTAGAAAGTTATTTAAGCAAAATGGAAACGATTACAATAAAACAAAAGTGAAAATATCTAAGAAAGACGAAAAGTAATGGGAACACAGATAAAAAAATAGTAATAATAATAATAATAATAATAATAATAATAATAATAATAATAATAATAGTAGTAGTAATAATAATAATAATAATAATAGCAATAATAATACATAGGAGGTCAATGAGAAACAGAAAGTGCTGAGTGAGAAAAATGTTCCAGATTATCAAGAATATGTAAAAAACACATCGACAAAATCCAAAAGAAAGAAATGATGATGCGCCAATGATAAAGGAACAACAAGAAGTGGCAAAACTGAATAGAAAAAAGGGCAAAAGGTGTCGAATTACATGATTACTACTGTCAGTCTCTCCAAATGACATGAAAGTGAAATCTGAGCACTGGAAAAAAAAGGAGAGGGAAAAAATACTTGTAAGAAATGCTCCAGAAAACACTGAAAACATTAATTGATGAAATAAAAGAGAAAGGGTGTCTCTGATTTCTACGAGAGAGAGAGAGAGAGAGAGAGAGAGAGAGAGAGAGAGAGAGAGAGAGAGAGAGAGAGAGAGAGAGAGAGAGAGAGAGAGAGAGAGAGAGAGAGAGAGAGAGAGAGAGAGAGAGAGAGAGAGAGAGAGAGAGAGAGAGAGAGAGAGAGAGAGAGATGAGATAATAGAACATATGAAAGGTGGAAAAATGCGATAATGAGGAGAAGGAGGAAGAAGAAGAAGAAGAAGAAGAAGAAAAGAAAACTAAAGTAAAAGCGCATGGCATAACTGGTGACATTGCAGCGTGGATCGAGGATTGGTTGTCTGATCGTAAACAGCGAGTTGTGATCAATGGTAAATCTTTAGACTGGATTAACGAAAGTAGTGGCGTTCTTCAAGGATCAGTTCTGGGACTTATTCTTTTTATTATATATATATATTAACGACATTGATGAAAGAATAAATTGTAAGCTCTCAAAAATTGCAAACAGAGTAGACTCAGAAAGCCAAAGACAACTTTTGGAAAGAGATTTAGATACTCTCATCGAATGGTCAAACAAGTGGCAAATGAAATTCAATATAGATAAATGCCACGTGTTACACATAGGAAATCAAAATCCTCAGGCGACATACAAGATGAATAATACCCCAATGACGAGTGTGGACAAAGAAAAAGATCTTGGTGTCATTGTTTCAGCAGACCTCAAGCCTAGCAAACACTGTACTGAAGTCGTCAAAACTGCGAATAAATTAGTTGGTTTCATTGGACGATCTTTCACTTTCAAGTCTGAGAAAATAATATTAACATTATATAACTCACTCGTCCGTCCACATCTCGAATACAATGTTCAGTTTTGGTCACCGTATTACAAAAAAGATATCGAAAAATTAGAAAAATACAACGCAGATTAACAAAAATGATCCCAAGGTTGCGGAACAAATCCTACGAGGAACGCCTAAAGGAATTAAATTTATTTTCTCTTGAGAAACGGAGAGTAAGAGGCGACCTTATCATGCTTTTCAAAATTTTTAATGGGTTTGCAAATATGAATATTCAAAAATACGTATCAGTCGACCAGTCAAATGTCACCAGAAGCAATGGTTTTAAAATTGTTGGTAAGCGTTTTGTAACAAATGAAGCCAAACACTTTTTCTTTAATCGCATAGTTAATATATGGAATGGTCTGCCATCAAATGTTGTCAACTCAGGTACTATCGAAACGTTCAAAGTTCGCCTCGATAAATACTTTGAATCTAATCCCCGGTTGTCGCTATTCATTTCCGAATAATTTGCGCTTTTTCTTTTATCTCCCGGGCCTCTGATCGTGGTTTAAATTGCCCGTTAGTTTGAATTACTCTCACCCTCCATACATGACACAGATAGCCCGGAGTGAACGGTCACTACTTTTACTCTCGATCTGTGAAGGGCTGTGGATAGTCAAGAGCCCTGACAGTAGGTGACCATCATCGGGATTTAAGGTACCAGGGTCACCGCTGCAGGGGTAACCATACAGTGTGCGGCGCCCTTTAAAGGGAAGTGCACTTTTACAGTGGTTGTACGGAGCTGGGGCCTGATTGACTGCTGCCTCTCTTGAAAGCGCCAGGCAAGGCTGCCGCACCACCTTTTTGACTCCACACTGTGTTTACATACATACTACACTACACTGCATACACGCACAGATAGCCCAGAGTGAACGGTCACTACTACTACTCTCGACCTGTGACGGGCTGTGTTTGGAGAGGGCCTTGTCAACCATTGATCATCATCGGGAACTAAGTACCAGGGATCAATGTTGCAAGGGGTTATCAGCGTACGGCGTCCCTACAGGAAAGTATGCTATCTCAGTGGATTGAACGGAGCTGGGGCCTGATTGACTGCTGCCTCCCTAGAAAGCGCCAGGCAAGGCTGCCGCACCACCCATTCGACATACACACTGTGCATCCACGTACACAATGCACACACAACATGACATTTACCAAGCGTTAACACTTTCCCCCACAAACACAAGTAGTCAGACGTAGATTACACATTTCCTTTTCACTCTCTACTAAAATTCCATGTGATTTTTTAATATCACATGGTTTCACCTTTTTTCCTGCCAGCCTCGGCTGGAGGGAGGTGGGTGGGAGGAGCCTTCTGCTTTGCTGTCCTGTCTCTACCACTGGTAGTTAGTAGATAGTCTCCACAAACAGCCTAGTAAGGACATAAGGGTCTGTTGCTGTTTGTCTTCCTTTGTATTCCTTTGTATTCCTTTGTAAGAAGGAAATGGGTAAAAGGACGAAAAGGAGCAGGAGGACTTACAGAAAAAGAAGGTCTGTTATATATGAAAGAGGACAACAAAAGGAAAGAAATGGACGACGACAAGGAGGAGGACGAAGAGGAGGAGAAACAGTAGAAGGAGGACGATGACGACAACGAGGAGGAGGAGGAGGAAGAGGAGGAGGAGGAGGAGGAGGAGATGGAAAGAAAGGAGGGGGCAGAG
The DNA here is from genome assembly GCF_017591435.1 of Portunus trituberculatus. Lineage (NCBI taxonomy): Eukaryota > Metazoa > Arthropoda > Malacostraca > Decapoda > Portunidae > Portunus > Portunus trituberculatus. Next base: position 23,482,942 of record NC_059304.1, read on the forward strand.
GTCATAGCCAGCCACGAGCGGCCTCATTAATCTTATGTTCTGTTCTGCCCCGCCTACTCTCTCCCTTTCCCCTCCCCCTCTCTCTCTCTCTCTCTCTCTCTCTCTCTCTCTCTCTCTCTCTCTCTCTCTCTCTCTCTCTCTCTCTCTCTCTCTCTCTCTCTCTCTCTCTCTCTCTCTCTCTCTCTCTCTCTCTCTCTCTCTCTCTCTCTCTCTCTCTCTCTCTCTCTCTCTCTCTCTCTCTCTCTCTCTCTCTCTCTCTCTCTCTCTCTCTCTCTCTCTCTCTCTCTCTCTCTCTCTCTCTCTCTCTCTCTCTCTCTCTCTCTCTCTCTCTCTCTCTCTCTCTCTCTCTCTCTCTCTCTCTCTCTCTCTCTCTCTCTCTCTCTCTCTCTCTCTCTCTCTCTCTCTCTCTCTCTCTCTCTCTCTCTCTCTCTCTCTCTCTCTCTCTCTTTTGGACACTCCCCTTTTCCGAGGGTGGACAGCGGTGCGTGAAAGTTCCACCAAGACTCACATGTTCGTCAGGTGAGAGCAGGTATTCGGGAGCAGGTGGACACACACACACACACCTTGTTTACGTGGGTGGGTGAGGCGCGTGGGACGGGTATGTGGGCGTGGAGGGGCGTGGTGATGGGCGGCAGGAGGGGCGTTGGTGGGCGTGGAGGAAGGAGGGGCTTGGTAAGGGTAGGCGGTGTTAATATTTTTCTTTTTTTTTATGTGAAGTGAAGTGAAGGGATGTTTTCTCTCTCTTTGTGATTGGCTTTCTGTGTTTCTCTGGTGTTTCTCTCTCTCTCTCTCTCTCTCTCTCTCTCTCTCTCTCTCTCTCTCTCTCTCTCTCTCTCTCTCTCTCTCTCTCTCTCTCTCTCTCTCTCTCTCTCTCTCTCTCTCTCTCTCTCTCTCTCTCGCTCCTCTCTCTTTCTTAATAATTCTACTTATTGCAGAGACAAACAAACTTGCTTAATAATCATTATGAAATTTTCTCCTTCTCCTCCTCACTATCCTCCTCCTCCCTATCCTTCATTCTTCTCTACACTTAAACACTCATCAATATCTCTCCCTCTTTCTTTCTCCTCACACTCTCCATCTCTTCACCTCTGAGATAAAACAAAAAGCGGATGAGTAGACGAAAAATGACTATTAGATCAGCCAACATCATAATCACAAGTCAACGTTCCTCTATTACCTTCCACTACTGCTCTACATGCTGTCCTCGCTTCTATCTCTCCCTATCTCTCCCTAATCAAGCTACAGAGCTATCACAGCCAAGGCAACCGGCTCCAGACACTCCTAAGTACCCATTATGTTAACATGTAAAGTGACTGAGATGTTCGTACACACACGCAACCTTCCTTACACTTAGATCTTCCCTTACACCTTCCATTTAATCCCCCTCTTCCTCCTCCTTCTCCTCCTCTTCTTCTTTTACTTCCTAATCCCACTGGTTCTCACTCCTCTATGCATGAGGGACGGCAGTTTCTTAGATCAGGGACAAAAAGTGTACCCATTCATCTGCCTGCGGTGTGTGAGGTAGCAATATTTTTGGTAATTGAGTCATTTTGGTAGGGTTTACTCAGTGGTGGTGGTGGTGGTGGTGGTGGTGGTGGTATGTAGTATTACTGTTATTGTTTTTGTTGATGTTTTGGTGTTGTTTATCTATCATGTGCTGATTCCGATGTCAATGTTTGTGTGTTATGGATGGCTTTCTTCCGTGATAAGCTAATAGTAGTGGTGGTGGTGGTGGTGGTGGTAGTAGTAGTAGTAGTAGTAGTAGTAGTAGTAGTAGTAGTAGTAGTAGTAGTAGTAGTAGTAGTAGTAGTGGTGGTGGTGGTGCTGGTATCATTATCGTTAATAATTGTGCTTCTTTTTCTTCTGATTTTTATTATTATTCATTTGTGGCTTTCATCCAATCTAGTTTCATCTCTCTCTCTCTTTCTCTCACTCTTGACTTACTGTTCCTCCCCTCTCCACCACTCCTCCCTTCCAGCACTGTAATCACTAATAACTTAATCTCTGCCCCTTCAAACATTGCTTTCATTTTTCCTCTTCATTCAACCTCAACCATTCACTCCTACTTTGTTCTCCCTCAGCTAAACCAACGACTAGAAGAGTGTGACCACCTCTACCTTAAACTCCCTCCATCTCTCCTTTCCACATCCCTCCCTTCCTCCCTCCTTCTCTCTCGCTCTTTCTCTTTCTCCTTCCCTCTCTCAGTTTCACTTGTAATAAGTACTTAAGGAAGGTGCGACTCACGACCAGAGAGAGAGAGAGAGAGAGAGAGAGAGAGAGAGAGAGGATGTGTGTGGTGGTGGGGGGATTAAAAGTGCTTGGTTTTATATTCGTTAGTACAAAGATCTTAATAGTTTTCTGCCTCCTCGTACATCTTCTCTTCTCTTGTCTTCTCTTCTCCTCTCTCTCTCTCTCTCTCTCTCTCTCTCTCTCTCTCTCTCTCTCTCTCTCTCTCTCTCTCTGGATGATTGAGGCTATAATCAAGATGTCTTCCTCTCCCTCCCCTTTTCGTCTCTACGCTTAATTCAGGTTACCCGATAAATCTTCACACCACCTTCACACGCACGCACGCACACACACACACACACACACACACACACACACACACACACACACACACACACACACACACACACACACACACACACACACACACACACACACACACACACACACACACACACACACCTGGATCGTACCTATTAGCTACCTGCCCAGTTCACCTCTTGTTTACGTGTTGAGATCTTTATCGTCTTACAGGCACACACACACACACACACACACACACACACACACACACACACACACACACACACACACACACATGACTAGTTTAAAAATTAGTCTAAATTACTTACACTCTTAAATGGTCTTCAAAACAGAGAGAGAGAGAGAGAGAGAGAGAGAGAGAGAGAGAGAGAGAGAGAGAGAGAGAGAGAGAGAGAGAGAGAGAGAGAGAGAGAGAGAGAGAGAGAGAGAGAGAGAGAGAGAGAGAGAGAGAGAGAGAGAGAGAGAGAGAGAGAGAGAGAGAGAGAGAGAGAGAGAGAGAGAGAGAGAGAGAGAGAGAGAGAGAGAGAGAGAGAGAGAGAGAGAGAGAGAGAGAGAGAGAGAGAGAGAGAGAGAGAGAGAGAGAGAGAGAGAGAGAGAGAGAGAGAGAGAGAGAGAGAGAGAGAGAGAGAGAGAGAGAGAGAGAGAGAGAGAGAGAGAGAGAGAGAGAGAGAGAGAGAGAGAGAGAGAGAGAGAGAGAGAGAGAGAGAGAGAGAGAGAGAGAGAGAGAGAGAGAGAGAGAGAGAGAGAGAGAGAGAGAGAGAGAGAGAGAGAGAGAGAGAGAGAGAGAGAGAGAGAGAGAGAGAGAGAGAGAGAGAGAGAGAGAGAGAGAGAGAGAGAGAGAGAGAGAGAGAGAGAGAGAGAGAGAGAGAGAGAGAGAGAGAGAGAGAGAGAGAGAGAGAGAGAGAGAGAGAGAGAGAGAGAGAGAGAGAGAGAGAGAGAGAGAGAGAGAGAGAGAGAGAGAGAGAGAGAGAGAGAGAGAGAGAGAGAGAGAGAGAGAGAGAGAGAGAGAGAGAGAGAGAGAGAGAGAGAGAGAGAGAGAGAGAGAGAGAGAGAGAGAGAGAGAGAGAGAGAGAGAGAGAGAGAGAGAGAGAGAGAGAGACTCCACAAACATAGATTAACCAATTATTGAGGTGAACCTGAGATGTGAAGGACAAAAGATGCGTAAATTCAAGTTTGTTTACCCATTTACATTCAAAGGCTGTTCTAGTTAACGAGAGAGAGAGAGAGAGAGAGAGAGAGAGAGAGAGAGAGAGAGAGAGAGAGAGAGAGAGAGAGAGAGAGAGAGAGAGAGAGAGAGAGAGAGAGAGAGAGAGAGAGAGAGAGAGAGAGAGAGAGAGAGAGAGAGAGAGAGAGAGAGAGAGAGAGAGAGAGAGAGAGAGAGAGAGAGAGAGAGAGAGAGAGAGAGAGAGAGAGAGAGAGAGAGAGAGAGAGAGAGAGAGAGAGAGAGAGAGAGAGAGAGAGAGAGAGAGAGAGAGAGAGAGAGAGAGAGAGAGAGAGAGAGAGAGAGAGAGAGAGAGAGAGAGAGAGAGAGAGAGAGAGAGAGAGAGAGAGAGAGAGAGAGAGAGAGAGAGAGAGAGAGAGAGAGAGAGAGAGAGAGTATGCTTTATTTGTAATTAGGAAAGACTTGTCGAAGCAGAGAACAATCGAAGAGTGAAAGTAAAGCAAGCAAGGATGACAAATTAACCCAAAGGACACACAGACACACACACACACACACACACACACACACACACACACACACACACACACACACACACACACACACACACACACACACACACACACAGGCAACCTGAGCACGAAGGATCAATACCACACAGGGACACACACACACACTCACACACACACACACACACACACACACACATCCCTCACCCTCTCCTCTATGCTTTTACTGGGCGTCATCTCTCACTTTAAGTTTAGAGACTGTGGCTTATCACTAACTGCCTGGAAAGGGCCAAGAGATCTGATGCTGTTTGGTGTTAAGTATATCTTCGTCTCTACTCTCCCATGTATTTTTTTTTCTTTTCACTGGTAATATTTTGTGCTTTCATGTGACCTTAATCAGTCTCAAATTTCTTCTTTCTTGCTTCATTTTCTCTAAGCAAATTTTACATTCATTAATCTAAGTTAAAATTTCCATATTTGAGTGATTTTTGCCTCTTCCTTTGTTTTCATTTGTGTTTTCTCTCACTACCGTCTCCCAAAGGCCTTCACAAACTAGATATCCACTAAGAATCTATTAGAGAATTTGCTTATTTGATTTTTATTGCATTAATTATACCAGGCGTTACTTGTTTTGACAGTTTTTTGCTTTTCACAACAAACAGCCTTCAAGGAGAGCATCGTGGGGCGCTGAAGATACTATTTGTTTTTGTTAATGGCATGTTTTTGTTGGCAAGGTGCACTAAACGTCCACTTAATATACCAGCGCGCGACGTTACCTACATGATTGGCGAAGGTTGTTTAAAATGTGGTGGAAGTAGCAGGTGCTTAAATGAACAGCGGTATCTGACGTGGTGGTGAAGGTGGTGGTGGTGGTGGAGGTAGTGGAGGTGGATTTAGTAGTACGGTTGTAGTATTAGTAGTAGTGGCACTGGTAATAGTAGTAATAGTCCTAGTGGTAGAAATAATACTGTTAAGTAGTAGTAGTAGTAGTAGTAGTAGTAGTAGTAGTAGTAGTAGTAGAAGAAGTAGTAGTAGCAGAAGTAGTAATATTAATAGTACTTGTAGTGGTAATAATATATCACCAATAGTTGTGGTAGTGATAGCAGAACAACAATCTTATGATAATAATAATAACAATGATAACAACAATAACAACAACAACAATAATAATAATAATAATAATAATAATAATAATAATAATAATAATAATAATAATAATAATGGTAGTTATAATTACAAGAACAACTAATAATAATAATAAATCGCAGCTTTCGTTCAATTAACTTCTTTCCCTGACTTCATTAACTTTGTCTTTCGTTGAGTCACTGCACAGGATGAAGGACTCTCTCTCTCTCTCTCTCTCTCTCTCTCTCTCTCTCTCTCTCTCTCTCTCTCTCTTTGATATTATGAGTAGAAAAGTTGAAAATAAAGCAGTAGCAGTAGTAGTAGTAGTAGTAGTAGTAGTAGTAGTAGTAGTAGTAGTAGTAGTAGTAGTAGTAGTAGTAGTAGTAGTAGTAGTAGTAGTAGTAGTAGTAGTAGTAGTAGTAGTAGTAGTAGTAGTAGTAGTAGTAGTAGTAGTAGTAGTAGCTCTAATTAATCCCCAGGCATGCGCGTGGTGCTCAGTACAACATGAAGGAGCCCCGCCTACCTGTCGTTACTTCCTCTTGCCTGGCAGCCTCCCTCCCTCCTTGGCTGGAGAGGCCGCAAGCAAAGGGAACCAACCACAAACCACTACCACTACCACCATCACTACCACTACCACCAGCCAACCAGACTTTCACTGAGGGGAAAAGAAAGACCTGTAATATCTGGGTGAATGTATGAGCTTTTTTCCCTTCCTCCAAGTCTTTGATAGGCGAAAAGAGAACGGGGGTGACAAAATGTACAATCTTACAATCTATTTTCTCTACTTTTATTTTTATTTTGACCGCAAACGAGACGCACCAGGAACTAGGACGCAGCGAAACCACAACCGAGCCACCACAATCACCACCATCACCGCAATTAACACGTGACATCAGCCCAGCCACCACCACAGTACGAGAACACGTAAAAGAAGCTATAGATTGAGATGTTTAATACCCACACGAGGACAACCAGGTGTGTGTGTGTGTGTGTGTGTGTGTGTGTGTGTGTGTGTGTGTGTGTGTGTGTGTGTGTGTGTGTGTGTGTGTGTGTGTGTGTGTGGCTCTCGTAGCTTCTATTATGTTCTCATGCATAGAGGACACAGGTGGACGCAATAAGCAACATCGGCGTCATACAGGACCACTTTCACTGCTCTAATACAAGGCAACACTCACCTACCCCACCCTGAATATTATTATGAACCAGCCCAACAAAGTCCCGCTGCCTCCCACACTCACACACACACACACACACACACACACACACACACACACACACACACACACACACACACACACACACACACACACACACACACACACACACACACACACACACACACACACACACACACACACACACACACACACACACACACACACACACACACAGAGGGAAGAGGGCAGAGGATAGGGAGAGCTACCCACACATCGTGCCTGAGCTGAGTGTGTTGCAAGATCAAAGCTTCACTGTTGCAATTCTGAATCGGTGACGAGCTTGTCAGTGAGCCTTCCCTCCCTACACAGTTCACAATAATAGCAGTAATATCGATTAAAATAATGATAAAGATAACAATGACATTAGTAGTATTAATAATAATAATAATAACAACAACAACAACAACAACAACAACAATAATAATAATAATAATAATAATAATAATAATAATAATAATAATAATAATAATAATAATAATAATAATAATAATAATAATAATAATAATAATAATAATAATAATAATAATAATAATAATAATAATAATAATAATAATAATAATAATAATAATAATAATAATAATAATAATAATAATAATAATAATAATAATAATAATAATAATAATAATAATAATAATAATAATAATAATAATAATAATAATAATAATAATAATAATAATAATAATAATAATATAAATAATAATGATAATAATAATAATAAATAATAATAATAATAATAATAATAATAATAATAATAATAATAATAATAATTAATATTATTAATATTATTATTATTATTATTATTATTATTATCATTATTATTTTGACTATTATTATTATTATTATTATTATTATTATTATTATTATTATTATTATTATTATTATCATTATCATCGTTATTATCATTACATTATTATTATTATTATTATTATTATTATTATTATTATTATTATTATTATTATTATTACCATTTTTGTTATTATTAATATTATTATTACCATCAATAATAGTCATAATAATGATAAATAATCTAAACAAAGATAACAAATAATAATGATAATAAAAACAACATTAGCAAGGAACAATGATAAAGTATAAGACTTTCTTTCTTTTTCTAACACAAGATAATTTTCTACTTTAATGCAACACAATAGGAAGAAAACCATTATAATGATATCATTACAATATTTATTTGCATACAGTTTTCTTTTCTTGTTGCACTGTGAGACAATATATCTTACTGGCTTATCAGAATGATGGTGAGGAAAATAATGATAATGTTTACAATGAAATCCTTTACACAGAGCTGGTTCTTTCCTGAAGCATCGCTGAATAATTCTTCTTTATAGTTTAATGCAACCCTTCAGTGGGAAAAACAATACTTAGCGTCGTTTCTTCAAGCCGCATTATTGTTCACTTAGAAAGCGGTCACTGGTTGGGCTTGGCTGCCGCCGAGTGGCTTTCTACAAGCTGCACAACCGCCACCACCACAACCATCACCATCCCTCGACGCCGCCGCCGCCGCCGCCGCCGCCACCGCCGCCGCCACCGCCTTCAGGGACTCAACACACAACCAAACTTTTCTCTTCAGTCGTATTAATATTTACGAGTTTATTTTTTCTTTCTCTTGCTCTGCTTTCCTGTCTAACTTCATCTTCTTCCTCGTGCCTCATGCC
>NC_059304.1:23498674-23511174 GCF_017591435.1 Portunus trituberculatus
TGAGTGATATTGTGTCAAGGATTTCTGGATCAAGCTGAGTCTGGTACTGCCTTGAGCGCTGCCGGGCCGAGTGGTATCTTCTAATGAGGTGTTCCTGAGTGATTTGATGGATCGAGTGGACCAGTGAAAAGTGTGGCCTTGGTGGAAGAGGAGTAGCTATTGGTAGGGAGAGGAGTGCGTGAAAGACGAGATGTACTATATAGGGATGGCGTGTGGTTGGGTTAGATTACGTTACATTTTGTTTAGATTACGTTAAGTTAGTTTTTCTACAGCTCTCTTAACCGTCAAGTTCTCCTCCTCCCGTTCCCACTCGGTTTTTTTCGGGCGCTCGTGCAGCGTGTGGAATGACGTGTGGAATGTGAGGGTGAGTTGGAGGAGGGGTGGTAGTTATAGGTAATGAAGGGGTGGTTCTGCTCAGTGCCTTGTGGAGTCTGTAAGCTTGTGGTGGTGTAGATGTGTGGAATAGTTCTTGTTGCGTGAGAGTGAGAGATAAAGCGTGTGGATTTTTTGTAATAGATAAAACAATGGATGATGTAATGATAGAGGTACGTTATGGTCTAACAATTTAAGTCTCTCTCTCTCTCTCTCTCTCTCTCTCTCTCTCTCTCTCTCTCTCTCTCTCTCTCTTTCGCTCGCTCGTTCGCTCTCCAATACAGCATCTTCCCCAGAAAAGGTCTCTTGAACATGGTTCTCGCTCTCTCTTCTTTCTCTCACGGTGCGATAAATCTGCACACGCTTTTACAAAGATCATTTGGTACAGAAAGAGAAAGGAAGAGAGCACATGAGGGATGGTGATCATGGTGCTACTTTCTCTTCCTTTACCACTTTCAAGCTCGTTTTCAATCTCAAACTTCCCTTCCCCTTTCCCCCCTTCCCCCGTCACCATGCAGACCACTTCTCCATTCCCCCCTCTATTTACAACTCGTCTTCACTCCCTCGCCTCTCATCTTCAGCTTCTTCTTCACTTTCACATATCAAAAGGTGACTACACAACCTTTAAAAAAAGCAGCACTAGAAACGGTTCCTCCAGGCGCTCATCACACGCGCCGCGGCTTCTTCTCACCTCACAACAACTCTGAGGACTACTTCAAAATTACTTCCTAGTGGGGAAAAAGTGCTCATCTCCCAGCTTGGTATTGGTAGTCGCTTTCTAATAGGCATGTGTGTGTGTGTGTGTGTGTGTGTGTGTGTGTGTGTGTGTGTGTGTGTGTGTGTGTGTGTGTGTGTGTGTGTGTGTGTGTGTGTGTGTGTGTGTGTGCGTGTGTGTGTGTGTATGCAAGCTCATCTCCTTTCTAATGAAGAGAAAAACTAGGGAAACGGTAACTTCTTTTATCAATGATTGTATTAAAATAATGTAGATTTTTGCAGGAAGCCGCATCTTCTTGCTCATCACTCCTGCATGAAGTGAAATTAAATCAGAAATGTATACAGTAAATAAATACATATAAATATAATCCATTAGTCAATTAATAAAAACATGCTTGAATATTGAACATAATATGAGATACATTAAAACAACATTATATAGATAAACAAACAAATATTTAAAAATGAAGCAACAAAATAGAAAAAAAAATTCATTATAAACTTTCAAAATACGTTCATACAAATAAATAAATAAAGCAAGAAAGAAACAAACAAATGAATGAGTAGATTATTTAACACATCCTTTTGTATTTACTTCATCCATATTAAAAATAAATAGAAAAAATAATTTAACTAATTTAGAAAGGTTCATAAAATCACAGATAGGGATGGCAGTAAATAAGGATGGCAGTAAATAAGGATGGCAGTGGATAAGGACGGCAATAGATAAAGATGGCAATAGTTATGGATGCAATAGATAAGGATGGCAGTAGATAAGGATGGCAGTGGATTATGATGGCTATACGCGAATGGTAGGGAAGGATGAGGGAAGTGAGGGATAAGTAATGCAGGGTACAGGTGGCTTGTGTGAGGGGCGTAAGGCATGGGTACTAATGGCTAATGGCACAGGTGGCTGGATGAGTGCGTAATTATGTACCTTTGTGAGAGAAACTACTACGTACAATGCACGCTATCCCTTCTGGTGCTTGCCATCTTTAGTTTCGCTTCCGCTTTCACAAATTTAAAGGTGACTAAACAACCTTTTAAAAATCACCCACTAAAAACGCTCCCCTCGAGGCGCCGCCACGCCCGACTCTTCTTCGCCTTTCAAAAGAAATATGCTTATGAAGATTGCACGCTTATAGCGACGAAAAAATTGTTCATCCCCAGCGTGGCAGTAGCTTTCTAATGTGTTCTTCGCATTTAGTGGTGTGTGTGTGTTTCACTGTTTGATCTACTGCAGTCTCTGACGAGACAGCCAGACGTTACCCTACGGAACGAGCTCAGAGCTCATTATTTCCGATCTTGGGATAGGTCTGAGACCAGGCACACACCACACACGGGGACAACAAGGTCACAACTCCTCGATTTACATCCCGTACCTACTCACTGCTAGGTGAACAGGGGCTACACGTGAAAGGAGACACACCCAAATATCTCCACCCGGCCGGGGAATCGAACCCCGGTCATCTGGCTTGTGAAGCCAGCGCTCTAACCACTGAGCTACCGGTGTGTGTGTGTGTGTGTGTGTGTAATTCACCATGGTCGTCTGCTGGTCATCTAGCCAGGCTTCCCCATTACGAAGCGAGCTCAGAGCTCATAGACCGATCTTCGGGTAGGACTGAGACCACAAACCACTTCACACACCGGGAAAGCGAGGCCACAACCCATCGAGTTACATCCCGTACCTATTTACTGCTTGGTGAACAGGGACTATACATTAATTATTTTTTAAGAGCCTTGCTCGTTTACCTCGCCGGGGACTCGATTGTGAGTTGAGCGTGTTCACCACTACACTACGCGGTGAAGTGTATTGTAGTATGTATGTGTGTGTGTGTGTGTGTGTGTGTGTGTGTGTGTGTGTGTGTGTGTGTGTGTGTTTCACTGTTTCACTGTTTGATCTGCTGCAGTCTCTGAAGAGACAGCCAGACGTTACCCTACGGAACGAGCTCAGAGTTCATTATTTCCGATCTTCGGATAGGCCTGAGACCAGGCACACACCACACACCGGGACAACAAGGTCACAACTCCTCGATTTACATCCCGTACCTACTCACTGCTAGGTAAACAGAGGCTACACGTGAAAGAAGACACACCCAAATATCTCCACCCGGCCGGGGAATCGAACCCCGGTCCTCTGGCTTGTGAAGCCAGCGCTCTAACCACTGAGCTACCGGGCGTGTGTCTGTGTGTGTGTGTGTGTGTGTGTGTGAATGGAATGGAATAGAATATTTATTAGAATGCTCAGACTTTATAAGTAATGTATGGAGCACAGCTCCGTAGTAAACAAACAGTAATAAGAATAATAATAAGAATAACCATAAGAATAATGAAAGACATACAATGTTTCTAAACAGAAAATAACAAAACGAGATAAAGCAGCATCAATAATCCACCATACTGATCATTTACCTAAACTTACTCATTACTAACCTTGTAAACACAGATAACTGTGAGAATATTTACATTTGTATTTTGCAACAACTCAGCAAACTTAAATATTGTTGGTCTGACTGTGTAATAACTTGGTACATACATATCTCTCCACCTTACAAAATCTTCATTTCAACATTTGAGTAACACATGAAATTCGTCTGCTTTTGCATTTTCATTGCACATATTACATATTCGCTTTTCTCTGTTTACACCTGTGTATCTACCAACATTTACTGGTAATCTATCATTGTATGTTCTAAATCTAGCTATCAATATGCGATTTTTTTGGTAATTTAGTTAGATAAATTTCTAGTCCATAAACACCCTTGAATGTATTATAATTACTACATATAGCATTTGTTGACAAACCATGATACCAAGTAGTGATGCACTGATCCATTAATTTTCTTTCCACTGCCTTCTTGAACCACACTGTGTTTGGTACATTTTGTGTTAACCAAGTTCCTGTCATACCACATTCATTTAACAAATTCTTTACAGAGGCAACCCAAGGAGAAGTATATAACCCTAACCTGTCAAGATGTAACAGACACTGATACATTACATAAGATAGTTTTGAGTGTTTACCTGTAATCATCCGAGACCAAAAACATAACATCTTACACTTGATATAAATATCCAATGGGTATACTCCCAGTTCACCATATACCATAACATTACTTGTGTTTTTATGTACAAACAACATATGTTTTAGAAACTTTAAATGTAACAATTCTATCTCCTTATAATATAATGTCCCCAAATTTCAGATCCATAAGTCAATACAGGCAGTACCATGGTATTAAAAAGTTCCAACTGCATGTCTACTGGCAAGTCAAATTTTCTACACTTTCCTGCCAAGGAGTACATTGCCCTTGTAGCTTGTTCTTTCAGTTCTAGCTCTCCTTTGCGGAATCTGCCATTATAATTGAATGTTAAACCAAGGTATTTATAATCTTCCACCACTTCAATTTTTTTCACATCCGAAATGAAATTCATGTTTGCTTAGGTCAACTTTTCCTCTACTAAATATTACTTCTTTAGTTTTGTTACAATTTAGTTTTAATTTCCATGCATTGCAGTAGGTGTTTAATGCTGTCAGAGCCTGTCTCATTCCTCTCTCACTGTCACATAGTATAACAGTATCATCAGCATACATAAGAACTAGAAGTTTAAGATAAGAATTAATCAAATCATGACCAAAGTCTAGAAAACTGCAGTTATATTCAAGTAATTTACTTTCAATGTCATTAACATAAAATGCAAACAAAAGTGGTGACAGATTTTCCCCCTGTCTTACTCCCATATTACATATAAAATTTTCAGAAATCTCTTGGTTTAACATTACACAAGACCTGATGTTACCATACATGTTTCTAATTACATTCAGTATTTTCCCATTCACCTTCTCCTTCACCAGTTTATACCATAAACCATCACGCCATACTAAATCAAAAGCTTTCTTGTAATCTACAAATAAGGAAAATATTTTTTTTCCTCCAATTAAACAAATCAATTACACATTTGAGAAGAAAAATATGATCCAAGGCAGAATAGTCATGTCTGAAACCAGCTTGAGTTTCATTTATGCTGCTAATGGTGTTAGAATACTTAATCAGCCTTTCATTAAGAATTGAGGTGAACAGTTTGCCTAACAACTAAGTAGTGTGATGCCCCTGTAGTTGTTGACATCACAAATGTCACCTTTGTTCTTCTATATTGAGACAATCATGCCAACCAACCATTCAGATGGCATTACACCACTGTCAAGGATCTTATTGAAGAACATTACATATAAAGGTAACAGAATGTTGTTAGTTGTCTTTATAATTATATTCATTTATCATCATGTCAGTTCCAAGAGCCTTGTTGTTCTTTAATACTTCCTCCTCTGGTATGTGATCATTAAGTATACATGAGGGTCAGTCTCAGTATTTTGAAGATCAGTGTTGTTATTTACTAAAGTGTTATCATCAATGGCAAGTTGCTTAAAATGTTCATAAAATTGATTTAGGGAAATGGGGGTTTCAGTATTTTTCTTTTGACCATTCAGGATTCTCCAATAAGTTTTAGGGTCACTACATTTAGTTCTTCTAAGTTCATTAACTATGTTAGTTCTCTCTTTAGTTTTCACTCTTTTTAATTATATTTTATATTTTCTACTTCCTGTTATCATTTTGTCAAAGTTAACTCTATTTCTATGAATAATGTATTATGTTTGGCTTTATGATAATATTTTCTCACTTTCAAACACTGATAGTCATAGTCCTCTAAGGTGACACTGTTATTCTTTTTTGTGTATGTTTTTTTCCTTATAATGTGGGAAAGTTGCAAGTGCTGACTGAATAAGAATTAGCTTTAGTTCCTTATGTATATCATCAACAGTTAGATCATGGATTTTTGTTACCAAATCATCCACTTTTCCTTTATCAATGTTCCTCTCATACTCAGTACTTTTGTTAACATTCCATCTACCAGGTTTTACTCCTGACTGTTTTACCTCTTGTTTTACGGATGCAGTTGTTACCTTGCGTGTAGTACAACATTTTAGTTGTGCATGTAGCCCACAGTGTACATCAGATAGTAATGCATCATATTCAAGTATTCTGATTTTTTTTTTTTTTTTACTGAGTGTGTGGTGTGTGTGTGCCTTTACCTAATTGTATTTACCTAGTTGTAGTTTTACAGGGCCTGGGCTTTATGCTGGTGTGGCCCCGTCTCCATATCTACACTTATCCAATTTTTCTTTAAAGCTATGCATACTCTTTGCTGACACCACCTCCTCACTCAAACTGTTCCAAGTCTCAACACATTTTTGCGGGAAACTATATCTTTTAACATCTCTCAGACATCTTCCCTTCCTCAGTTTTTTACTATGCGATCTTGTGCTTCGAATATCATATTCTTCTCTCAGGATCAGTTTCTCATTATCCACTTGATCCATGTGTGTGTGTGTGTGTGTGTGTGTGTGTGTGTGTGTGTGTGTGTGTGTGTTCACTGTTCACTGTTTGATCTGCTGCAGTCTCTGACGAGACAGCCAGACGTTACCCTACGGAACGAGCTCAGAGCTCATTATTTCCGATCTTCAGATAGGCCTGAGACCAGGCACACACCACACACCGGGATAACAAGGTCACAACTCCTCGATTTACATCCCGTACCTACTCACTGCTAGGTGAACAGAGGCTACACGTGAAAGGAGACTCACCCAAATATCTTCACCCGGCCGGGGAATCGAACCCCGGTCCTCTGGCTTGTGAAGCCAGCGCTCTAACCACTGAGCTACCGGGTGTGTGTGTGTGTGTGTGTGTGTGTGTGTGTGTGTGTGTGTGGGAAGAAGATATTCATGTATATTAAGAACAGTATTATGAAAAAAACTCCTCGCATTATTTCCTAAAGACAGAAAAGGATGATCTGTCTGTTTGCTACGAGTGTTGCTCTTGCTGATATTGTACCAATTTAATTTCTCACTATATTTGTAAAAATACCCTTAGAACGCCTTATAATCACAGATGGAGCGTTTCTGATTTATTGAAATGTGTGACAAGGAAGCAATTCAGAATGTAATCTTAAGTCACGTTTCTGCCACCGTCAAAAAGAAAATTCTCTCTCTCTCTCTCTCTCTCTCTCTCTCTCTCTCTCTCTCTCTCTCTCTCTCTCTCTCTCTCTCTCTCTCTCTCTCTCTCTCTCTCTCTCTCTCTCTCTCTCTCTCTCACACACACACACACACACACACACACACACACACACACACACACACACACACACACACACACAGGCCCGTGCAGCTCAAGGGTCCTGCTCCACTTGTGCAGGGCAGCGATCAGTGTTGGAGTTAATGGGATACATTGCCGGCCACTCCACGTCACTGCGGGAGAGACGGAAAAGGTTCACTTGTTAGCGGAACCAGGGCAGAGGTCTCTCGGATATCTTCCCCCTCCTCTTCCTCTTTCTCGTCCTCCTCCTCCTCCTCCTCCTCCTCCTCTCTTCCTCCTCCTCCTTCTCCTCCTCCTCCTCCTCCTCCTCCTCCTCCCCCTCCTCCTCCTCCTCCTTCTCCTTCCACTATATTGAATTGGTTCCTCTTAGTGGGAGGTGGAGGATCAAAGCTGAGAATCAAAGAGAGAGAGAGAGAGAGAGAGAGAGAGAGAGAGAGAGAGAGAGAGAGAGAGAGAGAGAGAGAGAGAGAGAGAGAGAGAGAGAGAGAGAGAGAGAGAGAGAGAGAGAGAGAGAGAGAGAGAGAGAGAGAGAGAGAGAGAGAGAGAGAGAGAGAGAGAGAGAGAGAACCAAGGAAGATGGAGAAACAAGGTGCAAATAATGTAAGAAAAAGAAGAAAAAAAAATACTGTGAGGCTATAAAGAGAACACACCTGATTCGAAAGTAGAGAAATATGCGATCGTAATTCCTGACCTTATAAATCCAACAATTTCTTCTAATATTTGTAGGAAAGCAAAAAGTGGCTGAAGCAAATATAAAAGCCTCCCTTCTCCTCCACTTACTCTGCTAGGAGCGAATAAATAGACATACACTATACTATCAACAAATACACACAAACACGCCATCACTTTTCGTTATCCCGATATGGATCTTTAATTACTTGACCAAAATCGACAATTACGTTTATCTGATGCAGCCACAGGACCCGGCGAGGCTCAGGAGAACAAACAACACTCTTGAATCTTAGGCTTAATTAGGTACTGCAAGCCTCCAACCCTCTCCCGGCCCACTTCTTCCCTCACCAACCTTCCCCTCCCTCCCTTTTGAGATGCGACAGCCTCCAACCCACTATTCCCGATCCACCTGCCCCACTTCCTTCCCTCACCAACATTCCCTCTCCCTCCATTGTGAGTTGTAACAGCTTTCATCCCTCTATTCTTGACCCACCTGTCCTGCCCCGCTTCCTTCCCTCACCAACCTTCAGGAACTACTACTCCTTGGTTATTCTTCACATTTCTGTCCTTTGTCACAGCTGTGGCTAAAGCTAAAGGGAGAGCTAAAGGGTTTTTTATCAGTTCTACGGTTTCGAGTGGTTCTTTATATTTTGTTTTCATTGTATTTGTTGTAATATCCTTCTACTAACCCTCTCCACTCGAAATAGAAAACGACATAACAAAAACAAGGAAGAGAAGCAGCAAGAAGCCAGCAGGCCTTGGAGTGGCGGCCCCTGCATGGAACAAACCTGCTCATTTCCACCTATCATCCTCATCCGTAAATGGACCTAATCTGCTTTTAAAACTCCCTAATGCCTCGGTACTAACAGTCTGATTGCCGAGTCTATTCCATTCATCTGCTGCTCTATTTGGAAAGCAATTCCTTCCAATCTCTCCTGCTATCTAAATTTATAAGTCATTTTACACAATCATTTCCTCCTCAACTTGCCTTTTCATTTCAGTCACGCGTAACAAGGCAATGAGAACCAGGGTTTGTGATCTTTGCTTCTCCTTCTGTTTCTGCTGATTTCCTTTGTGCATCCACCTGTGCCATCTCTACAGCCACCCCTCATCATCTCTTGCAACGACACCATCACCACTACCACCATCTCTTCCACCTCCTCCTCCTCCTCCTCCTCCTCCTCCTCCTCCTCCTCCTCCTCCTTGTTTTCATTCTCCAGGGCGGGGAAGAGTATACTTGCTTTTCTACATTCTTTCCTTCGTATTGCTAAAAAATGGTAGTCTTGATAATTATATACAACGGGTAGCTCATCAGTCAGTCTCATTTGCTCTCATTTCTTGGCTTCTTTTTTGTAAGGGTGGAGGGGGAGGAGGAGTATTAAACGTTACATTTACTAGTCTTGCTTTCACCCTTTTCTCTACGACAGGATCTGTGATTTTCACATTTTTGCATCTGATAGCTTTCTTTCTGCTTTTTCTTTAGTATCGAGTTTTAGTGTTTTTTCTCCTAATTTTAACGGTGCCAGTCGTCCTCAGTTTCCGCGTCTACCTAGTTTCTCTGTGTCGCTGAGTGTACGTGTTCGTGTTCTTTTTATGCCGACACTCACTGCCTTATCTAATCTTTCTGGTTTTGATGTGTTCCTTTTTTTAACCGATATTTCGTTTTTTGTCCCTCAAAAACCTAAACGCTACAATCAGTGCTGCTTCCGCCTCTTCTTTCTTCTCTCCATCTCAGCTCCACCTCCTCGTTTACGCAGGCTAGAAGACGATTAGAGAATGTGGTCTTGAGACGCTTTTTTGTCTCATGAAGAGCCATCAGAAGAAGCTCATCTCGTTTTGAAAGTATCTCGCTAAATCCAAATTTATAAGAGAAATTTCGGACTCTACTTCTTGCTGTATCCTCTTCCTGCTCCACTACTTCTCATCTTCTCCTTTCTCTATTCAGTTCATGTTTGAAGTTTTCTCTTTGCTCATCTTCTTTGCCTACAACTCTTTTTATTGTTTTGCTTTTTTCTCTTATTTCTCTTCTTCTCTTTCTATTTCTTCCTCGTCCTCCTCCATTTGTTTTCGTGTGACTTTCTCTCATCTCTCTTCGCCAGCACGCATAACGACCAAGTGTTTCCACCGATATATCCTCAGATGTCTTAAAATGAACCATGTATATTGATCACATTGATATTTACACTTTATCTTTTATAGCAGGTCAAAGTTTCATGAAGCGAGGGATCACACACATACACACACACACACACACACACACACACACACACACACACACACACACACACACACACACACACACACACGAAAACACACATACATCCCGGAGGCGGTGAGGCAAATGGGCAAGCCTCTTAATGTGTGGCCCCTGTTCACCTAGCAGTAAATAGGTACGGGATGTAACTCGAGGGGTTGTGGCCTCGCTTTCCCGGTGTGCGGAGTGTGTTGTGGTCTCAGTCCTACCCGAAGATCGGTCTATGAGCTCTGAGCTCACTCCGTAATGGGGAAGACTGGATGGGCGACCAGCAGACGACCGAGGTGAATTACACACACACACACACACACACACACACACACACACACACACACACACACACACACACACGCACGCACGCACGCACGCACACGCACGCGCACACGCACACACATAGACACACACACACACACACACACACACACACACACACACACACACACACACACACACACACACACACACACACAAACACACATACATCCCTTTCTTTGGCTAACTCTCTTGGACCTGCAAAGTGACTGGGAACTATGTGAGCCTTTTTTTTTCATTTGATAGTGCCCTTTGCCAATTAGCGTAATTATTATTACGTTAAAGACCACACACACAGTAACCTCGGCTACCATTTATCCCTTTCCTCTAAAATGACCTTCTTATTTCCCTCACTTTAGCGAACATCTACTTTCTACAAAACACAGGCTTGGGTTAACCATCACTGACAACAAAGATGTATAAATTAAAGGTATGCTCAATGCTTTAATCCATCTAGAATGCACAACTTTCGAAAACAGGTTAAACAGCAAGTTCTCCAGAATGAAACCGTTTTGTGTATCCCCAGTTAACGTTTTTTGATAGTTAACTGCGCCTTATTGTGTGGATAAAGGCAACTTTGGTGCGGCTTAGTGACACGTCATTAACAACTATAATCTCAATCTCTGATAAAGATTAAATGCAAAACTTGTTTACTGATGCTGAATAAGTTTACCTCCTAGTGTTACCTAACACCTCAAGTTATAAATAGCATCAAGTTGTACAATTTTTTCTAGCACTATCAGAATCTTGGAAATGTCACTAATATTAGATTACTTTCACTCTGATTACTCTTTTCTTTTCTTCGCTTCTTCATATTTACTTCAAAAGAGCAAAAGTTTTCATTGCTTATCAGTTTGTTCGCATTTTCTACTTTTTTTTCTCTGTTAACATTTACCATTCTCTCGATTTCCGTCAATCCTATGAACTAAAATCAAGAAAAAATACAGTATTTATTAATATGTAAATGAATAAACAAAGCGAACACAAAAATAAATTAATTAATTAGCTGATAAACTCATTAATTAATAACGATTTTCCAAATAAATAAGCTACAAAATAAATCATAGAGCAAAACTAGATACACGATTAAAAATAAATAAATAAATAAGTAAATATTCAAATAAATGGTGTGTGTGTGTGTGTGTGTGTGTGTGTGTGTGTGTGTGTGTGTGTATGTGTTTCACTGTTTGATCTGCTGCAGTCTCTGACGAGACAGCCAGACGTTACCCTACGGAACGAGCTCAGAGCTCATTATTTCCGATCTTCGGATAGGCCTGAGACCAGGCACACACCACACACCGGTACAACAAGGTCACAACTCCTCGATTTACATCCCGTACCTACTCACTGCTAGGTGAACAGGGGCTACACGTGAAAGGAGACACACCCAAATATCTCCACCCGGCCGGGGAATCGAACCCCGGTCCTCTGGCTTGTGAAGCCAGCGCTCTAACCACTGAGCCACCGGGGCGTGTATATGTGTGTGTGTGTGTGTGTGTGTGTGTGTGTGTGTGTGTGTGTGTGTGTATGTGTGTGTGTGTGAGAGAGAGAGTATGTGAAGGTGTGGTGGTGAAACAGGTCTCAACACATCACCTTTAAAACACATAAAACCTTCCTAACTTAAGAGAATTTCACATCGAGGAGACAAAGTACAGAATCGTTTGTGTTGTGGCACACGTGTATAGAGAGATAAGGAGTGAAAGTGATTAATGTTTCCTATAAATAATTCTTGTCGTAAAACTCTAATAAAGCAAATGATTAGAAATATACAAACCGCGGTGCGTTTGTGGTCAACCTATAAATTATAACTGATATCATTACCATCATTATTATTGTTATTATCATTATTTCAGATCTGAATTTATTTTCACCGACTTGACAGCTTTTAAAATGTATCAATACGTATTTTTTTTTCTGGTTTATGTTGTTTTCAATCTATTAACCTGTTATCTACCTAAGAGTACACCTATCCATTTATCCAATCCTTTCTCTGTGACATCCATTTATATCTATCCACCTATCTA
>NC_059304.1:23516174-23531174 GCF_017591435.1 Portunus trituberculatus
TTCTTTCTTACACTTTCTGGTTTTGTATTATTAGACTCTCTCTCTCTCTCTCTCTCTCTCTCTCTCTCTCTCTCTCTCTCTCTCTCTCTCTCTCTCTCTCTCTCTCTCTCTCTTTAGTGGGTGGGTTTCTTTCTCTGATACTTTCTCTCTGTTATCTTCTCGTACATCTCGCCGCGTGTCGTCGCTAACCGTATCATCTTTAGGCGAACCGTACAATCTCAAACCAACATTCCTACCAACCACCACCACCACCACCACCATCGCCGCCGCCGCTGCCTTGACTCCCAGCACCACTCATGTTTTCCTGCCAAATCATCCGTTGTCTGATAACTACTTTTTTCCCTCAGTCTTGGCATCCCCGCCCATATTTTTCCCACAACATAATTCCCTTCACACACACACACACACACACACACACACACACGAACAACGCCTAACTCTTCCAGGAATCACACCACACGATGGCCTGGAACTTCTCTCTTCACTTCAGCCCTGCCAATGACCGAGCGTTCACCTCTTGCCCAACTTAATTTGAATCCTGCACAAGCTTGACGTAAGTATAGAGGGATAGAGAGATGTGCATTTATTACGGGGGAGTATTGAGGCGAGGCAATAAAGATGCTAACACGTCCATCCCTCCAGGCTCCCTTGACGCTTCAGATTTCCCATTATGCGGAGAGGAAAGGTTTAGTGGCCTGGAAATAAGTATAATCTTGGTGATGGATGTGCCCTGTGTGATTCTATTAGCGGTGCTCCGGGATATTTGCCAGGTGTGTTTGTTACATCTTATCCCCGTGTGTGATTTTTAGCTGTGGTGTTATTGGTGTTTATGTGTGTGCGTGTTTGGTGTGTGATAGGAAAGTAGGTGTTGAGTGTTGTGTTTTGTAGTATTATCCTCCTCGCTTCTCTTCGTCATGCTGGACTTAAAGAGGCACTGTGGATTCAATAAAGGATAAAAAAAATGACAGTGCCCTTAACTTTATCACTTATATTTTGCTATTACCTACTTCTTATTTTTTTACTTCAGAGCTGCCCCTTGTCTCTCTCACCCTCATTCTCCATGCAAATGTAGGACCCACCTCACACACACACACACACACACACACACACACACACACACACACACACACACACACACACACACACACACACACACACACACACACACATTCAATACACAATCTAACCTATTCTAACACACACACACACACACACACACACACACACACGCCCGGTAGCTCAGTGGTTAGAGTGCTGGCTTCACAAGCCAGAGGACCGGGGTTCGATTCCCCGGCCGGGTGGAGATATTTGGGTGTGTCTCCTTTCACATGTAGCCCCTGTTCACCTAGCAGTGAGTAGGTACGGGATGTAAATCGAGGAGTTGTGACCTTGTTGTCCCGGTGTGTGGTGTGTGCCTGGTCTCAGGCCTATCCCAAGATAGGAAATAATGAGCTCTGAGCTCGTTCCGTAGGGTAACGTGTGGCTGTCTCGTCAGAGACTGCAGAAGATCAAACAGTGAAACACACACACACACACACACACACACACACACACACACACACACACACCGCGTAGTGTAGTGGTTAGCACGCTCGATCCACAATCGAGAGGGCCGGATTCAAGTCCCAGGGCGGCGAGGCAAATGGGCAATGGTGTGTGGAGTGTGTTGTGGTCTCAGTCCTACCCGAAGATCGGTCTATGAGCTCTGAGCTCGCTCCGTAATGGGGAAGACTGGCTGGGTGACCAGCAGGCGACCGAGGAGGTGAATTACACACACATACAATACACACTCTAACCTATTCCAAAAAAAACAGACACACACACACAAACGCACACACACACACACACACACACACACACACACACACACACACACACACACACACACACACACACATGTTGGCGCGCGACCTTCCCCGAGGCAGTAACCACAAATGTTACTTGTCGGAGGCGCCACTGACAGATGCCTCAACACTGGGACACTTGGGCTTTGGTGGTGGTGGTGGTAGAGGGAGGGGCGAAGTGGGAGGAGGCGGGATGAGGAGGGGCGGGGCAGGCTAAGGTGGGGCGGGGCGAGGGTGGAGCAGGGCGGGCAACGTATGGGCGGGGCGGGAGCAGGGTGAATAGGAGGGATATTCTTGTGAAGACAAGTATTAGAGAAGAAGGGAGTGGAGATGATGGGAGGGTAAAAAGAGGTAGTTTTGAGAAGTAGGAAGTCTGAAAATCAAAGAAGACAGTCTTGTTGAGTGTATGATGGGTGTGAAGAAGTGGAAGCAAGGAAGGAGAAAGGAGGAAGGAGGAAGGAGGAAGGAGGAGGGAGGAGCAAAGAAAGGATAAGGAAGTGTGAAAAAAAATTAAGTTCGGGTTTCACAGAGAGAGAGAGAGAGAGAGAGAGAGAGAGAGAGAGAGAGAGAGAGAGAGAGAGAGAGAGAGAGAGAGAGAGAGAGAGAGAGAGAGAGAGAGAGAGAGAGAGATAATTAGTGTCAGTCTCACACAAGTGTTATCATGTTGAGACATTAAGGTTTCACTTAACGCCTAATTAAGGCAACTTAAGGCCAATTATTAAGACTCGGACATGGACAAGAACCTTCTTCTGGCGATGCTCACACGGCGATAATAAATATTGACCTTAGGCGAAGAAAAAGAACTGAGACTATTGATTTTTTTCTTATATTTTCAAACACATCAACTTGTCCTTCCTCAACACTGTCGCTTTGTTAGAAAAATAGATAAAAAGATGTGAAAAGGGATAATAGAGGGTTTATCAGTGATGTTCGAGTATACAAGTGGTGGTTCTTGAGGCGAGGAGAGAAGGCTTAGGAACAGTATTGAGGATTGGATGAGAAATGGTAGGTCAAGTGAGGGGAAGTAACGGAAGGATATTGTCAGGTGAGGTTAATCGATGTTACCTTTGCGATTTGATTTTGTTACTTCTATAGTTTGACTGTTGTTGTTGTTGTTGTTGTTGTTGTGGTGGTGGTAGTGCTGGTGGTGGTGGCAGAGATGGTGGTGATATGACAGGCCTCTACTAATTGCTGTTGTTGTTTTTGTTCTAGTTGTTATTGTTCTTGGTGGTGATGGTGGTGGTGGTGGTGATGGTGATATGACAGACTTCTGCTAATTGTTGTTGTTGTTGTCGTTGGTGGTGGTGGTGGTGGTGGTGATGGTGGTGGTGGTGGTGGTGGTGGTGGTGGCGGTGATGGTTGAAGTTGCGATATGACCCCTAAGTACTGATCTAATCACCGAGTTATCTTTATTAGCCTCACTTCGCTGTTGTTTTTTTCCCTCCCACACACTTATTATCGCCAATCTGTTGCTGTTTTGCTTTCTTGACTTTTGGTTAAGTGTGTCAGGTTAAGTCGGAGCGTTGGTTAAGAGTCGGTTTCACACATGACCCAACCTGGCCTAAGCCGACAACTCCCCTCCTCTCCACTGCCCTCCTCTCCCCTCCACTGCCGTCCACGCCCCTCCACTCCACTCAACGGGGCGACTTTTAAGCCCGGCGGACCCCTCGAGCAGGCCGGTCCATCAACTCCACACGACACCGAGCAAATGTCAACAGGAAAAATGCAAACGTTAAATAAACCATCCATAAAGCAACACTGACGATGAGCAAGTGACGTGTAATTAGATAGACGCCTGCGATATCAGATAGAAATATGACCGAGAGAAAAAAAATATATAAACTTTAACATACTAGACTAATACTTAATTCTTGACATATATACATCCCAACGGTGACTTAATAACACGATGAACGATGACTGTATCTACAAAAATATCGGCGGGGGGAAAATACAAGCGCGAGTGTACATCAACGTGTGCGCGCTGTTGCCGTCACCACAACGCACACATAAACTGAGGGCAGAGTCACATTCACTGAAATTGCTAAATAAAAGCGCAAAGCACATAAAAATAAGATAACAATCGTAAATCAGCATCACCGCCATCAGAGAGAGAGAGAGAGAGAGAGAGAGACGTAAGAACATGAGAACATTAGATAAATTAGGGAAGCTGCAAGGAGCCATCAGACCTACGGAGAGAGAGAGAGAGAGAGAGAGAGAGAGAGAGAGAGAGAGAGAGAGAGAGAGAGAGAGAGCAAAGCAGGTGAAAAGTCTATTATGTCCACGTTGCAAAGAGTCATGGAGGTCAGGTCAATCCTTTGGGGGAGAGAAGGCGCCTCAGGCAAGCCACTTTCATTGCTACTGAATGGCGTCCAGTGACAAAGAGAAGCCAGAGAGAGAGAGAGAGAGAGAGAGAGAGAGTGAGAGAGAGAGCACTGTCACACTTTGTTTCGTAAAAGGTGGCAGTTTTTTTTTCGCTCAAGCCTAAATAAAACTCGCGTCCAGATTTGTCGCAGGTTTGTATGGCGGAGAAATGACTCCTTTAAGAGTGTCGGTGAGTGGCGGTTGATGGGGTGTGGCAGGAGATGTGGGTCAGTGCAGAGGAGTGAGGGGAGTGTGTTTGGTGACTAAATGGGTGCACCGGAGTGATGACTTGTACAGGTGGGCGTGAGAACAGAGAGTAGACGTGTACAGGTTGTAATGGAAACCTGTTGATAAATAGAGTAAGAAAACATGACCCTACATACTGATAGATCAGAAGGAGTGTGCTGCTTTCAAATGTGTTTTTGTTGATATATACAATAAAACTTTGTTCCCTACTTGTGTATAAACTAAATAAACGCAGTACGAGTTACATGTTGACTTATAAAGCATGGAAACATTGCTAAACATACTAGTGTCAGGTGCTCTTGCTTGCATGTATCCGTACGCATGCGTTAAGAGAATGAACACCAGCACAGGCGATACGAAATGTGTTCCCTATTTGTGAAGAGACAAAAGAAACACAACACGAGTTAATTGTTAATATATAAAGCAAGGAAACATTATCAAACAATGTCAGATATCAGAATAAAATAATTGTTCATATATATATATATATATATATATATATATATATATATATATATATATATATATATATATATATATATATATATATATATATATATATATATATACCTTCATATTAGTAGAGAGAGAAAATACAAACACACATAATAAGAAAATCATCCCTCACAGGTGCATAAACTAAAGAAAAACAGTGCTAGACGTTAATTAAAGGGCATGACGCACTTACAAGCGTACACAGAGGAAAAAAATAAGCCACCCAGGAATGAAAGAGAGTGAATCATTTACTTGAGTTACGAGACCACACTCACAAGCAGGTGTGGGAAATGGGCGGCAGGTGTGTGGCGGGGAAGATAGGAGTCAATAAGAAGCGTGTGGGAAGAGACATGGCTGACGTAACGTGTAATGCGGCAAGAAGGAAGGTCACGCTCAGGTACAAGGCAGGTTCTGTACTTGTATAGACATGGACGTGTGCAACAAGGGCGATACATCATGCGACCTTGCGACCTCCTCTTATCAGTAACGTTATCAGCAAATCCTTTCCTATCTTCTCTTTCACCACCACAGAGAGAGAGAGAGAGAGAGAGAGAGAGAGAGAGAGAGAGAGACGTGTAGTGAGGGGTTGCAAAAACAGACCGAGCAAGATGAAGCACAAAGGAGAATGACTGGGAGAGTTAGTCAGCCAAGAACAGACATTGTGGTGTGCGGCAATTAATCGAACTACACCCTCTCCCTCTCCCTCTCTCTCTCTCTCCCTCTCCTTCCCCCTCTCCCTCTCTCCTCTTGTATTCTACTTCTACATTTGTCTTATCATCATCATCATCATCACCATTATAGTCACCTTCATTACAATTCCTTCTTTCCTCTCGCTCGTCCTCCTCTTTCGGTATATGTTGTCTGTGTGTGTGTGTGTGTGTGTGTGTGTGTGTGTGTGTGTGTGTGTGTGTGTGTGTGTGTGTGTGTGTGTGTGTGTGTGTGTGTGTGTGTGTGTGTGTGTGAGCGAGCCACGCACTTCACGGTCTAACATCATTGTAAAAGGAAAAAGCCAAAAGGCGGATCTGTTTCTTTAGGCGGGCTACCTCGTGTGAGAGAGAGAGAGAGAGAGAGAGAGAGAGAGAGAGAGAGAGAGAGAGAGAGAGAGAGAGTGACCACCATAGTCGCTCTCATTTAACTAAAAAAGAAAAAGAAAAAAAAATCTCCAGTGAAAACGTCAATGCTTTTGTTACTCTGCCCAAGAACACCTGGCGCCCTGATTCCTGGTTTTCTTTTTTCACTGACCCCTTCCCCGGCACTACCTCTCACCCCCAGCAATTCCCCTCCCCTTCAGCACAACCCCTTCTCCCTAGCACTACTCCTCGCCACCTGCCTCACGACCCTCCATGCTGCTCTCCCCTTTCTTCTCTTCCTTTCCTTCCTCCCAGCACGTCATTCTCATCCTCTTGCTTTCTCACGTCCTGGCCGCACTTAGAGAAATAAGGAATGAAGGAAAAGCAAAAGAACTGATACGAAATACTGTTGGACTGATCAACTCTTTATATCACATCATTTTAGTCACTCAGGAGGAAAAACAGAAATGAAAATGAGTGAAAATAAAAGAAAATCGTATACATCAACTCACTTAACACGTAGAAACAAATAGAAATACTACAAGAAAAAAAATGGATTAAACGAATAACTTGTGAAATATTACAAAAAAATCTTACAAACAACCACAGTAAATTGAAAAAATAAATAAATAAAAGACAACGAAATAGGTGAGGCCACATACAGCACATAATGAACCAGGAGTGAGGCGAATGGTTAAGCAGAGCAAGGTGTTTTGACAGACAAGGCGCGTTAAGGTGTGTTGCCTAACGGGCCGCCAACAGGTGACAAGGATGACCGCGTGAACCTGAACCTTGCACCTGTCTTGTCTTGCTCCTGATGAGGCTGCTGCCATCTTAACGACTGATTGGACTGGTCTGGTGTTTGTAGCACGGCCGAGAGAGAGAGAGAGAGAGAGAGAGAAGGGGAGGTTCACAGTTAGACGTTTTAATGAGAAATGAAGCAGACGCCAAATAAGGCAGCATTTCCTTTATCCTCTCTCTCTCTCTCTCTCTCTCTCTCTCTCTCTCTCTCTCTCTCTCTCTCTCTCTCTCTCTCTCTCTCTCTCTCTCTCTCTCTCTCTCTCTCTCTCTCTCTCAACGCCTCTACCTAATCAGCGCCCTCATTACTGTGGTCAAGGTTAACTAATTACGTGACGCAAAAAATAATGCACTAATGTGTCACTCTTCATCACCATAGAGAGAGAGAGAGAGAGAGAGAGAGAGAGAGAGAGAGAGAGAATGTATATAAAACCACACCTAACGCCTCTCTCACCGGTCGGACCAGATATCAGTAGAGAGAGAAAGAAGTGGAGGAGGTTTTATCCAGACAATTCTACCTGGTTTTTTCACTCGCCTTCGTGCTCGAGTAACAAAAGAAAGGGGAGGTAAAAGGGAAGAAAAACTCTCTGTGCACCCATGGGGAACTCCAGTGGCTGCTCACGCCTTGAGGAAGCAGGACACACGCACGCACGCACGCCTCCCTCATATCGCTTGCATCACACGCCAAGTTTCCCACACTCCCTGCTACCTCGAGAGCTGCTGCTGATGACGGTGATGATAAAGAGACAGAGGGGGAGAGATGGGAGAGACGGGAGGGGGTGCAAATGACGCTGATCTAATGAGTGATACGCCGCATGACAAGACTCGTCCTTGAATGAAGCGTGACGCAAGCCGGTGCAATTCCCTCGCTGCTTACAGGTTGGGTGCGTCACGGCGTCTTCAGGGTTGTGGTGGCAATGGAGTGGCGGCCGCGGTGCTCCAGGCTGATTGCGAGGAATTACTGCCAACCGCACACTGCCGTCACTCACACATCCATGAAAACCCACAGTGTTATAGCGAAACTGCATATATCTCCACCACTGACATCAAGGCTTCACGTGTTATTGAACCAAAACTCACGCATTTCACGCACTTCCTACATAAGTCGTGGTGGAAACAAGGGGGAGTAAAATTTGAAGGAGACTGCTGCATAACTCGTCTAAAATCCAAAGTCTTCTATCGGACCTGCATGGCTCT
This sequence comes from Portunus trituberculatus, assembly GCF_017591435.1. NCBI lineage: Eukaryota > Metazoa > Arthropoda > Malacostraca > Decapoda > Portunidae > Portunus > Portunus trituberculatus. Next base: position 23,524,189 of record NC_059304.1, read on the forward strand.
GGACGACTAACATCAAAGCTTCGTGTGTTATTTGACAAAAACTGACGCATTTCACGCATAAAACCGCACAACTCGTGATGAAGACAAGGACAGTGTAATTTTGCCGAAACCTGACATATTTCACGGACAAATCACGATGAAAGTTAGAAAAAAAAAAAAGTTACTTCACCATAAAGAAATCCACAAACAAGTAGCAATGTTTTTTTCAAATATCGCAAAATCATGGAAGAGAATTAAAGTGTACAAAGTTTCCAATTATACGGACATGAATAAGTAAAAGACACAAATATAAACAAATTGTAAAAAAAAGATGATAATATACCTCGCCACTGGTTTGAAACACGCCAACTTCAGCCAGTCACCATCGCTGCCACCTTTTGTTTACCTGCAAGAGAGAAAAGGAGGAATTATGGATAACTGAGTGTGCCATCTGATGATCTGCGCAATGTTAGCCTTGTTCTAATTGCGCGTTTTGATTATTTTTTTTTTTATTTTTAGATATATATACTAAAAGAAAAGATTACGTGATTATTCTCTCTCTCTCTCTCTCTCTCTCTCTCTCTCTCTCTCTCTCTCTCTCTCTCTCTCTCTCTCTCTCTCTCTCTCTCTCTCTCTCTCTCTCTCTCTCTCGAGGTCAGGAGCTTCCTTTGTCACCCTCACCTGTAATTCCCGCCTTCACCTTGATTAACGGCTCACCTGGTCACCTTTTTTCCTCCGCCGATGTCAACAGGTGAAATTAAAATCTGAATTGGATGTGATTTTTTTCTGTCTTTTTATTTCCTTCACTTTATCTGTTTATGCATCGCCTTCTGTCTATTTGTTTCCTCTTTCCTCAATTCTTTCCCTCTGTCTGTCAGTTTGTTTGTGTGTCTGTCTGTCTTTCTGTCTGTCTGTCTGTCTATCTATACGTATCTACCTATCTTGCTTTTCTCGTTTTCGTCGTGTGTGTGTGTGTGTGTGTGTGTGTGTGTGTGTGTGTGAGAGAGAGAGAGAATGCGTGCGTCCGTGCATATGTCCTTCGTCTATGAAGTTTCCCAGGACACACACACACACACACACACACACACACACACACACACACACACACACACGGTGGCGAGGCGAGGATAAGATTCATGATCAATTCTAAATGTGTCCGGAAATCACAAGTATCAGAATTGCCTTCCCACATCTGGAGGACACACACACACACACACACACACACACACACACACACACACACACACACACACACACTCTCTCTCTCTCTCTCTCTCTCTCTCTCTCTCTCTCTCTCTCTCTCTCTCTCTCTCTCTCTCTCTCTCTCTCTCTCTCTCTCTCTCTCTCTCTCTCTCTCTCTCTCTCTCTCTCTCTCTCTCTCTCTCTCTCTCTCTCTCTCTCAGGATATATATAGAAACATGTACACGGAAATCATGCATCGAAGGACAGACACTCAGACAGACGCCGAGGAGGAAGCTAAACTCTAATATATGAAAATAAATAAATAGATCAATAAAACTGAAGATAAAACATTGCTAACTTGTATACACGTGTGCGGCCTGTGTGTGTGTGTGTGTGTGTGTGTGTGTGTGTGTGTGTGTGTGTGTGTGTGTGTGTGTGTGTGTAAGGTATAAGAAGACAGCCTTAAGAGATACGTTAAGGTAATTCATATTAATCTCAGCTAACGGCCTTTTGTATATAAGCTTAGGCGTTAAATGTTACCGATAGAAAAGAGAACAAACTCGAAAGCAGATCAAGTTAGCGAAGTGTTTCTCATTTTTTGGTCTTTTTTTACCTCTAATTGTAGGTTAGTGGAAACTGTACATGTGGAGAGAGAGAGAGAGAGAGAGAGAGAGAGAGAGAGAGAGAGAGAGAGAGAGAGAGAGAGAGAGAGAGAGAGAGAGAGAGAGAGAGAGAGAGAGAGAGAGAGAGAGAGAGAGAGAGAGAGAGAGAGAGAGAGAGAGAGAGAGAGAGAGATGAGAATGTCCTTCATTTTCTGATTATATTTGCTTAAGATATGCTTGATTTGTAATACTTCACCCCAAAAATTGACAATATTAACTTAAGGACCGGATTGGGGGGTAGAGAGAGAGAGAGAGAGAGAGAGAGAGAGAGAGAGAGAGAGAGAGAGAGAGAGAGAGAGAGAGAGAGAGAGACTAGAAGCACTTTAACAGCACAGCTCACTAATGATATGCAAATGACCTCAAATATCACATCTTTATCTTCACTTCATTAAACTCCAAATTCCCAACAATAAGTCTGCGAAAGAATCTCCAGACCCAAACACTACACCGGCTCTCATCTCCCCTCTCTAATATCTTTAATGGCAAATATATATTACGTGGCTCCCTTAAACGGCGAGACACAATAGCCAGGTGAAGTGCAGAGAGTTTATGAAGCACGAGGGGAAGTCGAGGATACAGTGAACAGAAGCGCGGCACGGAAGCACAGAAGCACGTCAGGTGAGGCTCCATTTGCGAGTCTGTAATTAGAGGAGTAATGTAAGAAATGAATGGAGATCCTTCTGCTTTGTTTACATCGACGGAATGGGATGTATTGATGTAACGCTCTTCATAAATTGTAACTGTAATCTCTTGTCTTCTCATTTTATACAGTTTATTCTTGGTTGTAGTAGTGGTGGTGGTGGTGGTGGGTTTTTTATGTGTGTGTGTGTGTGTGTGTTTGTGTGTGTGTGTTTGTGTATGTAAGTGCGCGTGTTCCTCCAGTCCCTCTCTAACAATTCCTTCATGAAAAAATGGATGTTTCTCTTTGTCCTTGTCCACACATTGACAGGAACAGACAGAAACACGTCCCCTTTCCTCTTTTCCCTTCTCTCTTTTCCTCCCCATGTCCGCCTCCCAACCTTTCCCTAATTGACTCCACCCTACATGGCCTCACTTCATGTCCAGAGCAAAGTGTCATGTCATATCTTCTCTCCAAGCCGATGCACAGTAGCTAAAATTTGACCACCTCTGTCCCTTCGAGTATTCATCCAGTCTTTTTATTCAGCGTTGCTTACAAGTACAAGAATGTTTCCCTTGTGTTATGTCTATTGGTGCTCTTTCCCCTTCAGTTACTGGTAGGTATTCTGGCTTTGCTTATTATTTTTTTTATTTCTTCCTTTCTTGCCTGATTTTTGTGCTTATTCTATAATATGAAAGAAATGATACGTGAAGGAGTTTAGCGTTGTTTTCAAATAAAGGTGACTTGTTTTGTTTTTTCTTATCTTTTCTGCCTTTTCTTTCATGTTCAGTTAAGTCTAAGCATTGTGTTTGTGCCCTCCATGCCTTCTCTTCTTCCAGTCTCCCCTTGCATGATTCCTGTGTTCATTCTGATATATGAAGAAGTGAGTTGATCATTGCATGTCTTCGGGCATTGCCGCAAGTCCAAACTCTCTCTCTCTCTCTCTCTCTCTCTCTCTCTCTCTCTCTCTCTCTCTCTCTCTCTCTCTCTCTCTCTCTCTCTCTCTCTCTCTCTCTCTCTCTCTCTCTCTCTCTCTCTCTCTCTCTCTCTCTCTCTCTCTCGTCCGCGTAACAATGGCATATCATTATTTTGCTCATTTAAATGTGAGAATAATTTCACGAACTTACATATGTATTTTCTTTAAGTCTACTTCGTTGCATGGCTTTCTGTCTCTGGATGATCCACATTCAGTGCACATTAAGATAATTTCCTTAAGGGCTCACTTTGTTTTCCCACAGTTAATACAATTTGATTACAACCAATGAATGCTGAGGACGAGGAACATATAAAAGTAATTTGCTCCTGTGTGTGTGTGTGGGGGAGGGAGGGGGAAGCAGGCATGATGAGGGTCAGTAAGGTGCAAGAAATAATCGATTCCCACAGTAACCGTTCAGCAGGTCGCTATTTATGCCTGAATCTAATCTGCCTTGCTGTACAGACAATCTCTTTATTCATTTTTTGCACCTCCCTCCCTTCCTCCCTCTATCTTGCCCCTGCAGTGGAGATGATCTGAATAAAGGTACAGACCCATTAGTATCTTTTTGTGCTCTACATATACTAGGCAACATATGCATAATGTACTGCGTTTTTCCAATGACATATTCTTTCTTTTGTCTCTACGTATAATTTCTAACCAGTCTGGTGTGTTACTAGGTCTTGCTTCTTTCATCCTTGCCTTTAATTTCTTGTAAGTTTAATTCCGTTGTCATTACTTATATCATTATGACTTGTTTCTTTTATCTGCTCATATAATTTCCAGGTGGTTTATTGTGTTATATTGCGGTTTTGCTACAGCTAACTTTCAAGAGAGAGAGAGAGAGAGAGAGAGAGAGAGAGAGAGAGAGAGAGAGAGAGAGAGAGAGAGAGAGAGAGAGAGAGAGAGAGAGAGAGAGAGAGAGAGAGAGAGAGAGAGAGAGAGAGAGAGAGAGAGAGAGAGAGAGAGAGAGAGAGAGAGAGAGAGAGAGAGAGAGAGAGAGAGAGAGAGAGAGAGAGAGAGAGAGAGAGAGAGAGAGAGAGAGAGAGAGAGAGAGAGAGAGAGAGAGAGAGAGAGAGAGAGAGAGAGAGAGAGAGAGAGAGAGAGAGAGAGAGAGAGAGAGAGAGAGAGAGAGAGAGAGAGAGGGAGAGAGAGAGAGAGAGAGAGAGAGAGAGAAACGAGTCTTCTGTATCTACATTACTAACAATGCTAGATTTTTTTTTATTTCTCCTATTATTTTCACTACAATGTGGTCAGATGTGGAGTAAAGTTAGAACTATCTCTACGCAATGGACGACAAACTGACCGTAAACACTAATAAGGAAATGTTTAGAAGCTTCCACCTCCATCAAAAGCTGTCAACAAAAACGCTGAGGCGGAGAAGAATAATATTATGGTGGAGAGAAAACGAGTCTTGAGTCTAATCTCTCAACACATATAAGATCAGTGTTACAGGGCGAGTGTTTGGCGGCCTGTGCCTGCGTCTCATCCCTCACTGCCTGCTGCTTATCCTCTCAAATCCGTCTTTGGCCTTCCTCCCTGTCTGATGTCCTGCTTTCCTGACTTTCCGCCTTCTTATCTCCATGCCTGCTTGCATCTCTGTTATACTACTTGTCCGCCTCACTGCATCCTTTATATCCTTCTGCCGCACACTCCTCCTGCTTTCCTTCCTTTATCCTCCAAGCTCAAATGTTTTTTTATTATATTTCATGCCCATCTCCTCCCTGCTGTCATTTTGTTTTTCTGACTTATCGCTTTCATATTTGGTTTTCTGATTTTGTTGTTCAGTCTTTCTTTCTTTTTTTCCTTATTTTCTGGGACTCATTCCTTCCACGTCCTGTCTTCGCTTCTTTCTCCTTATCTTCATCTCGTGTTTTCGTGTTTTTCCTCGTCGTTTCATTCTTCAACATTTTCACACCACAATCTTCTTCTCATCCTCCTCTCCCTTCTCTGACTCTATTTTCTTGCATTTTTCCGCCACATCCTTCTCCGCTGTCTTTGTCCTGTCATTCTCCTCCTTTTCCTCCTCTTCCTCCTCTTCCTGCTGCTGCTCTTCGTTGTGATGCAAGACAAAACAATACCTACTTTCTTTTCCTCCTCTTATACACTGCTGCTTTTTCCCCTTAGCAGTGGTGACAGCCGTAACTCCTTGCCTATACAGCATTCCCGCATATCACTGCCTTCTCCTTTCCCCTCCCTGTGGCTCCCTCTGGCTCCCCACCTTCCAGGCTGTCTCCATCCCCTTTAGCCACGCAATGTCTCTGTCCGGGCCGCCGCCACCCGCACGCCGCCTCGACTCCCTTAAGGTAGCTTCTTTCGCAGAATGCATGAGCGTCCTGCCTCTCGATTGCTGTTTGGGAGTAATTGGCTGCACGGTGCGACTGGTGCTCGGTGCTTCTTGCTTGGTACCGCTATCACGCACCTGTACTTCCTGGGGCCAATTGCACGGAGAGGAGAGAGAGGGAGAGGAGCTGAGGGAGAGGGTGAGGGAAGAAAGGACAAAGAACCAGGCACGGAGGACGACACGTGGGTATTATCACGTAGCACACACACAATGCACAGGAAAGTTTTGTTGACTGTCAAAAAGTACAGTAAGAGGAGAGTCAAAGTGATGTTTGGGGACGCGCAGAGACGGAGGAGTCTGGTTCAGGAGTCATGATGGTTTGCCTCGCGCCTCTTTTTGGTTTTGTTTCCTCCCCGTTCACTTCACTGTTTTTTTCTTGTTTTTTTCTCTTATTTGTATTTCGTATGGTATCTCTCTCTCTCTCTCTCTCTCTCTCTCTCTCTCTCTCTCTCTCTCTCTCTCTCTCTCTCTCTCTCTCTCTCTCTCTCTCTCTCTCTCTCTCTCTCTCTCTCTCTCTCTCTCTCTCTCTCTCTCTCTCTCTCTCTCTCTCTCTCTCTCTCTCTCTCTCTCTCTCTCTCTCTCTCTCTCTCTCTCTCTCTCTCTCTCTCTCTCTCTCTCTCTCTCTCTCTCTCTCTCTCTCTCTCTCTCTCTCTCTCTCTCTCTCTCTCTCTCTCTCTCTCTCTCTGTGCAGTACTCTTCCTTCAAGCCTCAAAGACGGTCAATCATATGCTCATCTCTGTACTTTCCAACTACAAATCTTTCCAACCTGCCTGCCCACCTCCCAGCCTGCATGCCTGCCTGCCCGTCTGCCCGCCTGCTTGCCTGTTCGCCTTCCTGCCTGTCTGCCTGTCTGTCCGTCTGTCTGTCTGTCTGTCTTCTCAGCCTCACCATCCCTCCCTTCCTCTCTTCCCTCACCATTTAAGCGACACATTCAGAAACGAAGGACACAGATAAAGCTGCTTCTTGTCGCCTTCGTTCTTCGGTGGCAGACTCTTACTTGTCTCTCGGCGCTGCTTCAAGTGGCCAGCGACATGGTTCTCTACACATGGACACGCCCTCCCACCCTTATCAAATTGACTTTTTCTCCACCATACACACCAAAGAAAGCCCACCGAGGAGTAAATATAGGTGGTAGGGGGAAATACCGGTACGTGGCGGCAACTATTACATGTTTAATAAAGGAGAACATGAACCAAAGACCGTGTTAGGGAAAAGTTATATCTTCGG
>NC_059304.1:23536174-23543674 GCF_017591435.1 Portunus trituberculatus
TACAGACTAACTAATTAAAGACTTATAGCCACTGAAATTGAGTGCTTCAAATATATGTCTGACGATGTAAGCCAATGAAATCCAGTGACCATCTGTTAGACATTAATTTTTCTCATAAGACAAAACAAAATTTCATCAAAATAATGTCTTAAAATGCGAAAGCAGAAAAAAAAGAAGAAAACAATTAAAATCAGTAATTATCTCAACTATCCGTGTGTAAAATAACATAGACATTTTTTCCTTCATAGCTGAAAACAAAAACGACGAAATAATCTTGTTGAAATATGACTGGCGAGATACAACAATAAAATTCACTTATCATCTCAATTAGTTATCTACAAAATTACGGACATCATAGTTTCACATCTAAAAAAAAAAGATATATTGAAGTTCAGTTATTAATAAAGATAATTTGCCAGATTCAGCCTATCCTTGAAAATAACAGCGAATTTCCGCGCGTTGGGAAATCCTGCGTGCGTTGAGCTTTTCTTTGTACAAGTGAAGGAAAGAAAAACATCGTTAAATACTCTTCCTTGCTATGGAAAGATAATATACAGCTCAAAATTAATATATATTTGCCAGTAACGTCATCAGTGAAGTGATAATCAAGGAAATAAATAGCAAATTCTTTCGATTGTCAATTCCTTTTTATTCGTTTAGTTCTACATTCACACACATATGTACAGCCAACCACTTCTGAGAATATGTACGCAAAGAAAGAAAGAAAAGGAAGCCTCAGCGTTTAAATATACACTAGTAGCTATACCAACAAAAAAGGAAGATAAGAGAAGGAATTAAAGAAAAGAAAAAAGAAAAAAAGGAAGACCACTTGGCAAACAAAGGGAGAAGCTGTTTCCCTTAACCCTTCAATACTGAGGCGCATTTTTACCTTGATTTTTGGGCATAATTAGATGATTTTATTTGCATCAGGAAGGGTCTATGGACGTCAGGAGATTAATGGCCAGTCTTTACTATTCTACTCCTAGCATGTGTTTCTGAAGCTGTATAAAATCGCCTAAGTAGTAACCAGAATGAATATAAAAAGGCGTCATAGTATTGAAGAGATTAACCCCTTTAGTACTGGGATTTATTTTTAACTTGAGTTTTGTACACGATTTGACAATTTTATTTTACATTGCGAATGGTCTATGGGGGTCAGAGGATTAATGGCCACAGTCTTCACTACTTTAATCCCCATTTAAGTTTCTGAAGTTGTGTAGAAATTGCCTAAATAGTAACCAGAATGAATATGAAAAGGCGTCCTGGCACCGAAGAGATTAAACATAACACAAAACCTACAGGTCGAGGGGAAATTGGTGCATTCCGAAAATAATTGAATTCCTGGGATGACCTGATAGTTCTGTCTGTCGAAGGCAAAGACACAGCTTCCCTACACCAGGCATTTCCTTCACTCAAGTTGCTGTTATGCTTTGGTTGTGATCCTACAAGGTGATATGTTGTATTCTACTTCAAGTCAACAGTGTATTCCTATTCACAGTGGAAATAAGACAAACAATGTTCTTTACCCGTATCGTTATCACGCAGGACTTTTTTCTCTCCCTTTTCGTTTTACGTTATTTGTTTTCTTCCCCCTTCAATATCATGACGAGTTCTCATTTTTCATTCTGTTTACTACGACGTACTTGATGATTTTGGACAGCTTCAGAAACTTATGTGGGGGATTAGAATAGTGAAGACTGGCCACTAATCTTCTGATCTCCATAGACCCTTCCTAATCTAAAGAAAATCGTCTAATCACACCCAAAATTCTATGTAAAAATACGTCCCAGTTCTGAAAGGGTTAGTTATGACATTACTGGTGAAGCTTTCTTTTTCCCTACGAGTCTACAGAATGTTCCTCTTTTCAGTGAAATAAAAAAGAAATTCAGTAAATATTCCTTATCATTATAACGGTACTTTCTCATCCTTTTCCTTTCATTATTACCCAAAGTTCAGGCATTCACCAGTGCTCAATTAATTTATACTCATTTTCTTAAACATTTATTTTAGACAAAGTTGAAGCAATCACCTCCTTATACGGCGAAACATTCTACCTTCCTTCATCTCATTTCGTAAACTTATAACATCACGCAAATAACTTTCACGAGAACATACCACTAACACGAAACGCTCAATAATTTCACTAATGGTCCACTATCCTCCCTTAACACTAAACGATTAAAGACTTTTCTCATTTTTTCTCGTTTTTCCTTCATACATTTACCAGGCATCGCATTAATGGTTGTCCAGGCGGTGCTGTCTGTCCGGGTCACGTTCCCAAGGCTGGCCGTCGCGTGATGCAGTGACCCAGTTTCACCCTTAGAGAAAACGTCGCTCGCAAGGCCGCTGATACGAGGGGTGACTTGCCGATATTTTACTTTTGCTTCTTATCTACTTCTCCTCCTCCTCGTTTTTCGTCTCTTAACCCTTTCAGTATCATGACGCGTTTCCATATTCATCTTGCTTACTATTTAGTGATCCTATACAGCTTCAGAAACTTATGTGGGATTAAAATTAGTGATGACTCTGGCCATTAATCTTCTAACCCCCATAGACCCTTCCTAACGTATATTAAAGCGTCTAATGATACCCAAACCCCTTGGTAAAAATACATATTAGTTCTGAAGGAGTTAATATTGTTTCGTTACTATTATCATGTCGTCTTCAAGCGTTTGTTTATTTTGGTTTAGTCCTCGTCGCTTTCCTCTTCCAATATCGTAGTAATGTTTCTTCAATCTCTTTGTCCTTTGTCTCTTAGTCTTATATTATCTATTAAAGTCATTCAGATTACCGTCACAACTTTTAGCAGTCATTTATTTTTTTGTCTACTGTTAGTCTTTTACTCTTCCGATATTGTAGGTGATGTTCTTAATAATCTTCGTCTCCTTATCCTCCTCTTTCCCTCTTTGATTTAATTATTGTCATGTATTCGTATTTCTATTTCCTCTTTCTTTTATGTCTACTCTTCGTCACTTTCCTCTTCTGACATTGTAGGTGATGCTTAGTTTGTTTTCCCTCTCCCTTCCTCTCTCCGTCTTGTTTCAGTATCGTTATTTACATATTTTACGTCCTATATCATCTTTCTATACTTACTTTCCATTTCTTCCTCGTCTTTTTATCCTCCCTTCTATCTTTCGTTTCCTAATCATTCCTTTCTGCTTTCCCTCTCTCCCTTCTTGAAAACCAGTTATATCTTTCATTCATGCCAAAAGTTATTTCACTACACTATTATTTCTTCTCCTTTTAATACTAACTCCATTATTATTCATTTTCCACTGCCAACATTTCAGACACGCGTTCCTTTCCTAACCTTTCATTTCTCTTTCATTCAATATCCTCCTCTTGACAACCAGTCGTAGGCACACTTGATTCTAACGCTCTTCCTCTCTTCACTATTCCCTCCTTCATTTCTTAATCCTGACCAGATTCCACATAAATTATATTCTTATCTTTCATTTTTCTTTCATTCAATACTTTTCCTAGTTCAAACCGACACTAATCACAGCAAATTAAAATGTCCTTTTTCAATATAAACACAATTTAAACCTACACACTCTTCTATTCTAATCCCTCACTCCTCTTTCATTGAGCATCTGCCTTATGGAAATTATTAGTAAATCTTTTGGTCCCATCTTCTAACTCATCTCACGCAAACACGCACTCACACACTCATGACCCACAACCTATCCAGTATCTCGTCCCATTACCTCTCCTTGATGATGAAATGTATTGAAGAACATACAAAGAAAGAGAAGACACAGAGAAAGGGTTTTGTTAATCTATGCGGTCACTTTATGAAACTTGATTCAGTACAAGATTTAAGAGATCAGATTTAAGCTTGTGTGTATGTGTGTGTGTGTGTGTGTGTGTGTGTGTGTGTGTGTGTGTGTGTGTGTGTGTGTGTTCATTGCTCTCTCTCTCTCTCTCTCTCTCTCTCTCTCTCTCTCTCTCTCTCTCTCTCTCTCTCTCTCTCTCTCTCTCTCTCTCTCTCTCTCTCTCTCTCTCTCTCTCTCTCTCTCTCTCTCTCTCTCTCTCTCTCTCTCTCTCTCTCTCTCTCTCTCTCTCTCTCTCTCTCTCTCTCTCTCTCTCTCTCTCTCTCTCTCTCTCTCTCTCTCTCTCTCTCTCTCTCTCTCTCTCTCTCTCTCTCTCTCTCTCTCTCTCTCTCTCTCTCTCTCTCTCTCTCTCTCTCTCTCTCTCTCTCTCTCTCTCTCTCTCTCTCTCTCTCTCTCTCTCTCTCTCTCTCTCTCTCTCTCTCTCTCTCTCTCTCTCTCTCTCTCTCTCTCTCTCTTTTCTCTCTCTGTTATGAGCTATTACTTGCAAATTTTAAGGCTTGAATTTTTCTGCCACTTCCTGAACAAAACTGGAGCTACAAACTCTTATTGACCTCCACACACACACACACACACACACACACACACACACACACACACACACACACACACACACACACACACACACACACACACACACACACACACACACACGCACACATTCCTTGCCTCGTACAAGTCAACCAGGTGTATAAGACCCCACGAGAAGATCATTAACCTGTCGAGGGGAGGCCCACTTATGTGTGAAGAGAGGGTTAAGGATTAGGATTCGTAAGAGGAGGAGGAGGAGGAGAAGGAAGAGGAGGAGGAGGAGGAAGAGGAGGAGGAGGAAGAAGAGAAGGAGACAAGTAGGTGTTGTAAAGTTAATATATTAGTTTAGAATCTTGGAGTATCTCATTTATCTGTCATTTATGGGCCGGCACTCATTATCTTTTATCTATTAGCGGTGCATACACAGTCGAACAGGCGTGTCTTGTGTCGCCCCGTCGCTATCCATTACCTGTTAGTATTTCACTCAGGCTTTTTATCGTTATCTCTCTGATTCATTCCCTGCCATTAGGCGGCGGCTGTTGCCCTACAAAGACTTGTATAATGAATTCACTGTAAAATCTACGAGTATTCACGTTTTTCTCATAAATTATTAATGTTATTTTCTCCCTTGTCACTTATTTATCGTATGCTTATTTATAGTGTTCTGGTGGTGGTGGTGGTGGTGGTGGTGGTGGTGGCTAAACAATAGACTCTGCAGTGTTTTCATAAGGCTGCTCAGTGAGTGGCTTTAAATCCTGCTTTATCTTTTGGGTGGCGGGTAATCTTTTCGTCTGCGTCACTCCTTCTACAGCAAGCACGTAGCGGAGCGTTGCCTCGTCAGGGCAGTAATAAGTGACTGCCATTTGAGAGCTAAACACACAGCATACATCGATTTATCGCCCTGCTTTCGCATCGACCTCGATATCTATGGTGCAATTATCGATTACACGACTATCATGTTTCTCTTACTTTTTTCACGTGAATTATTCGCCGACACACTTAGCAGATTTACTGTTGATCATTATCGTCGCCGTCCATCACATGTTACTTTTGCCAACCAAATGCCGCGCTGCTCTTAACCCTCCTGCGATCACGATTATATTTAAGACGCCAGATATATCTAATTCGCATAAAATATAGCGATGCAGGGAATTAAAAATAAGCTATATTCTTCAGGCGCTGTGGTTACGATGCTAAAATATAATGGTTATGATTTCGCGGTAAGTTAGTGTATAGTGTTTCTCACGAGACCTCCTCGAGTTATTAGTCTCGCCCCGGGTGTTGTGATTAGCTTCCTGGGGAGTGAGTGACCGAGTGACCAGGGTGCGGCTGCTTCAATGAGGCAGCTCAGGTGGGTGGAGGCCAGTGGAGTGGGAGTGGATGGAGTGGGTGTGGACGAGATCATGATTCCTTCCGGGTGGGTGTGTGTGGGTGGGTTGCTGTTTAGCTGTGGATGCAAGGGGTGTGTGGGTGAATGGACGATTAAAACTGGTGTGTGTGTGTGTGTGTGTGTGTGTGTGTGTGTGTGTGTGTGTGTGTGTGTGCTGGTCACGCAGCCAGCCTTCACAATTACTGAGTGAGCTCAGAGCTCATAAACCGATCTTCGAGTAGGACTGAGACCACAACACATTCCACACACCGGGAAAGTTAGGTCACAACCTGTCGAGTTACATCCCGTACCTATTTACTGCTAGGTGAACAGGGGCTACACATTAAGAGGCTTGCCCATTTGCCTCGCCGCTTCTCGGGACTCGAACCTGGACCCTCTCAATTGTGAGCTGAGCGTGTTAACCACTACACTACGCGGTGTGTGTGTGTGTGTGTGTGTGTGTGTGTGTGTGTGTGTGTGTGTGTGTGTGTGTGTGTGTGTGTGTGTGTGTGTGTGTGTGTGTGTGTGTGAGTGTGTGTGTGTGTGTGTGAGTGTATGTGCATGAGTACATACGTGGAGATGTATGTGGACAAGTAGGTGTGACAGGTTGTGTGTGTTTATCTTCCAGAATTAGTGTTCTCACGTCACTTTGGTTCGAATTTTCTAATAACAAAATCTCTCTTCTCGGTGCTTTCCTGTTTTTCCTCCCTGATCTGCCCCCGAGCGGCCCTCCCTTACTTCAGACGCTCTGCAGGGGGCAGTTATTAATGAAGGGGGTCTGGCAGAGATGGTGGTGGAGAAAGAAGGATTAACAACGGTGACCGAGGAAGTGGAGGAGCAGCGAGGAGGGCGAGAGGGGACAGGAGGCTGCGGCGTGAAGTGACAGGATAATAGCGGCTGTCTAGTGAGGCGAGGATGACAGACCCAACATTACATCAAGTTATTGGCACCGGAGGAAAGGAACCTGGGTAAAAAGGCGACATCCACACCGTTTTGGATCATGGCTGCCTCCTCCACCACCATCACTACCACACACATTAGACAAAGCATTAATTTCTTTTTTTTTTTTTTTTTTGCTGTATTTTTTTCAGATTTTAACCACTTTTAGCGACATTTCCTATTAGCTCTCTTGAACGGACAATTTTTTAATCACTCTTACTCACAAAAACCAGCAAACACCCGATACTTTTAATCTCTTTTTGTTCAACTCATTTTCTTAACCACCACACTTAACTATTACACCACAACCACCACTACCACCACCACCACCACCACCACTACCAGTACCACCACTACCACCATCACCACCACCACCATAACTCCCTCCTGTCAACCCGCTATATCTAAAAGGCAAGTACAAGGAGGCCTCACACACATACATGCATACACACAGACACACACACACACACACACACACACACACACACACACACACACACACACACACACACACACACACACACACACACACACACACACACACACACACACACACACACACACCTGCCTTCGTTGATTATTGCTATGTTCTCCGTTTTTCCCAGTGAGCGTGTGTCGCCTCCCTCCCCACATTAGCCATGACTTATCACATAAATCTCCGTTTTTACCGCAATACCATCACGTGCGAGGCTCAGTTTTTCCCTCCCTCTATCCTCGGCCCTCCCGTCTTCGTCTCCTCAGCTCCCACACAAAATAAAAACTGAAACTAACCGTGTCTTGATCGATTTTAAAATATATCCATTCGTACCTTCAAATTATATGTATGGTGTC
>NC_059304.1:23546174-23566174 GCF_017591435.1 Portunus trituberculatus
TGGCCACTTCTGGTTTTTCCAACAAGAGAGTCCTGAGCAGTGAATATGAATCCTGGATGAGGGAAAGAAAACACTCGCATCATACCCCGTTACCTCTCCCTCTCCCTCTCCCTCTCCCTCTCCCTCTCCCAGATGCCAATTAGGTTCATACAGGAAAGGTAAGCATAAGAACTCAGCATAATAAAGATGGATTATCTCTTTTAGCGGCAAGGTAACTAACTAATAGATTATAACCCCCAGTCAAGACCTCTTTCCTCTCTCCCTCCCTCTATCTCTCTCTCTCTCCCTCCCTTCATTCCTTTCAGCACTACCTTCTATTATATGTATACCATTCATCTAGCCTTATCATCTCTCTCTCTCTCTCTCTCTTTCCCTCACAGCAGCCCCTCCCTGCCTCAGTGCCGCTGTGATGGGAGGGGAAGTAAACACAGCAATTGTGGCTGATAATGTTACAGGCGAGGCTTGTCCGAGCGGGGCAAATCACCTCTTGTTACCTGTGCTTTATGTCTGATACACCTGGCCAGGGAGGGACACGGGAGGGAGACAGGGAGAGGAGGGGAAGGGAGGAAAGGGCTATGAGTAAGAGAGCTAGTGAGGGATAAGGGATACTGACAGAGAGAGAGAGAGAGAGAGAGAGAGAGAGAGAGAGAGAGAGAGAGAGAGAGAGAGAGAGAGAGAGATATATAGAGATATATATATATATATATAGAGAGAGAGAGAGAGAGAGAGAGAGAGAGAGAGAGAGAGAGAGAGAGAGAGAGAGAGAGAGAGAGAGAGAGAGAGAGAGAGAGAGAGAGAGAGAGAGAATGAGGGATGATTCATCACACACACACACACACACACACACACACACACACACACACACACACACACACACACACACACACACACACACACACACACACACACACACACACACACACACACACACACACACACAAACACAACTGTCTGGGAACCACATCTATGAATTCAGAAAAAAATCGATCTTCAAGTCAATGAGTTTCCAGTGATTAAGAAACTGAGGCACACAAACTGCTCCTCGTATTCCTGGGTTACTGTGCCTCAACATTCGTGAGGCAGGTGTCCCATTACTTAATTACTCCAATGCTACATGTGTCTTCAGTATTCAGGTGTTTCAAGACTATAAAAAAAAGTGTGGATGATTTTTTTTTTTTATTTCTTAATGCTAAAACCGCAAAAACTGCACCACGTGTCTTCCTTTCACTGGAGCGACGTTTATCTTACTTAACGGTTTATATTTTACCACATTAATTGTTCTCGTTTTTTCCAAGGTCTCTTTTTGCGGCGAGCGATGTAGGCGTCACAAAGGCTGTTTAGGTGAGTTTTTCGCCCCGCATTCTCCTTTAGCCTTCCAGGAGATGAAATTAACGTCATCATAATGCTTGTCAAGAAGCACATCAAGAGAACATTTAATTTTCTGATCGCTGAAAACACCAAATGCCACTTACTTAATATTTGTAAACAAAACTATAATGAATTTCGAAATTATGTTGAAGATCATATTGATAATCATGTCAGGACAAGGGGAGTAGGCGGGGCTGCGCACACACACACACACACACACACACACACACACACACACACACACACAGAGGGACAGGGAGGCGGTCGCTTTTAACACCACATCGACCATTTAATCATCCCCCTGAATTATGTTTTCTTTTCTTATTTTTTCAGGATGAGATAAACGTGTTCGATTTGTCTTAACACTACCACTGGAGGGAAGGAGGGAGGGGGGGAGAGTGGAGGGGAGATGTATAGGTAGGGGGAGATGGAGGGATGGAGGGAAGGAGGAAGGGAAGTCATAAAGAGGAGAAAAAAATACTAATATTGACAAAACATACTGTAAGAAAGAGATTGTATACCAAGGGACACAGAGGAAAGAAAAAGGGAGAAAATTGAGTTGAAACTTCCATAATTCACTTGCCAGTTTACTCACTCAGTACTAACACACACACACAAAAAAAAAAAAAACTGATGCACCAACTAATAAACTGACTCACTGGCTGACTGACTGACTGAAAACCAAAACCAAAATAAAAGTAATAATGGTAACTGACGTGATATACCTCTCTCTCTCTCTCTCTCTCTCTCTCTCTCTCTCTCTCTCTCTCTCTCTCTCTCTCTCTCTCTCTCTCTCTCTCTCTCTCTCTCTCTCTCTCTCTCTCTCTCTCTCTCTCTCTCTCTCTCTCGTCGGCATCCCCAGCTAATGGTGTATCTCCACATCTACCATCAATCTGGGGCTCTCACTGCCGTCACTACCGTCAAAACCATCATCTATCGCCCTTCACAGTCCCTTGATTAGCGCCGCCACGTGACGCATGGGGAGGCGAGGCAGGGATGAAGTGAGGAGCTGCGAGGCGTGGTGATCTATGGGGAGGGAAGATGAGAGGCGAGGGATCGAAGGGACGAGAAGAAGACGAAGTTAAAAAGTCTCGGTTGACAGTTGCTTTTATTTTTCATACAGGAAAGAAAGGAAGGGAAAGTTGCAGGAATTACTGAGAATAGACAAGACTGAAAGGCAAAGACCAAAGAGAAAAATATATAAAACAGAGATAACGTGAAAAAGATAGGATGGAAAGAGCACCGCAAAGGAAAAACGAAAAGGACATATATGGAAAAAAGAAACATATGTGGCTTGAGTAACAAACACTTATGAACGAAGATAATTGAGAAGAAAGAGAGAAACAGAATCTGGATGAGAGATACTTAAAGTGCTCCAGAGAGACAGAAGTAAAGTGAAGAAAAGGGGGCAAAGTAAAGTAACAATGAGGGCATCGCTGCATGAACACAGACTGTGGGAAAAAAATAACAGAGGGACAAAAACGTTAGTGAATGAGTCCAATGGAATAATACAAGGCGGAGACAGAAAGAGAAAAGGCGAATAAAGAAACCAATGCCGTGATGTAAGAAGGGACACAGACACGGAGAGAGAGAGAGAGAGAGAGAGAGAGAGAGAGAGAGAGAGAGGAGAAAAAAAGAAAGAAAGAGAGGAAAGTATTGAGAAATTTCGAGCAGCCAAGACCTACTTCCACTTTTATTTCCCTCACAATAACTGCGGTGATGTTGCAACACTGTAATCACGTCCGCTGCCTCGATACGTGACTCATTAAATCAGGTGAAACAGGCGGGACGGATGTAAAAAGAAAAAAAAAAAAACGAAGACATGGGAAGTCCAATGAATCCTGACGCTAATTAGATTCACACCTGCCTTCGCTTTTCCGGCTTGGCGTTATAATTCACCTGAAGCTTAAGCCGGAAAACCTCCTGCCAAGCACCGCCTCGCCCTCACACCTGCCGCCTTCACGCGCTTGTCTAAAATGCTAAACGGTCCAAGTTATGAAGGTTAGAAAGGCGGCGGACAATGAAGACTCGGTTACTCTCCTCCGTGCACAGTGATACGCGTCGCTGTGCTCTTTGTAGTGTTGTGAAATGCGGCGTGATTTGCATGAATGTGTGACGTGGAGGTGATGAAAATAACGGTAAGGAGAAACAGATGGGGAATGAGGAGGAGGAGGAGGAGAAGGAGGAGGAGGAAGAGGAAGAGGAAGACAGCAGAGGAAAGAAAAGAAATACTCGTACACACAAATATAAGACAAGTCAGATAAAAATAGACCATAAAAGCAACGAAAGGAAGGAAATTAGAAATCTCAGACAAACAAACATACAGATTCGTTCACTGCAACCACCTCATCAAGTCTGGTTTGCGCTTATCGAGACTTACTGCTTAAATATGAACCAGTCTCGCCCTCCCTCACGCCGGCTCAACATAAAGCAGCGGGCTCAGGGGCTCATGCAGGGCTCAAGACTCTTCTGGGCATGTGTGTTGGCGTTCAGGTTATATGAGTTGCTTTGTCATTCTATTGTAGTACTTTGCAGATTTGTAGTAAGTGTATATTCTGAGTTCCTTAACCCTTGCGCTGGCTGTCTGCATCTCTCTCTCTCTCTCTCTCTCTCTCTCTCTCTCTCTCTCTCTCTCTCTCTCTCTCTCTCTCTCTCTCTCTCTCTTTTTTTTCTTTCTTTATTATTCTCCGTGTTGGGAAAAGATTTTAAATTTTATCTTTGCAATTTAATACCCATTTAGGGCTGCCACCACCACCACCATCACCACCACCACCACCACCTACCACTAAAGAAAGCCACCCACTTCCATTCCCAACCCTCAATCTATCACCATCACCACCACCACCACTCTACTAATTTCACCATTCCTAATCAAATACTCGATGCTAGTTCTCCATCATCACCACAATCACTACTACCATCACCACTACCATCACCACTGCCCATTTCCATTAACATGCCCACCACAGCCGCGACCACCATCACTGCATCACCGTCCCCACCCACAAATGTACCCACACTAACCCTATCACCACCACTACCTACACCACCACCACCGCCACCTCCACACAACGGCCGTGGGTGGATGAGGAATATTTATGGAGCACGTGGAGGAAGAGGAGGAGGAAGTGGAGAAGGTAATGGGAGATGGGAAGGGAAAAGAAAGACGAAGGGAGAATAAAACTGAATATACGACACGAGAAAAATAGTAGGAGAAATTTAAATCTGGGGAAAAAAAAGAGAGAAAGTAATGAAAGGAGGATGAAATAAAGGAGGGAGGAAAGAAACGAAGGAAGGAAATCAAAAGTAAGTGAAGAAAAATTAATGGAAATAATTGAAGGAACGAAACAGAAGGAAGACATAATGGAAAATGAATTAAGGGGACTTGTAGAGTAGCGAACGATTAATGAAAATAAAGGTGAGAAGAAAAATAAAGACAAAAAAAAAAAAAAACAGACGATGGAGGAAAAAAAATCTGACGGAAAGAATAATGAAAACACGATATGTACAAATATAAACCACAAAAAAAAAAGACAGAGAGGTAAAAACAAAGCAAGGACAAAACAAATGATTAAACCTCACCTACGCCAACCTACGCCAAACTAAACCATGAGACATACAAAAACTCTGATAGCTAAAAATGAGTAGAAAAAAAAGATAAAAGACAAACGACAGACAAAAGAATAGGTGAAGAGAAGGAAATGAAGAGAGAATAGAAAATGGAATAGGTAAACACATGACATATAGAAAGAAAAATAGGAAGAAGAATGAAACTGAAATACAAACATGCAAAATAAATGAAATAAAAAAAAAAAACGAAAGATAACTCACTCTCAAGACAAAAAAGAAAACAGTGAATGAGAAGAAGAAAACAATAACACAACAACACAATAAAGAGGCGAACACAAAACGACAATAAATAAAGAAATAAACACATGAAACGCAACTAAAATGATCGTTCAACCAAAGAAACAACAAAAAGTAACTCAAATGGAAACTAAAACGACGATAATAAAACAACACAACGAAGAGGTGAACACAAAAAGACAATAACAAATAGAAAAAAAAACACGAAACGAAATAAAAAGGAATCGTTCAAGTAAAGAATAAACCAAAAAAATAAACAAGAAACAGAAACAGAACGGGGGAAAGATAAAGAAGGAAAGATAAAGTAAGGAAAGATAAAAACAACCCAACAAAGAGATAGAGACAATAACACAATGACAAATGAATAAAGAGACACAAGAAGCGAACTATCAGAAAAAACAACAACAAAAAATAAATAAACGCAAATTGAAAATAAAACGGGAACGATGACAACAAAATAAGATAAACACAAAAGAGATAATAACAACTAAAGAAAAGACACGAAACGAAAAAAAAAAGAATAAAGAATAAAGAAAGGAATAAAAAAAACTTAACACGAATCGAAAACAAAAAGATGATGATAAAACACAATAATAAAAAAGGCACAATAATAAATCAGAAAAGACACTAAACGAAATAAAGATAACCGTTCAAACAAATAAACAACAAAATTATAAAGAAAACCGTGTCAGCCGTGGTCTCCAATTAAGCAAGCGCACGGGTTCGAATCCTGTCCACGGTCCGAGTGTAGGTTGGGCTTCCTCACTCGGGGCAACGGTTTCCTAGCGGGTGGGCTTTGAGATAGGAGGTACCCCAGAAAGTATCCTCTTTAGCCCATAAATTCCCGTGAAAAGCCCACATGGTATAAATAAAAATAAAGAATAAAAATAAATAGATACGAAACGAAACTTAATAACCGTTCAAGCAAATAAAACAAAAATTAACTAAAATATAAACAAAACAGTGCCAGCGAGAATAAATGACAACAAAACAGTCCAACGGAGAAAAAAAGCCATAAATAAATAAAGAATAGACACGAAACACAACTAAATAATCACTGAAGCAAATAAAAACAAGGAAATCAACAGGAATCGCAAACAAATCAATGGAAATCAAGCACAATAAAAGGTAAATGCACAAAACACAACAATAAAGACACGAAAAAGACACGAAAAAGCAAAAAGATAATCATTCGAGCAAATAAACAACAAATCAACTAAAATATGCTCAAAACAGTGTCAGCGAGGAAAAATTACAACAAAACAGGCAAACAGAAAAAAAAGACAAAAATAAATAAAGAATAGACACGAAACACAACAAAATAATCACCGAAGCAAATAAACAACAGGAAATCAACAGGAATCGCAAATAAAACAATAAGAGATGATAACAAACCAGGCCAACAAAAAGGCAAACACGGGTGGCCAGGGAAGGGGACGCTGGCCAGGTCTAAACACAGGTTGCCCGCCGCCCAGGTACGCCCACCTTGCCACAGACAGGTGATGAATGGCCGCCACCCTGGGCCGCCCCTAAGGCTGGCCGTCCTCCCTCACCCCTTACTGTTCCATCTGACGCACACACCATAACAACTTAAACACTACTCGATACACTCTCTCTCTCTCTCTCTCTCTCTCTCTCTCTCTCTCTCTCTCTTAGACCTGAGAGAGAGAGAGAGAGAGAGAGAGGGGGGGGTGCTAACAGATGCATAATTAATCACGCCTCATCAATGACTGTCGTTGGCTCGGTGGGAGGGAGGAAAGGGAGAGTGAGAGCGAGAAAAACACGGAAGAAAGGAAGGAGGGAAAGAACGTGACCACCCAAAACACACCTCAAGGTTTGACCTCCTACGTCGATATCAGAGAGAGAGAGAGAGAGAGAGAGAGAGAGAGAGAGAGAGAGAGAGATTTTTTTCTCTTCATGTGTCTCCTTCACTTCTCTTTTTTATCCCTCTTTACTCTTCCTCCTCCTCCTCCTCCTCCTCCTCCTCCTCCTCCTTCTTCTCCTACGTTGCCTTCATCACCGTCTGCCTCTATCTCTCCTTTACTTCTCGCTTCCTTCCCCTTTGTCTCTTTCCCATAACATCATCTCTAAATTTTTACCATATTAATCTGAAAATATGTAAGTAGAGAAAAGGAAGAGGTATTATGCTTTATACCCTCTTCTTAATTGCTCTTTCTTAAACACACACACACACACACACACACACACACACACACACACACACACACACACACACAGATGGGAAATAGAGAAAGTAGGGGAAAACACACACCTGTTGATCAATCCAGTTAGTTGTGTTGGAGTCAAAGGAACATATTTTTTTCCCACCCTGACAAGCTAAAGATATCAGCGAGTGACAAAGGGGAAGGTGAGACGATTACATTCACTGCGTTTGTATAGTGGCGCCTATCAAGGACTTTTACACTTTTAAAGAGGGAGAATATCACAACACCTCTGCCGCATTCCTCGCCGCTCCCTCTGACCTTATTATCTTAGGCAATGGAACAAATCTGACCTTTTTCCCTTTTTTTCTTCTTCGTCTTCCTTAAACGAATCTTTCTCAGTTGCAGGAACGTTATTTTTTGCTTCTTATCTGTTGATGTTTGTCATTTCCTTTTTAAAATCATCCATATTTCTTAGAATGCGAGATGAAAGTGTGGAAAGAAAAAACGAAGGACTTGGATAAAGGGAGGAGAAAGTAATGTTTGGTGATGGAAACGAAGATAAAATTTTATGAGAGAAATGGATTGGATAATAATCAATAGATGTAGTGAAAAGAAGACGATAAAAAAAAACAGGAAGTAAAATCTAAACATATAAAAACTAAATATAAGAAGAAGAAAATAAAACTCAATGAAGGAAATGGAGGAAGCTCGAGTTAAAATCCTGATACACTTACTGAGAGAAGAGAAGCAAGATTGAAGCACTACTCTCGTATAGCAAGAGTGCAGCCGAGTGAGAAGGCGGTAGAAGACAGAAAGAGAGAAAGAGAACAAGGAGGAGGAGGAGGAATGAGAAGAGGAACATCGTCAGTAAACATAAACGTCAGTAGGAGCAGAAGGTGATGGAGAGAGAGAGAGAGAAGAAGAGACCAGGTGAGATGAGAGAGAGAGAGAGAGAGGCTCAGAAGAATGTGATGGAGGGAGAGTTGGAGAGAGAGATTCTGTAGAGAGAGAGAGAGAGAGAGAGAGAGAGAGAGAGAGAGAGAGAGAGAGAGAGAGAGAGAGAGAGAGAGAGAGAGAGAGAGAGAGAGAGAGAGAGAGAGAGAGAGAGAGAGAGAGAGAGAGAGAGAGAGAGAGAGAGAGAGAGAGAGAGTAATGAAGGTCTTTAACATGTTTTCACGGATTTGTTTTTTTTTTTTTTTTTTGCCTGGCTTAATGTTTTGTTGGTCAGGATTACGGAGGTCAGGTTTTGTCCTCCACAGTAATTGCAGCGTGGGAGGAGCGACAGCAATACGGTGCCTAACATTATGTCCATTTTGGCTACGAGAGTCAGGGTCGTGATGGGCGTCTCTCTCTCTCTCTCTCTCTCTCTCTCTCTCTCTCTCTCTCTCTCTCTCTCTCTCTCTCTCTCTCTCTCTCTCTCTCTCTCTGTCTCCGTCTTTCTCTCTGTTAATGACTTCAATCCCACAGTTTTCAAAGTCCATTTACCGAAAAGAATTGAAAAGTCCATGAAATGACTTCCAAAGAGGGGAAAAACGAGAAAATATAAATGTAATTACAGCCATAATAGGAGAAGAATAGTACGGGTTTATAAGATTGGATTTACACGAAGCTGATTTAAGTTCAATTAGACACGATTCGCACAGTGATACCTGCGCTGCGTCACCATTACAGGCCCAGTGATTACAGTGGTTGTTGCCTCATCACGTGGCCGAGATTCAAAGACACACCACACACCGGCCAGAGAGAGAGAGAGAGAGAGAGAGGGGAGGGGAGAGGAGGATTAACAGGATATATGTAACTGACAGCTAAATGATAAACGAATAAAAGACAATAATTTATGGTAAACCAGAAGGATAAAAACCAATAATAACGATGAAAATTAGCACTATAAAAATAGAAAGGCACACACACACACACA
This sequence comes from Portunus trituberculatus, assembly GCF_017591435.1. NCBI lineage: Eukaryota > Metazoa > Arthropoda > Malacostraca > Decapoda > Portunidae > Portunus > Portunus trituberculatus. Next base: position 23,555,493 of record NC_059304.1, read on the forward strand.
CACACACACACACACACACACACACACACACTCCCCTCCCACACAAACCAACCCACTAGAAAAAAAATACAAACAAAACCAACTAAATAAACAAAATGATAAAGACACACACAGACCTCAATAAGATAAGCACTCTGTTGACATCGGCGAGATAGATGACAGGGATAAAGAAGACTCAGCAGAGATAATCCAGCGGTCTGCCGTCACAAGGAGGACCAAATGTGTTGCCCTGGCCACCTTGTGAATGGAGAGTAAATCTTGCCTTTAGGTGTCGCTCTCCCGCCATGCGCTGGTTGTATCTTGGTCGTATTTATTTATTACCCCTTGTTGACTCGCTGCTGCTGCTTTTTGTCCTCCCCTTCAGTAGATGTTGAGCAAATACAAAAAAGTATTAGATGCGAACACAAAGTACTACAAAGGAAGTGCAAAAAGCAAAACGACTGCGCATATGTTGATCCAGAGAGAGAGAGAGAGAGAGAGAGAGAGAGAGAGAGAGAGAGAGAGAGAGAGAGAGAGAGAGAGAGAGGGAGGTAACGGGAAAGGGTCAAGGGAAGGGAGGAAAGGAATGAATCTGCCAAAACAAAAACAAGTTCGGCTGTTGCGTAAATTAATTGGTTCCGAGATTGCGTCAAGATACACGTGCTGTTAATTAGTCCACGAGAGAAAGAGAGAGAGAGAGAGAGAGAGAGAGAGAGAGAGAGAGAGAGAGAGAGAGAGAGAGAGAAACAACTAGAGTGAAATATACACGTAAACCTAATTGCATACAAGTAGGAAGGGCATTCGATCAGTATTCATACATAATATATTCATGAGTAGTAAATAAAGACCTGCCTCGTTACCTGAAGTGTATGACTAACTGAAGCACACCTCCTCAATGAACGACACTGAAAAAAAACACACTCAACATAAACCAAACAATAAAATAAGAGAAAAAATATCAATACCACAATTAATAAAAACACGGAATAGATCTTCATGTATCTTAAATGTATTAGTGTTCCATCTTTATTTAAAACGTTTCTTCATTTTCTTCCTTTCTATCTTCCCGTTTTCTTCACTTTCTATCATCGGTGACCAAAGGAAAATGAAAATGGTGACTAATAACCTTCTCTAATTCAATAAAACCACCCTTATCATTTTTTTCATATTTTTGTTTGTATTTCTTCTCTCCGATGTTCTATTCCTTTATTCCTGCTCGTCCTCCTCCAAGTGTTTCTCCTTTTCCTTCTCCGCCTCATCTCCATCGCACAATCTCCCTCCATCGCCGCAAAAACCTGTTCCATTCAAAAATCTTCGAAACAGACAATACAACACTTGGAAGATTTCTCAACACACACACAAACACACACACACACACACACACACACACACACACACACACACACACACACACACACACACACACACACACACACACACACACACAGAGAGAGAGAGAGAGAGAGAGAGAGAGAGAGAGAGAGAGAGAGAGAGAGAGAGAGAGAGAGAGAGAGAGAGAGAGAGAGAGAGAGAGAGAGAGAGAGAGAGAGAGAGAGAGAGAGAGAGTTGTCAACAGGCTCTTAAAAATGCAAAATTACACGCTTTCCAAAAATTTTCCAGGATTGTGAAACTGAAATGACGAAAAAAGTAAATTAGAAAGTAAGAATTTTATGGCAATTAAGTGCGTGTGTGTGTGTGTATGTGTGTGTGTGTGTGTGTGTGTGTGTGTGTGTGTGTGTGTGTGTGTGTGTGTGTGTGTGTGTGTGTGTGTGTGTGTGTGTGTGTGTGTGTGTGTGTGTGTGTGTGTGTGTGTGTGTGTGTGTGTGCGTGCGTGCGTGTGTTTGTGTGTAAATTAACCTGCCCCACGACAGATGAAGGTGGGCGAGTAGGTGTGTCGAGGAGGAGGAGGAGGAGGAGGAGGAGGAGGAGGAGGAGGAGGAGGAGGAGGAGGAGGAGGAGGAGGAGGAGGAGGACACATATGACCTGTTTAGTACAAAAAAAAAAAAAAAGGGAGTGGTTTGTCTGGATGCAAAAGGACAGTCAAACATTTTAGTTCCTTTAAAAACTTCATACTTTCATCACGATTTTTAACTCTCTCTCTCTCTCTCTCTCTCTCTCTCTCTCTCTCTCTCTCTCTCTCTCTCTCTCTCTCTCTCTCTCTCTCTCTCTCTCTCTCTCTCTCTCTCTCTCTCTCTCTCTCTCTCTCTCTCTCTCTCTCTCTCTCTCTCATTTACCTCAACTGACTTAGCATAATAACAAGTTTCTCTTCAAATCTTTATCTTCAACTACCACTTCTCATGAATTCCTTCGATTTTCTTAACAATTTCCTACATTGCATCAATATTCTACTCCAGTGTTCGCCTGTAACTTCTTTCCTTTCCTGCTCCTCCATCTCTAATATCTTCTGTTAAACTCTTCCTTCTTTTACCTCTCTATTCTTCCTAATCCCTTCAGTACCAGGACATGGTTTCATATTTATTTTAGTTAGTATTTGGTCATTTTATGCAGCTTCAGAAACTCATGTGGGAATTGAATTAATCAAAGCTCTGGGCATTAATTTTCTCATCTCCATAGACTCAAATGACAACAAAATCGTCTTATCATACCCACACTCATGGTAAAATAAGACCCAGTTCTGAAGGAGTTAATATGATTCTCAATACGCCCTTCCTTTCATGTCTTCTTCTCAACAACATTCTAACTATCCACTTCACAAAATCTGAAGGAAATGTAGCTAGTGTGTAAGAACATACTTGTATACAGTAACATTTCTTTTAAAAGCGCCATCTCTGCTTCCCTTCTGCAACTAACCGCCAAGAAATCCAAGGAATATATCAACTCCGCCTAACAACACAATAAATTCAAATAAAATGATGGTGCGAGGACCGTCTGTCATATTTTACATTCTATACTTCAAGGTTACAATGTCAACTGCATGGCCTTCTTTTTTCTATTTTCTTTTTTTTTTTTTTTTTTTGAGAGCTTGTGTGTGTGTGTGTGTGTGTGTGTGTGTGTGTGTGTGTGTGTGTGTGTGTGTGTGTGTGTGTGTGTGTGTGTGTGTCTTTCCCTTGAATTTATCACTGCAGTTTGTCCACGTCGACGATACAAGGAAGGGGAACACGCGCATGCACAGTACACGCACACACACACACACATACACACACACACACACACACACACACACACACACACACACACACACACACACACACACACACACACACACACAAGCATATAGTTTTCCTTACACCTTGGAACACGATCGATCATACTACCTCCTTCCTCTTCCTCCTCCTCCTCCTCCTCCTCCTCCTCCTCCTCCTCCTCCTCCTCCTCCTCCTCCTCCTCCTCCTCCTCCTGCTCTTATGCTAATGTGTTGTGGCCACCAACAATTAGTCTTCTCATTCAACTATTTACCTTATGGCTTTCGTTACACACACACACACACACACACACACACACACACACACACACACACACACACACACACACACACACACACACACACACACACAGAGAGAGAGAGAGAGACTGCAGCAGATCAAACAGTGAAACACACACACACACACAGAGAGAGAGAGAGAGAGAGAGAGAGAGAGAGAGAGAGAGAGAGAGAGAGAGAGAGAGAGAGAGAGAGAGAGAGAGAGAGAGAGAGAGAGAGAGAGAGAGAGAGAGAGAGAGAGAGAGAGAGAGAATCAAAAATCGTGCTCCTCAACAAAAAAATATAATGTGAATGTGGTAATAAAGATTTTCCAATTATCATTATATTTTTTCACCTGTTAATTAATTATCTCACCTTGCACGTGCAGGTGAGGCGCGCAACGGTGCAAAGTACATAAATAACACCATTTCGAAGTATTTACTGCCATATTTTTTTCTCTCTAAAGTCTAGGTCTCTCTCTCTCTCTCTCTCTCTCTCTCTCTCTCTCTCTCTCTCTCTCTCTCTCTCTCTCTCTCTCTCTCTCTCTCTCTCTCTCTTTTTCTGTCTAATTTTTTTTTTTTTGCCGTAAATACTCCATATTTTTTTTTCTAACTTCTCTTTTCCTCCAGACACCCATGCAAGGTTGTACGTACATATGGCGGGTGTCATGGAGGTGTGTGTGTGTGTGTGTGTGTGTGTGTGTGTGTGAGAGAGAGAGAAGGATGAGGGTGAAAGAGGTTATCTGCGTCTTTTTGTTTTTATTAGTATTTATTATTACTATTATTATTATTATTATGATTATTATTATTATCATTATTATTCACTATTATTGTTATTAGCACTACTACTACTACTACTACTACTACTACTACTACTACTACTACTGGCTCTACTAATGGAGCTGTAGTGAGCGCAATGGCCTGGTTGCTTTAATAACTCTACATTATAGCGCAGGAGAGGAGTGGTCGCTGTCGTGCTGTGGTGGTGTGGTCGTACCCTCCGTAAGCCGCAACAAGTCCATCCAGTCTCCTTAAGCTGCTGCCAAGTGGTCGTTATGGGTCGTTCCTGCGGTACTTCTTCCCCTCATTGTACATCTTTATCTTCGTTTTCGTCTTCGTCAGGGGCGATTAGGGATCAGCCCTGACCTGGCGTGACTCGGCACCGGCCCTTCATGGCGGCCACTCTAATAAGGGCGCACTACGGACCGTCTCTTAATGAAAACTAATTGCAGACACGACGTGCAGATTATTCACGCCTTTCGGATCCCCTTCACTGGTTCTGGTGCTTTAATGCAGCTCATCCGCCGTCCCTGCCCCGCTCCTCCTCCTCCTCCTCAATCTTGTTTTTCTTTTTTTTCTTTTCCTCTCCCTTCAACTCCTTTTTTTCTATTCTTATTGTCTCCCTCTATCAGGTGTCCTCTCTATCTTTTTTTTTATTTCTTTTCTTGTCTTCCTCTTCCTTCACCTCCCTATTTCTTTTCTTATTGTCTTCCTCCGTCAAGTGTTCGTTTAAACTTCACAAGAATTTCCATCCTTTCTTGTTTTCCTGCTTTATTTTTCTCTATTCTTGTATTTTCTTCGCGGAAGGTCTTCGTTGAGATATATGTGACGAGGAGCCTCATTTCCCTTCTCCCATCTCACGCTGGAGAAACGAAAATCACCGTCCCTTTTTCTTCCTTCTGCCTTAAGAGATACATAAATAAAGCCACAACTCCCCACAGCTCCCTCCCTCCCTATCCCCTTACCCTCCGCCGTCCATCCTTTATTTTTGCACCCCGGCAAAAATGCATCCCTTTAGTACCATATCTGTCTTCATTAACAACATCTTCTGATGGCTGGAATTCTGACTGCTTGTTCCATAGCTGACTTTTTTTTTTTTTTTTTTTTTTTAGTGGTTGAAAAACTACATATTTGTTTTTTATTGAGATTGATAGTTCAACCACTTAGAATTAACAGCAAGCCGATGTCTATCTCGTTCTAAGGCCAATAAGTCAAATTTTAATTAAAAATGATTCGTGAAGCAAAGACAGACTGTTCGCTTTTACAAAACATTTAACGAAAAGAAGCTTCAAATTATTTGTTTCAAAATACAAAGAAAACCACCGCTCGATTAAACCAAGAGTGAATATGTCTTACTACATTCATACCTTTCGACCTAATACTGAAAATTAACAGTGCAAAGATAAGTTAATCTTTCAAAAATCCAAAGCTAATTACTGATCCCAATAAACTGAAAGTGGAAAAACCATCACTCTTATTACGTTCATTATTTCCAACCTATCACCGAAATAAAAAAGAGGAAAAACCTAACATTATTCAAAATAAGAGTATTAATTTAAATATTTCTACAATATATCATCATCGGAACAAAAAAAACTCTTGAATTCTTGGAACATTCAGGACCTACACTTGAAGACTTGCCAAGCACCAACAACAACCACAATCACAACTACCAGCAACAACCAGCAACAACCAGCAACTACCACAACAGCCACAGCTGAAGAGAAAGATGGATGACTTGATGCGGTGATGAGCTACACAATGCACACTATACTTCCACCAAACAAACGATCACGCGAACCTTACTATGCACTGCTCTGCGGCCTAATATGAACTTAAACACAGACTTGTAAACTGATTTGCTGGCAGGATATGCGGGCGGCTACATATCTCTCTCTCTCTCTCTCTCTCTCTCTCTCTCTCTCTCTCTCTCTCTCTCTCTCTCTCTCTCTCTCTCTCCACGACTCGACACTTTCCTCATCTTTTCACGCCTGCTGGCTCGTCCCTAATGAGCAGAGTAATCAGTGTGTTACTTTGGCCATAAAACTGTAATGATAATCTATGAAAGCCCCGCCATCTAATTTTCCTTCTTCTTACGACTCACACACTCTCCAAAGGGAAGCAGCGGACCATTAACTAAACTCACTGCCCAATGCTTCCGTGTGTGTGTAGTTTTTCCTTTCTATAAACAAGAGGTGGTGTTTTGCATGCATGTTTTCTGAAATTATTATACCTTTATCGTATGACTACTGATACCACTACTACTACTACTACTACTACTACTACTACTACTACTACTACTACTACTACTACTACTGCTACTACTACTACTACTACTGCTGCTGCTACTGCTACTACTGCTGCTGCTAAACCTAAAACCGTAAAGGCGAAGAAACGTATGGAAATGCATAAAATTAAAAACAACTTCAACACCGTTTTCACACACACACACACACACACACACACACACACACACACACACACACACACACACACACACACAGAGAGAGAGAGAGAGAGAGAGAGAGAGAGAGAGAGAGAGAGAGAGAGAGAGAGAGAGACATAATTACACAACAAACAATACGCACAAAACAAGAGAACGTGTTTAGAACAACGAATACATGAGGAGGGGGAAAAAATAAAACCACAATAACAAATTCATATTGACGATTAACAGAAACAAAAATAAGTGAGCGAAGTGTTGCTTACAAGTATGTTAACGGGCAAGTGACATTAACGGGACATGTAGCGCAAGGAGGAGGAGGAGGAGGAGGAGGAGGAGGAGGAGGAGGAGGAGGAGGAGGAGGAGGAGGAGGAGGAGGAGCAGGAGGGGAGGAGGAGGAGGAGAATGGTGAGGTTTAGAAGGATGGGCTTTGAGATTAAGAGTGAAAGGGGGTGTGTCATATCAGAAAGAGAGAGAGAGAGGAAGGGGGAGGTAAAAAGGTAAATCGTAATGACCAAGACAAATTTACTACCTTCCTCTCTCTCTCTCTCTCTCTCTCTCTCTCTGTCTCCTTCGGGGCAAGACAGCGCTTAAAGACGACCCCGGACGACCCCCCGCCGGGTATTTATATCCATGAAGGTCGTACTTTGCTTTTCTCTCTCTCTCTCTCTCTCTCTCTCTCTCTCTCTCTCTCTCTCTCTCTCTCTCTCTCTCTTGTTTTTCTTACCCTCGCCTTAATCTCAACGAAGGATTGTATGTAGTTGTCTCTTTTTTTCCTTTTTTCTCCCCTTTTTTCCTTTTCTTCTTATTCTAAGCGATATGTCAATGTTGCTTATATAAAGGAGGAGGAGGAGGAAGAGGAGGAGGAGGAGGAAGAGGAGGAAGAGGAGGAGGAAGAGGAGGAAGAGGAGGAGGAGGAGGAGGAGGAGGAGGAGGGAGGAGGAGGAGGAGGAGGAGGAGGAGGAGGAGGAGAAGGAAGATTAGGAAAAGAAGAAAGGTTTAGAGAAAGAGAACCATTTTTCTTTCCTCGGCCACGCTTTCAAAACTAATTACACACACACACACACACACACACACACACACACACACACACACACACACACACACACACACACACACACACACACACACACACAATCAGAGCAATTTCCTGCTTCGAAATGAAATGCGATTCAAAAAACGTAATATGACAAAAAAAAATAGCCGGTCTATTTTCTCCCTTTTCATTGCTCATAATTGTAAGTCTTTCTTGCTTATTGTGAGGAGTGAAAGTCTCTCCTGAGTGGCGTGTCATTACTTCTCCTCCTCCTCCTCCTTCTCCACCTTCATCTCCTCCTCCTCCTACTACTCCTCTTCCTCCTTCTCCTCCTTCTTCTCCTTGTTCTTCTCTCTTTCCTCTTCCTCCTTCTCTTCGTACCGTTTTTAATTTGTTTTCTGAATTCTTTACATCTTCTTCATTTTTAACATAGAGTTAATTTTTGCCTACACTTCCTCGTACAATTATAACAGTTATTTCCATTATTTTTATTGTAGTAGTTATCTACATTATTCCTAATACAGGTAACTTTCGATTTACGCAATAGATGCGTTCCAAGAAGCATCGCGTATATCAAAATTCGCGTAAAACAAACTTGTAATTCTCATAAGAATCAATAGATAAATATTATTTATCTACATTATTCCTAATACGTATTCTCATAAGTCACCAGTTTGTACATACAGACACTTTATTGCACCTTCTTCACCCTACGTAAGGAATTCATTCACTAAACATGTTGCTACTTACAAAGTCTGCATCCAGGAACGTTTTGCTCTCTCATCACGATCATTTTCCAAAGCCACAGAGATGATTAGCGGGGCTTTCAATAGTTTTTCAGTTTGATAATAAAGAAATCTTGTTAATCTGCTTCTAGAACAGTAAAAACACCTTAAAAGAACTGGTATAAATTTAGGTAATGCTTTTCGAAATAGTGGACGTGAAGCGCAGAAGTGTTTTAGAATTCGAGCCCAAATATTTCTTTTTCGCTTCCTATACATCAAAGTTTGTGTTTTAATATCAAAAGTTCTATTATTTTTTCTTTATCTACCTCTTCCTTCGTTGACTTTATCTACCATTTGTGGCCCGAGAAAAAGTAAACTATCTATTAATAAACCTCTTTCCCATTACTTAATCTTGCTATACCTCAACATTTTTCTTAATATCTAACAACCCTTCATAAAAACCCTGCAGCAAATCTCTATATCATTTATCGTTACATTCACCGTTACATTCTACAACACTTTCATTTCATTTGCTTCACTCCTCACCAACTCGTTTGACTGAAGACACATCGTTAGCTCACTGTGCCCTTTCTGGCTCTGTGCTTCATCTTCACTGCTTCGAAAAGCTTTATCACAATTTACACGAGTTTTTTTTAAGGTGTTTTTATATTTACAGATTCAGATTGACAAGATTTCTCCATAATAGTCCTGGTGAGTGAGCAAAGACGATTCTGAATAAGGACCTTTGTCACGCCTCACCTCCAACCACCCACATCCTCTCTCCTCCTCTTCTCTCCCGGTGCACCTCTACCACGGCTTGCTGCACCTCGATACCCCCGCCCACACCTCGCCACACCTGAGCGTTTCCCCAAAAAACATTGAAGGAAAGGGAATTTGTAAGCTTTCAATCAAAAGTTCATGGTTGTTTATACTTTTGTTCAGTTTCATTCCGAGTTGCATTCTCTTCCTTCTTCACGTTTCTCTCTCTCTCTCTCTCTCTCTCTCTCTCTCTCTCTCTCTCTCTCTCTCTCTCTCTCTCTCTCTCTCTCTCTCTCTCTCTCTCTCTCTCTCTCTCTCTCTCTCTCTCTCAGCTATCTTTGTTTTCCGTCTCCTCTTATCTATCCTTCTTTTTATTTATCCTCAGCCTCCACCTACACATTCCACCACCTCCTCCTCCTCCTCCTCCTCCTCCTCCTCCTCCTCCTCCTCCTCCTCCTCCAAGTACAGTAAAATCGAACACAGCCTCCAATTTTCGCGGGCATAAAATAAATAAGTAAATGTAGTAGTAGTTGGTGTTGTTTACTCCTAAATCACAGCGGGTGTTCGCTATTTTTGTTTGCATGAACCTGATCCCAGACCAGACTTAATTAGGGTTTTTCTTCTTCTTTTTCTCCTCCTCCTCCTCTCCTCCTCCTCCTCCTCCTCTCCTCCTTCTCCTCCTTCTTCCTAGCCCACCTCCTCCTTCTCCTTCCTCGTCCATCTGTTACTCCTCTTCTTTCTACTTCTCCTTCTTTCTCCTCCTATACTTCTTTTTATTTTTTTGTTTTCCTCTTCCTCTTCCTCCTCCTCCTTTTCCTCCTCTTCCTCCTCCTCCTCCAACTCCTCCTCCTCCTCCCCCTTCCTCTTCTTCTTCTCCTCCCCTTCCTCTTTTTTTCTGTCTACCTCTTCCTCCTTCGGCTAGTCTTCCTCCTTCTATTCGTCCTCCTCTTTTTCTTTCTCCTTTCCTCCCCCTCGTCCTCCTCCTCCTCCTCCTCCTTCCTTGTACTAGGCAGGTATGTTTACAGTATTTGTGTGTGTGTGTGTGTGTGTGTGTGTGTGTGTGTGTGTGTGTGTGTGTGTGTGTGTGTGTGTGTGTGTTTTATTCATCACGGTCGTCTGCTGGTCACCCAGCCAGCCTTTCCCCTACGGAAAGAGGTCAGAGCTCATAGTTACCGATCATTGGGTAGGACTGAGACCTCAACACACTCCACACACCGGGAAAGCGAGGTCACAACCCCTCGAGTTACATCCCGTACCTATTTACTGCTAGGTGAAGAGGCTACACATTAAAAGGCCTGCCCATTTGTCTCGGTGTGTGTGTGTGTGTGTGTGTGTGTGTGTGTGTGTGTGTGTGTGTGTGTGTGTGTGTGTGTGTGTGTGTGTGTGTGTGTGTGTGTGTGTGTGTGTGTGTGTGTGTGTGTGTGTGTGTGTGTGTGTGTGTGTGTGTGTGTCTGTGTGTGTGTGTGTGTGTGTGTGTGTGTGTGTGTGTGTGTGTGTGTGTGTGTGTGTGTGTGTGTGTGTGTGTGTCTGAGTGTCTGAG
>NC_059304.1:23576174-23581174 GCF_017591435.1 Portunus trituberculatus
AATTTTATCCACCTGGAGGCGAACACCTGCACTCTCACCTGCTCCTCCAGACACAGCTAACTTGGTGGCAGCTCCATTTTTATTTACATTTTCCCCACAACTGATTTTTCCACCGCTTCTTTTATGGAAGCGATCCAATCTTACGCAAATCTCACAGCTACTTTTATTTTTTTTCTTTCTTTCTCTCTTCCCTTTATTCCTTCTCTTATTTTCCGTGTTTTCATTTCTCCTTTCTCTCTCTCCTCTCTCTCTCATCTCTTGGTTCTCTCTCTCTCTCTCTCTCTCTCTCTCTCTCTCTCTCTCTCTCTCTCTCTCTCTCTCTCTCTCTCTCTCTCTCTCTCTCTCTCTCTCTCTCTCTCTCTCTCTCTCTCTCTCTCTCTCTCTCTCTCTCTCTCTCTCTCTCTCTCTCTCTCTCTCTCTCTCTCTCTCTCTCTCTCTCCAGTCTCCTCATCAATTTTTCTTCCCTCAGTTTATCTTTTCTACTTAACTCTCGTCCTTTTCTCACTCCCCTCTCTGCTTGTCTCTCACTCTTCTCTTTCCTCAGACATTCTCTTCAATTCCCCCGTTCCTCCGTCCCTCATTCCTGCTTAATTCCCCGTCCTTCCCTGCTTCCCCGCCTGTCTCTCCCTCTCGCTCTCACTCCTCCCTTCCCTTTAAACCAACAAGGTAAACACAAGCCTTGGAACACAAATATTTATGTTCCTCCTCAGAGCTCAGTGGAGGTTGTGTCCAGGACTTGTCTGGGCCGGCCTTCAGGTGAGCCCCGCCGCCCCACTCCCCCCTCCAGGTAGCTCACGACCTGTATCCAAACGAGCGCCTTCACGCCCCTCCCGGCACGACCCGCCACGACCCCGCGACGCCCACGAATCGTGCTTCCAATGTCGTCCAGCGGGGAAAACGAGCTGCTTCTTAAGGGTCGCTTTGTTTATTCTTGTCTCCGTCTTGCTCCTGCTGCTCCTGCTGTTCCTAATGTTGCTGCTGCTGCTGCCGCTGGTGTTCCTAATGACGGTGGTGGTGGTGGTGGTGGTGGTGGTGGTGGTGGAGTGGTTTTGGTAGTGGTGGTGGTGCTGCTGCTGCTTCTGTTGTTGCGTCGTCCTTTTAGTCTCTCTCTGCTTGTGTTTCTTCCACCTTTTCATCCTTTGGGTTTTACTTCTCATATTTCCTGTATCTTGTATACTGTTACTTTTTTTCTTCTCTTCTTTCTCTTATTTATTTTCCTACGACTTTATTTTTTCTTCTTCTATTCTATTTTTATCCACCAAATCCTCTCCACCGTCTTCTCTTATTCCTCCCAATCCTACCACTTCCATTTTCTTTTAATTCATTTTCTATACTTCTCTTTCCAAACCTTCTAAGCATTCCTCTTCTTTTTCTGCCAATTATGTTTCCTTGTACTCTTGTTTCTTTTCCACCTCGCAAGGTCCTCCCCGCCTCTCCCGCTCCGCTAAACAGTACCTGCCCTGCCTAAATGATCGCTGCTCTCAGTGTTCTTCTTCATTACGTATTCCAATCACTGTGTAAAGTAGGACTCATGTTTATAGAAGAACAAGATTGAATTTTTCGATAATGCTTGCTTGCATCTCGTCTGCATTATACCACACACACACACACACACACACACACACACACACACACACACACACACACACACACACACACACACACACACACACACACACACACACACACACACACACACACACACACACACACACACACACACACACACACACACACACACACACACACACACACACACACACACACACACACACACACACACACACACACACACACACACCAGAGCTACAAACTGCTACAATGGAAGGCTAGTTTTCAACCTTACAACCATGCTCAGGTAAAAAGCTACCTGCAATTTTCTGTAAAACAAAGAAAAGACATAAAACTAAACATTCCCACGACGCACCTTCGAGACATTTACAGCCTCGCAACAAAAAGGAAATAAAAAAAAGACAAAGGATTTAACATCACCCTGTAAAACTAAAAGACCCAATTATGGACACACGCACTTCAAATTAAAAAAAAAAGGGATGACGAGGGAAAAAAGATTTATAAACCCTCGCTTTACAACGATAATGGAACAAACAAAAAGAAGACTCGGTAATAAACACCAGAAAAATAGAAACCTCCAATAAAACGTAGTACATTCTCTTCATGCAGTATCATGACACCTGTACTCACAAACTTAAAGGAAAAAACGATAAAAAAGAAGAAAATGTCAAAACAATCGTATTTTTAAAGTGGACAAAGACACGCACGACTGAAAAAAAAAGACAGAAAGATGAAATGAATGTGCTGAGATGCGTTAAGGAAGCAAAACCTCCCTTAATACCATCAGTACCATGACGCGTTTCCATATTCATTTTGGTTACTATCTGGCCATGTTATGCAGATTAAATAACTCATTTCGGGGATTAAAATATTGAAGACTCTGGCCATTAATCTTCTGACGTCCATAAAGCCTCCCTAATGTCAATAGAATCGCCTAATCACACCCAAAACTCATGATAAAAATGCGCTCTCGTACTGAAGGGCTTAATCTCCTCTTGACATCAGCAACACAGACTAAGTACAATACTCAAGAAATACATAAAAAAAAAATAGAAAAGAAAAAAACTAGCTAGACATATAACATTAAAAATAAAACAGTACGTCTCAGTAATCACACACACACACACACACACACACACACACACACACACTTCCCCCCACAACCTCCCTCACACACACACAAAAGTTGATTCATGACCCCATTAAAAAAAAAAAGATGAAAAAATAAAAACACATCACTCCCTTAAGCTCCCTCTAAGCCAGCGCAGGGGAAGGGAATTACAATGTTAATCACCAGGAGTCAGCCTGTGGACGGGGGACGCTCGCCACACATTCCTGTAACAACGACTGGCCGAATAAAAAAAAACTACTGAAATTGCACGCTTGATGTCCTGGTCCGCCATAAAACAGACCCCTCGCCTCCCTCCTTCCTCGCTGACCTAAAGGAACCTCAGCTCTTTCATTAGAGGGAAGCTTTACTTTTACTAACTTTACACTCCGTCTTGATTGTTCTTCCTGTTCCTTCTTCTCTGAAGTTTGTTAGGTTTTGTTCTATTTCTTCTTTTATCGTCTTTTTATCTACTTACTTCATTTTTTTCGTTATGTAATTTGATACTACATTCTTTCTTGTAAGCCTTTTTTTTTATTTTCCTTCTCCTTCTCCTCATCCTTCTCCTCTCCTCCTCCTCCTCCTCCTCCTCCTTCTCCTCCTCCTCCTCCTCCTCCTCTTCCTTTTTTATATCACATGGTTTCGCCTTTTTTCCTGCCAGCCTCGGCTGGAAGGAGGGGTGGGTGGGGAAGAGCCTTTTGCTTTGCTGTCCTGTCTCTACCACTGGTAGTTGGTAAGGGTCTGTTGCTGTTTGTCTTCCTTTGTATTCCTTTGTATTCCTCCTCCTCCTCCTCCTCCTCTTCGTCCTCCTCCTCTTCATCTTTCTCCTCCTTCTCCTACTTCTTTTCCTTTTCTCCTGCTTCTCCTTTTCCTTTTCCTTCCTTCTCCTTTTCCTCCTCCTCCTCCTCCTTCTCCTCTTCCTCCTCTGCTTCTGCTATATTCTTCTCTTCCAATTCCTCCTTTCCTTATCGTTTCAGCTTATTCTTTCTTTTCGCCTGGAAGTCTAATTTTATCTTGTCCTCCTGTCTCTTCTAAACCTCCTGCTGCTGCTCCTCCTCCTCCAGATTCCACGAACCTGACACAATGAAAGGCTTTGGCGGCGCAGAGTCCGGGTGTCGGGCACAAGGTGGAGTGTCACAACAGATAATTAGAGGTCTCACCTGTACTGACGAGGGAGGAGCCCATCTCGACCAGCCACGGAGACTCAGAAAGGCCAACACGAGAAGAAAATAACGCACCCGAGTGTAGAAGAAAGACATGTAAATAGAAATGATGATATGCGTACAAATATATACGGAAAGTGAGGTGGTAACGAGTAGTAGATGTACAATATGGTAGGTAAAGCACACACACACACACACACACACACACACACACACACACACACACACACACACACACACACACACACACACACACACACACACACCGCATAGTGTAGTGGTTAGCACGCTCGACTCACAATCGAGAGGGCCGGGTTCGAATCCCGGTAAGCGGCGAGGCAAATGGGCAAGCCTCTTAATGTGTGGCCCCTGTTCACCTAGCAGTAAATAGGTACGGGATGTAACTCGAGGGGTTGTGGCCTCGCTTTCTCAGTGTGTGGAGTGTGTCATGTGGTCTCAATCCTACCCGAAGATCGGTCTATGACCTCTGAGCTCGCTCCGTAATGGGGAAGACTGGCTGGGTGACCAGCATGCGACCGAGGTGAATCACACACACACAGATAGTTAGGTAGATAGATAATGTCTATTGACCACAGTTTCACAGTATAAACATTTTCGATGCAACGGCCAACAAGTAACATAAGGATTATCCATAGACGGCCTTTAGCAATTAAGGTCCAAATAAAAAGGATATTTTACAAAGAAAATTATTTCTCAAATATACTAGATATAAACAACCATTATAGATTCTAAGATCAAAATAGGAACTGAAAACACACACGCACACACACACACACACACACACACACACACACACACACACACACACACACACACACACACACACACACACACACACACACACACACACACACACACACACACACACACGTACGGTTCATTTCCTCTTCCTGGTGTCTCGGCTCTACTCTACTCCCTTCATCCCTTCCTCCAGCTCCTCTTCCCCTACTTCAACCTCCTCCTCCTCCTTCTATACACAGGCTCCCCCACACTGGCTCACCGCTCCACGTCCAAACAACGCCGGCGGGGAATAAAGCGGTGAAATCATGACCCTTTAAACAAACAACGCGAGGCAGTAAAAGCCATATTACCCAAGAATGGAAATCACACAGAGAGAAAAGAGAGAGGAACGCGCG
>NC_059304.1:23588674-23593674 GCF_017591435.1 Portunus trituberculatus
GAAATAAGGAAAGATATATAGTAGAAAGAGAGAGAGAGAGAGAGAGAGAGAGAGAGAGAGAGAGAGAGAGAGAGAGGCAACCATGCAGTACATTTCCCCTCCTCCCACAGCATTGCTGAGTGAACTGTTGGTCCAGCGCGGTGCGGCCAAGAAACCGCGCGCCGCTAACCAGACACAGCAGGTCAATGTGTTGAACAGGCGGCATTATTATTAACTGCAATAAATGCACAGGTGACCCACGACGCACCGCCCTCCTCATCACACCTGCCTACCTGCAATGCTCTTCAATAACGCAAATGAACAGGCTAAAAATTTTCACTTTCTCAAACGTGGGATTACAAACATTTTTCCTGAATTATCAAGCAAAGAAACAGACAATTGCTATGTTTCAAAAACAAGTTAAGTGGTGAACCTGACAGCAACAAAATGCATAATTACGTACTAGTCTCAGCATAACAATACACCCGATATATACATATATATATATATATATATATATATATATATATATATATATATATATATATATATATATATATATATATATATATATATATATATATATATATATGACAAAAGAACAAAACGGGAAAATTGACGCTAGCAAATAAAGAGATATTTAAGTCAGCAAAAAATAAAAATGATCGTTCAAGGTTAAATATTATTCCAAGACAGGTAGTCAGTTGTGTGTGTGTGTGTGTGTGTGTGTGTGTGTGTGTGTGTGTGTGTGTGTGTGTGTGTGTGTGTGTGTGTGTGTGTGTGTGTGTGTGTGTGTGTGTGTGTGTGTGTGTGTGTGTGTGTGTGTGTGTGTGTGTGTGTGTGTGTGTGTGTGTGTGAGAGAGAGAGAGAGAGAGAGAGAGAGAGAGAGAGAAACATAGACAGAGAGAAACAAAACCACTCCGACCGAAAGAGAAACTAATAAACTAGAAGAAAAAAGGCAGTGGACAGTAGATGCCAGCGTGGACGGGACACGGCAGCAGTTGGCGAAGAGAGGAGGCTGTGTGGCAAGACTGTGGCGAAGGGACACACACACACACACACACACACACACACACACACACAGAGGAGAGAGAGAGAGAGAGGGGGGGAGGAGATGGTCTGGGAGAGGGGGAATCATGAGAGAAGCGGCGCGAGATGGGGCTGGTCAGGATCCGCGAATTAACGGGATATCGGCGGCAGGTGAGCAAATACAGCGAACATCATGGACGTGCAAAAAGGTTGAGGTCGTAAAATGGTCGTGTATAACCCCCTCCTTCAGAGTAGCCGCCATTTAACACGACTACTGGGTGTAATTACAGTCGTGCGCACTCATTAATCTCCCGGGACTCGCTTGCCTACATCTACAAAAATCACTAACTACTGCCTGGCTGCAATTAATTCCCTCGTAAATTCTTGACATCTGACGGCCTCAAGTGCTGCCCTCTATAATCCGGCCCGTTTATAAACAAATAGCAGGTGAATGCGAGAGTCAGAGAGAGAGAGAGAGAGAGAGAGAGAGAGAGAGAGAGAGAGAGAGAGAGAGAGGTCCTGTACTTTATTAAATCTTACTGATCCTAGGCCAGTCATTCCCCGACACCTTTTATTATTTTCTATGACTGTTATATTTATCATTTTTACACTTATCATTCTAATTCTCCTCCTCTTCATCCTCTTCATCCATCTCATCTCCTCATCCTTCACTTCATCCTCACCTTCATCCTTCTTCCCTCCTCGTCCACATCCTTCTCCTCCTCGTCCTTCTCCTCCTCCTCCTGCTCCTACTCATCCTTCAAATTCATCCCATCTTGTCGCTCCTCCTTGACGTCCTGATTACAAACCCGCCGCCTCACCCTCCCTTCCTGCGCGACTTGATCCTCGTTCACTTCCTTCTTTGGTGCGAGCGTTCGTCAACAACTTCACAGCTTCGCAACTCAAAAACAAACAGCAGGCCCAGTACTAGTTCTCGTCTCCCCCTCCCACCCTCTCGTCTGTCTCGGTCTGTCTGTGTGTGTTTCTGTATCTCTCTCTGCCGTTTTCCAATATTGTAGTGAGTCGTTTATCGCTGTTAAAACAAAGAGGGATGTATTACGTAATTTTTTGCCTAGTGTCCTTGTAATAGCATGGCTCGAAATGGTGCATAGGCGATTTCTACTGGAACTTTCAACGCGGCATAAACTAGTAATCCAAATGATAATATATATATTCTCTCTCTCTCTCTCTCTCTCTCTCTCTCTCTCTCTCTCTCTCTCTCTCTCTCTCTCTCTCTCTCTCTCTCTCTCTCTCTCTCTCTCTCTCTCTCTCTCTCTCTCTCTCTCTCTCTCTCTCTCTCTCTCTCTCTCTCTCTCTCTCTCTCTCTCTCTCTCTCTCTCTCTCTCTCTCTCTCTCTCTCTCTCTCTCTCTCTCTCTCTCTCTCTCTCTCTCTCTCTCTCTCTCTCTCTCTCTCTCTCTCTCTCTCTCTCTCTCTCTCTCTCTCTCTCTCTCTCTCTCTCTCTCTCTCTCTCTCTCTCTCTCTCTCTCTCTCTCTCTCTCTCTCTCTCTCTCTCTCTCTCTCTCTCTCTCTCTCTCTCTCTCTCTCTCTCTCTCTCTCTCTCTCTCTCTCTCTCTCTCTCTCTCTCTATCATCAGCATGCCTCGTCATTTAACCCAGTCCATATTACGAGGTCCAGTGTTGGCATCGTAACGAAAGTGTTCACTTATTGCTCATCTTCGGTTCGCTCACCTACCACAACCGTTTACCTAATCACAGGTATAGGAGGCGGAGGAGGAGGAGGAGGAGGAGGAGGAGGAGGAGGAAGAAGAGGAGGAGAGGGAGGAGGAGGAGGAGAAGGAAGAAGAAGAGGACGAAGAGAAGGAGGAGGAAGAAGAGGAAGAGGAGAAGAAGGAGGAAGAGGAAAAGGAGGAAGAGGAAAAGGAGGAGGAGGCAGAGTTGGAGAAGGAGGATATCAGGAATAAGAATCTCGGTCATTTCCATTAGAAGTTGTACCTTTAATAACAACAGGCTTAGGTATGAGAGTTCTTGTGTGTGTGTGTGTGTGTGTGTGTGTGTGTGTGTGTGTGTGTGTGTGTGTGTGTGTGTATATGTGTGTGTGTGTGTGTGTGTGTGTGTGTGTGTGTGTGTGTGTGTGTGTGTGTGTGTGTGTGTGTGTGTGTGTGTGTGTGTGTGTGTGTGTAGTTCACCACAGTCATCTGCTGGTCACCCAGCCAGTCTTCCCCATTACGGAGCGAGCTCAGAGCTCATAGATCTATCTTCGGGTAGGACTGAGACCACATAACACACTCCACACACCGGGAAAGCGAGGCCACAACCCCTCGAGTTACATCCTGTACCTATTTACTGCTAGGTGAACAGGGCCTACACATTAAGAGGCTTACCCACTTGCCTCGCCGCGCCGGGACTCGAACCCGGCCCTCTCGATTGTGAGTCGAGCGTGCTAACCACTACACTATGTGTAATGTGCAATGTGCAATGTGCAATGTGTGTGTGTGTGTGTGTGTGTGTGTGTGTGTGTGTGTGTGTGTGTGTGTGTGTGTGTGTGTGTGTGTGTGTGTGTATGTGTACGTGGTCTCCGTTGCCTCCTTACACTAACGACTACAATGAAAATCAATTACAAACAAGAAATTATTCTACTCCCTCCCACAACCACTTCCTTCACGTCACTTCACTTCTCTACCCAGAAGGATTGTAGTTCTACCTGTTTGCCTACTTGCTCTCCTCCTCCTCCTCCTCATCCTCCTCCTCCTTCTCCTCCTCCTCCTCCTCCTCCTCCTCCTCCTCCTCTTCCTCCTCCTCGTCCTCCTCCTCCTTATTTAGGGATAGCACCTGGCGGAAAGGATTCAAGGACAAAAGTCATACCGATAAATGCAACAAAATGGATATTCAATTCTCTCTCTCTCTCTCTCTCTCTCTCTCTCTCTCTCTCTCTCTCTCTCTCTCTCTCTCTCTCTCTCTCTCTCTCTCTCTCTCTCTCTCTCTCTCTCTCTCTCTCTCTCTCTCTCTCTCTCTCTCTCTCTCTCTCTCTCTCTCTCTCTCTCTCTCTCTCTCTCTCTCTCTCTCTCTCTCTCTCTCTCTCTCTCTCTCTCTCTCTCTCTCTCTCTCTCTCTCTCTCTCTCTCTCTCTCTCTCTCTCTCTCTCTCTCTCTCTCTCTCTCTCTCTCTCTCTCTCACACACACACACACACACACACACACACACACACACACACACACACACACACACACACACACACACACACACACACACACACACACACACACACACACACACACACACACCTGTCCTTCGAGGTCAAACTTTTCCTCAACGTCACTCCTTTCTTCCAAACCTGTTCTCCACACCTGTACCGGGAAGGCGAGCAGGTTTTTATGTCCTCTCTCTCTCTCTCTCTCTCTCTCTCTCTCTCTCTCTCTCTCTCTCTCTCTCTCTCTCTCTCTGATTACATGATTGCCAATGACATCAAGTGACATCACGAGCATCGATGTGTTGATAATGATGAAGGTCTGAGAATAACAAAATGTCGCACGCCAGGAATGCAAATGTCGAACACGAAGAATGCAAATAATATAACGTCAGCTAAAGGAAAAAAATAAAGAAAGAAAAGAAAAATCAAACAACCGGTAAGCAATGAATGCAAATAAGTTTAGCATAAATAACTTTTTTACGTCTATTAGCGCGAGTGAGTGATGTGCTACCAGTAAACAAGGGTGAAGGGTTAAGCTCACGTGTATACATCGATACCAATCAGTATGCAGATGATTCTTTCCTGCAGACCTTTTTTTTTTTTGCGTGCCTTTCCAGTTCATGCATTTGTTCATATGTTTTATTCAGTGTAACGAACGCGGCTTTAATTATTGTTAATTTGTTTTAATTATGGTAGTAGTAGCAGTAGCAGTAGTAGTAGCAGCAGTAGTGGCAGCAGTAGCAGCAGCAGCAGCAGCAGCAGCAGTTGTGTAGCAGCAGTAGCAGTAGCAGCAGCAGCAGTGCAGCAGTAGCAGCAGCAGCAGCAGCAGTGGCAGCAGCAGCAG
>NC_059304.1:23601174-23603674 GCF_017591435.1 Portunus trituberculatus
GTGTGTGTGTGTGTGTGTGTGTGTGTGTGTGTGCGCCGGTGTGTGGGCACTGCGTTGTGTTGCGCAGTACTGTATTATAATATTGTATACCATGTTTGCGTGTTGTCTTGGTCAGATAATTGAAGGCAAGAAGTGTAAACATTAAGAGAACCACCAGTGTTCTTAGTCAGCGCGTGTGTCTCGGCCGCTCCTGGCCAACACATCATGAGATAGAGAAGCACACCTGCCTCCTGCGTCTGTTCCCCGCGACAAGACAATGTTCAGATGAGCCTCGGGATTCATGGGACACGGCGACAAAGAAAATTTATTTATTAACCGGACATACTGCGTGCGAAGTATATTTAGAAACACATGTATATTGGAGGAAAGAAATACGTGTGTGTGTGTGTGTGTGTGTGTGTGTGTGTGTGTGTGTGTGTGTGTGTGTGTGTGTGTGTGTGTGTGTGTGTGTGTGTGTGTGTGTGTGTTATGTGTATACGTTTTCAAAGCAATTACATGTCAGTTCTGGCCGTTTATTGCAACTGATTTGATCTTCAGAAAGTTATAAGAAGAAAAATTATTATGGAGAAGCACAAAGCAAAACATAACTGTATAAACTACTGCCGCTATCAACAGGCAGGTGGGGGATGATACACCTGCACTAATTAAAACTGCGCATTATCATTTGCATAAACCTACACACACACACACACACACACACACACACACACACACACACACACACACCGCGTAGTGTAGTGGTTAGCACGCTCGACTCACAATCGAGAGGGCCGGGTTCGAGTCCCGGCGCGGCGAGGCAAATGGGCAAGCCTCTTAATGTGTGGCCCCTGTTCACCTAACAGTAAATAGGTACGGGATGTAACTTGAGGGGTTGTGGCCTCGCTTTCCCGGTGTGTAGAGTGTATTGTGGTCTCAGTCCTACCCGAAGATCGGTCTATGAGCTCTGAGCTCGCTCCGTAATGGGGAAGACTGGCTGGGTGACCAGCAGACGACCGTGGTGAACACACACACACACACACACACACACACACACACACACACACACACACACACACACACAAACACACACACAGAAAGGACATCGCCTTCACACTATTCATGGAGGCAAAGTTTCTCGTTATCTCAGGGTTGTGGCTCAGACAGTCGGCATTACCAAGTGTCACAACCTGCAATTATCAAATCAAACATCGCTTACGTGACCAGGAATTAAGAGGCAGAGAAGGCAAAAAAGAATTAAGTAATTGTAAATAGAGACGAAGGGACGTTGTGTGTGTGGAAACAAAGGACAGATGAAGGAAAATTAGAGAGGTAATAAGACAAGATGAATGAGCAAGAAACTTAGGAGGACGAAATGTATACAGAGAGAGAAAAAGCTAAGGAAGAGTAAGGATTTTTTTTCATTATTAGGAGAGAAACGACATAAATGAGTAAAAAAAGAGCAGGAAGTAAAGAAAACGAAAAATAAAACACACCTTTGAATGAACCGATTATTAGTAAGGCTATGAGACGTGAGCATAAAAAAGCATAATAAGAAAAGCTATGATCATGAAAAGACTGGAAAAAAGACAAGTGGAAATTTTAAAAGCAGTTTATTGAAAGCCAAAGTCACCCACGAACAAAGATCGTCCCTGAATCACACTAAATAGGAAGCGACATGTGTTATTAGCATATACGTTTTTCCTCCTTTTCCCTTTAGCAATTAAGGGAAATGTCACATCCTTTACTTAACAAGATAAAGGAGAACAGATTTACCTCCAAACTTTCTTCAACAGAGAGAAAAAAGGACAGTGTAAGTGGTCCCCTGTGAACTGAATGGTTAATGTTATGAATTAAGAGTCATTAACTTCACCCCAAAAACAGTTTACACGTGCCCGGGTTGCGAAAGCTTCACTGTTTTGCCACGTTTAACACACCAATTAAGGAAAAGTCAAATCTTGCTGCATGTAATTTTCTTAGCGATGACAAAATGCAAAGCTACAAAAGGTTAAGCAAACGAGGATGAATACGCAGCAAGACTTATCGGAAAAACTAAATTAATAGTTGCTAAATGGAAGCTTGACAAATATACATATATAATTTAACTAATCCGGAAACGAGAAGAATAATTGTGCACGCTCTGCTGAGGTTAAAACTGGTACAAAGAATGAAAGTTGCAGGTGATTATAAAATTTTGTTCCTCCTTTATCAACAAACTCCGCGTTTTCTGAATTTATATCCACTATTCATAAGTCAACAAACTCGCTAACACAAAGTAAAGCAGCGAGTTTTACAATTACAGAGCTTGAAGAACGAGTAAATAACAAACAGTTTTCCTTTTTTAATACTAGAAAAAAATAAGCTCTCTTAAATTTATATATTGCTAACTCCAGCGAATCAAGAATTACTTTTCCTTCTTTATCATCAAAAGCTCAGTAAATCTCGAAAAATATCATCTTAATATATTTTCTGTCCTATTTCTTTTTCTTACTCTCTCTTTTTCTACATCCTCTTTTCCTCTAAC
>NC_059304.1:23616174-23618674 GCF_017591435.1 Portunus trituberculatus
AATTTCACGCGCATTAAACAGCGCATTAAACAGGCGAGGCCGTCTATCTTATCTCCTCAGAACTCCTCAAAGCCTCCGCGTTTAAATCTCATGCCACATCTGTGTGTGTGTGTGTGTGTGTGTGTGTGTGTGTGTGTGTGTGTGTGTGTGTGTGTGTGTGTGTGTGTGTGTGTGTGTGTCTATATGTGCGCGTGCATGTGTGCATGTCTACGTGTGTACGTGCATGTGTGTGTACGCGAGTGATTTTGCATGTACGCTTTATCACCAACTAATAAGAATACGAGCATATTACGAGCAGCCAACGACTCAGCATATTACTCACACACACACACACACACACACACACACACACACACACACACACACGAAACTGACCATTCCGCGATAATGAGACTAAAAACACCGAAGGAGATCGATCGTTGGTGTTTTTATCAGGGACGCGGTGGGGCGGCGCTATCGGGGCCAGGGACGCGGTGCCGGGAAAGTAGGCTGACCATTGCGGGGCGGCGCCGGGACTGGCTGAGGGTGTCACTGTTCTGACTGGCGGCACGCTGAGGCATTAAGGAACAAGGCGGCCAAACAGGTGGAACAAATCATATTCCTTTCCCAGACACACGCCACTGACATTGTCCTTAAGAGGGTTAGTGGGAGTTATCTAAAGAGAGGGATAGTGGATGTGTGCATTAGCAGCCTGCCTTCCTCGCCACCCAGTAATGCCCGCCAGTCCAGACTTCGTCACGGCTGTCCCTCATCCTTGTCCGGGAATGGTGGGCGACACTGCCAGCTTCGGCAGGTCACGACCTCTACTTAGTCTGGTACAATTCAAGGCTGACTACTGACACAGCGACTCCAGCTGACCTTGCCCCTCCACGCTGACCTGACACGCGGCGAGGACAGTCTGTGAGAGCGGTGACTATCAGTGTGTAGACCTGAGTTCCCCGTGGCGTATCAAGATTAGTGGTGGTCAGCGGCATCGTCTGGGCAGCACCCCCGGGGCGGGGCAGGGCAGGGCAGTAGCAGATTGGCTCCGCCTTGCCTGGAGGTGCCAAGCGACGAGGTCATGTTCCTTCCCCCCTCCTCTCCTTCCGCTGCCTCCCGGTAGCCGGTCAAGGACGTCCTGGGGTTGATGTGGCCACCCGCGGGGCGGGTCGGGTGGTCTGGCGGTAAGCCTGTGCCTCCGCCCTGGGTCTCCCCGGACTCCCGCAGTCCTCCCTCAAGGTTTGCTTTGGTCAGCTGCCCCACGCCCAAGGCAAGCAAATCCTCCACCTGCCATCCACCTCCATCCACACAATCATTTTCCTCGTCATATATTTTTCACTTTCCTCAAGAAACGTATACAATAAGTGGAGGTTGCAGCCTGGCACGCTGCGGCCTGCCCGACACTTCCCGGCGCACAAAACACTGGTGACGCTAATGATAAAATAATGCAAATTACAATATCAACCCACAAAAACTTACTGGCTCACAACCTATCGCACTGCGGCTCCAGTGTGCAGCAAGGTCACCTGAAGGATAGCCAAACAGGTCTCTTATTGAAGAATTCTGCTCGAATTTCTGCTCGCATCAAATAAAAAAAAACTGAATTGACAAGTAATTAGAAACCCTAAAAGCATAAGTCACTTAATATAAACAACATAGGTTGTGGTGGTGGTGGTGGTGGTAGCGGAGGTAGCAGTAGTGGCAGCAGTAGTGGAAGGCAGCTTGAAAGAAGATATAAATCAGAATGACAATTACATAAACGAAAGGAATAGACAAATGATATACGAGAGAGAGAGAGAGAGAGAGAGAGAGAGAGAGAGAGAGAGGAGAGAGAGAGAGAGAGAGAGAGAGAGAGAGAGAGAGAGAGAGAGAGAGAGAGAGAGAGAGAGAGAGAGAGAGAGAGAGAGAGAGAGAGAGAGAGAGAGAGAGAGAGAGAGAGAGAGAGAGAGAGAGAGAGAGAGAGAGAGAGAGAGAGAGAGAGAGAGAGAGAGAGAGAGAGAGAGAGAGAGAGAGAGAGAGAGAGAGAGAAATGACGAGCAGACACACCTGAGCACTTTAATCACCCAACGACCAAAAGAGCGGCTGTGGTCTGCGTGTTCCCATACAGGATAGCACAAAGAGCAGCTTGACGAGACATTCCTGGCGCAGGTGAGTCTCCGGCAGGCTCGCTCCTGGCCAGCTGCAGTTAAGTGTTTTGCAGAGAACCGTTTACTACGCGGCATTAATACAAATTGTCTCTGCTGATTGACTAGACGATAAATGACTCGCTGGACAGGTAATCGAATGGAGGCTTAGGAGGAGGAAGAGGAGGAAGAGGCTTTAAGAGAGGAGTAGGGGGTGAGGAGAAACAGGAAGGGGAGGCGGAGGAGGAGGAGGGCGTTAAGATGGAGAAGAAAAATGAGGTACGAAGAAAAGATTCGTTAATAAGGTACAGTTAAAAACAAGTTTCTAAATAACATATTGTATGAAGCGTCCATTATGATGTGTCCAGGAATAGAACTAGTACTTTTTGGTGCGTGTG
>NC_059304.1:23621174-23631174 GCF_017591435.1 Portunus trituberculatus
TCTTCCATCTTCACTCCACTCCTCTCTCTACTCCCTTCCCCTACCTCTCCCTTCCTGCCTCTATCCACCCCTTCCTTCCTTTCCCTCCCTCCCTCTGTCTCTCTCGTGCACAAAACGTTTATTTATGGCAGCTAACGGACAGTATTCGCTGGCGCTAACTTGGCATATCTGATGGCAAGAGTTATGGCTGTTTTGTTTCCCTTTCAGCATCTTTTCTCCGGGACTGTTGACGCTGGTAAGCTCTCTATTCATTTATATGTTTACTGAGGTCCTTCTTTGGCGAGTGGCTTGTTCTGACAGTGTTTTGTTAGTGTTTCTTTTTTTCAAGCGTGTGTAGTTTTTCTTCCTTATCTCATTGTTTATTGTAATCTTCGTTTTTCTTCTTCTTCTTCTTCTTCTTCTTCTTCTTTTCTCGTATTTTTTCTCTTGTTTTTTTTTCCTCATTATTATTCTTGTATTAGTCGTTATCTTCTTCCTTGTTATCTCCGTCTTCGTCCTTCTCTTCTCCTTTCTTTTCTCTTTCTCAGCATTTTCTTTTCATTTCTTTATATTCTTTGTCATTTTTTTGTTGCTTTGAATCCTCTTCATCATTTATTTTATTCCAATATCTGTTCTTCTCCTTCTCTCCTCTTCCTCCTCCTCCTCTTTTTCTTTTAAATTTTCGTGCTGCTCTCTCTCTCTCTCTCTCTCTCTCTCTCTCTATCTCTTCTCATTCTTCTCCTTCTCTCTCTCTCTCTCTCTCTCTCTCTCTCTCTCTCTCTCTCTCTCTCTCTCTCTCTCTCTCTCTCTCTCTCTCTCTCTCTCTCTCTCTCTCTCTCTCTCTCTCTCTCTCTCTCTCTCTCTCTCTCTCTCTCTCTCTCTCTCTCTCTCTCTCTCTCTCTCTCTCTCTCTCTCTCTCTCTCTCTCTCTCTCTCTCTCTCTCTCTCTCTCTCTCTTCTCTCTCTCTCTCTCTCTCTCTCTCTCTCTCTCTCTCTCTCTCTCTCTCTCTCTCTCTCTCTCTCTCTCTCTCTCTCTCTCTCTCTCTCTCTCTCTCTCTCTCTCTCTCTCTCTCTCTCTCTCTCTCTCTCTCTCTCTCTCTCTCTCTCTCTCTCTCTCTCTCTCTCTCTCTCTCTCTCTCTCTCTCTCTCTCTCTCTCTCTCTCTCTCTCTCTCTCATCTCTCTCTCTTTTCCATCAGTCAGGTGTCGCCGCGCGTTGAGCAAAACCCTCATGCGGTGTCTCTCACTCCTCGCTCAAGGCAGCAGGTGTTTTGTTGAGCGGTTTTGGTTCGTCACCTAAGCACGGGTGGTCTGCCGCAGCCTCACACACTCGCTGCCCACAACACTCACTCCCCGCGCCCTCCAAGCTTCTGAATCATTGACTTACACGACCACCCACTCTCTGTACCTCCCTTTCCCTCTCTCTCTCTCTCTCTCTCTCTCTCTCTCTCTCTCTCTCTCTCTCTCTCTCTCTCTCTCTCTGTCTGTGCGGGCGTGAGTGGGTGTATGTCTGTGTGTCTCGCAGCGGGAGGAAAATAATTATTCCTTCCTCTGCTTTGCCTCAAGACGCAATAAAGTCGCGTCAGGCAACCCGCAGAGCCCTTTACGACCACATACGACAGCTACACACACACACACACACACACACACACACACACACACACACACACACACACACACACACACATACGCACGCTCAATACGTTCATCTCTTCTCTTTTCCTGTTTTCATATTTTTTTTTTTGGTTTACTTCCTGTTCCTTCAGTCGGTTCCTATTTTCTTCCTCTTTCTACTCCTCTTCTTCCTCTTCCCCATTCTCCCTCCTCCTCCTCCTCCTCCACTCCTCCTCCACTTCCTCCTCGTCCTCTTCCTCCTAAAACT
Source organism: Portunus trituberculatus (assembly GCF_017591435.1). Lineage (NCBI taxonomy): Eukaryota > Metazoa > Arthropoda > Malacostraca > Decapoda > Portunidae > Portunus > Portunus trituberculatus. The sequence goes on from NC_059304.1 coordinate 23,623,033, forward strand.
TTTCCTTCCTCCACTTGGTAGTTTTCCCATTTTCCTTTATCTTTTGAGAGAGAGAGAGAGAGAGAGAGAGAGAGAGAGAGAGAGAGAGAGAGAGAGAGAGCAAGAAAAAACAAGCTGAAAAAATGTTAAGATATTGAAAGCGAAACTAAAACGGCGAGGAAATTTAGGAAGTGTAAAGGAAAGAGAACAAGTCAATAAACCAAGTGAAGGAAAGCAACATACAAGAATAATAGGTAAGGAAGAAAAAGAAGACATAAAACACACACAACAAAAAGCAAAAAGAAAGAAAAGTAAGACGGAGAAATATATAAATGATAAGAATAGAGAGAGAGAGAGAGAGAGAGAGAGAGAGAAGGGAGGATAAAGTTTGGAAAAATAGCATTGTGGCGACATATTTTTCTTGTATTGACAATCTGATACAAAAATCCACTCAACGGGAAGTGAATGTGATTTTCAAACTTGAAATCTTGGCGTTTCCTCAAGCGTGAATGGCACTTTTTGCTGTAGTTGTCACACGTGGGAGAGAGAGAGAGAGAGAGAGAGAGAGAGAGAGAGAGAGAGAGAGAGAGAGAGAGAGAGAGAGAGATGTATTATTTTGTACTATAAATCTATTGCAACATTTCCCTTTTTTTTAACCCTTTCACTCTATTAACCTATTCTTCTTATTTCTGTTTCTCTCTCTTGGTCGTTCTTTTCTTTCTTTTGTTGCTCTTTTCCTTCCTTCCTTTTCCTTTGTTTCATTTTTCTTCTCAGTTGTATCTCATCTTGGTCTGCTTTCTGTCCCACAATTATCTGATTTCCTTCCTTTCCTTACGCTCTTCTCTTCTGCTTGTATATCCCTATTGTCTCTTTTTCCTTTCTCTCTTTTCTTTATTTTTCCTTCCTTGTTTCTCATTCTCTGGACTGTTTCCTTTCTTCATATCTTTATTTTTTTCCTTCTCTCTAAGCTATTATCTTTTCTTTTCTCTAATTTCCTTTTCATTTTTATAATTTTAGTATTCTCTTTCCCCGAATTCTTTCAGTCTTTCATCTGTTTTCCATCTTTTCTTTAATTTTCCTTTCTTTCCAGTCGTGTCACTTCTCTCCATGTCTCTCCTCTCTTTATCTCTCACCTCTCATCAAAAATTTCCTCCTTCTCCTCATCTTTTTCTCCATCTTCTCTTGTTCTTTTTTTCTTATCTTGAATATACCGATACACTGCCCCTTAACTTTTCCTTTCCTCTCCATCCCCTTCTCTAAACATCTGTCTATGTATCTCTCCCTTTCCTTCTCTTCCAGTTACATTTTTCCTCTCGTTTCGTGTTTTCATTCTCTTTCTCTTCTTTTTGCTCTATACATTAATTTCTCTCCTACTAGAATTATTCTCCTCTCTGCTCTTCTCTTCCCCTTCCTTTTCTGTTCCATTAGCCATAGCAACTTATTCCTCTTTCTCTCCTTTACCTAATTTCTTCATTATTCATTTCCCTTTTCCTTTTGCCTCTTCTCTCCTCACTTCCCTTTTTCTTGATACACTTTTCCAGCGTTCCTCTTTCCCTTCCCTCTCTTCAAACCAGGCACACATTTATCCCCATCCCTCTGCCAGCATTCCACCTATTACCCTTCCCTTCTATTCATCCCCTCCTCCCCGTACTCCCCCCCGCCCCCATCCCTCCTTCCCCAGGTCGTGCGAGGGTCAGCCAGTGTCGCGTCCAGTCATTCCTCCTTCGATCATGAGGCCAATCAAGGGAAGACGCCAAGCAGGTATAAATATAAATGAATTTTAAATCCACTCACAAAAGCCTTCACGTCCTGTTCTCTCCCTCTCTCCCTCCCTCTCCCTCTCCCTCTCTCTCCCTCCCTCACCTCCTCCTCCAGCTAATGTATGTAACGGGACCTCTTGGACACTCTCAGCGGACCAGATCGATGCAAAAAGTCGACAAGGAGGAAATTGCCATGTCGCAGCCATCCTCGGGCACCACTGGGGCGGGAGGCTCTTGCGACTGACTGGCCGCCGCACTCAGGCTGCTCCTACTGCCTCGCTCCTGCGGCTGTTAGTGCTACTCTTGTGTACTACTGCTGCTACTGTTACCACCACTACTACTAATACTGCTACTACTACTACTACTACTACTACTACTACTACTACTACTACTACTACCACTACTACTACTACTACTACTACTACTACTACTACTACTACTACTACTACTACTACTACTACTACTACCACCACCACCACCACCACCACCTGCTGCTGCTGCTGCTGCTACTGCTACTGCTACTACTGCTGCTGCTGCTGCAGCTGCTGTTGCTGTTGTTGCTGCTACTACTACGATTGTTTTACTTTCGTTTTTGCATGGCTTGGGAATGACGTTTTATACGAAGTACGGAAGGAACAATGAAGACAATGAAGATGACGATTGATTGCTGCGGCCTTCGCGAGTGTGTGTGCGTGTGTGTGTGTGTGTGTGTGTGTGTGTGTGTGTGTGTGTGTGTGTGTGTGTGTGTGTGTGTGTGTGTGTGTGTGTGTGTGTGTGTGTGTGTGTGTGTGTGTGTGTGTGTGTGTGTGTGTGTGTGTGTGTGTGTGTGTGTGTGTGTGTGTGTGTGTGTGTGTGTTAGGCGCCTCAGGGATTTTTCATTGTGATTTTTCTCCAAGACCTCCCTGATAACATTAATATAATAATATATATTAATATGATGATAGTATAATAAATATACGATAATTTATATCAACTCTATCTCGTGTATTACCGCATTACTATATATATATATATATATATATATATATATATATATATATATATATATATATATATATATATATATATATATATATATATATATATATATATATATATATATATATATATATATATATATATATATATATATATATATATATATATATATATATATATATATATATATATATATATATATATATATATATATATATATATATATATATATATATATATATATATATATATATATATATATACACGAGTGTGTGTGTGTGTGTGTGTGTGTGTGTGTGTGTGTGTGTGTGTGTGTGTGTGTGTGTGTGTGTGTGTGTGTGTGTGTGTGTGTGTGTGTGTGTGTGTGTGTGTGTGTGTGTGTGTGTGTGTGTGTGTGTGTGTGTGTGTGTGTGTGTGTGTGTGTGTGTGTGTGTGTGTGTGTGTGTGTGTGTGTGTGTGTGTGTTCATATTCATAGTCGCATGTGGAAGACAAACACTGGCACAAAAATTTCTTAGCAGCCACATCCACTTCCTTCTTCTACCTATCCAGTTACCATTCCACCACTGCCTACCCACCCAGTCATCCATCCGCTCACTAACCCGACTATCCATTTATCCATTCACTCATTCACCCAGCCACCCATCCACCCACTCGTCTATCTGTCCCATCGCGCGTGTGACGGCTGCCCATTCGTTCCCCCATCTCACTTTCTTCCCACACTGTACATCTGACAGCTGGCCATTCCTGCGTCCACACTTGGCGCGTCCTTCAAATACGACAGGTACAAAACAGTTCATCGCAGCAAAAAGCCGCGCCACGGTGAACTACTATAATGATTGCCTGAGTGAAGCTCGGACTATCTACCACTGGGATGTTCTTTTAACACAAGTAATGGCGGCTGATAAGGCGATACAATCTAATGATAGGGTCCACAAGTAAGTTAAATGCCGCTCTTGTAAGTGATCAGAGAGAGAGAGAGAGAGAGAGAGAGAGACACTTAGAAATAGGCAGTGAGGTCTCTAAGGCTTCTTGATACTCCTAGCAGAGAGACAAAGTGTGAAGGTGACTCAATAGAAGACATGTTACTTATATTGAGGCGCCTTCACACTTTGTCTCTGTACTGCGTTCCGTGTTCAAAAGCCAAAGAGGACGAAGTACCCATATAGACTCTAGCTCGGGGAATCGTAAGGCGGGATCGGAAAAAAGACTGGGTCCATCTTTGTAATCTTCCAGCGCCTCTTCTTTGACAACTACGTGTGTTCACTGATGTAGAAGGAAATGATACTGAAGAACTAAAATGATAGTGTAATTAGATAAACATGCAATTCAAACAGCAAGGAAGATATCAACAACTTGGTGTTTAACATATAACTGAAAGTAAGCCAGAGTAAAAACAAGCAAAACGAGACAGTCAGTCAGAAAATGTTAAGCTTTTACGAAGAAGTAGTGGTAGCATAGCGGTACTAGGGAGTCAGTGAGGGAAGTTACAGGCTTTTTAAGGACAGTACTGAAGGAAGAGGACAGTGACACAGACCAGATGTGGAAACTTTAACAAAAATAATAATAAATTTTAAAATAAATACATGCAATAGAATTCTTCAAACAAGTTCTTCCATTGGCCAGGGAACGTAATAAGACACCGCAGAGTATCGTACATGGGAGCCTCTTGTCTTGCCTCCAGGTGGGCCAAAGGTAATCACTGGAAGAATGCCACCGAATATAGCGGCAGTGTGCCCAAATAGAGGCAGGCAAGGCGCGGGGGAGAGGAGAAAAAGATGAACCAGCAGGAACAGTAATGAACGGTCACGAGGCTACTTAAATCCTTCTCCCTCTCCCTCTCTTCTCTCTCCCTCTCCCTCTCCCTCTCTACCAACACTGTATCCTAAACACAGCCGCTCTAAACAAAAACAAAAAATATATAAACTAAATTGAAAAAATATACCCCTTGAACGTTCCCAGAAGGTAACGTATAATTAAATGCCATCAAAGTCTAGACACACAACATCTGGGGCAAGTCGTATGAATGATCCTGACTGTCATGATCGTAACAACTATAATCATATTCGCATAATCTTGAGCATTCTTTCTGGTCTATCAATCAGAACAAGACACCGCCTCCGCCCCTCGCTTTTGACAGTACTGAGCAGGAGGCAGGCGGACCACATTCCTGCCTCCTGATGTCACTTTCGGCACCTGTGTTCCGCCCCGCCGGTAAGCAGGTAATACGAGCATCAAGGGTAATCATGGCATCACTCACCGCTCGCCACACCTGCGCCTTGTGATGGCACGCGACACCAAAAGCAGAGGCAATCATAGTGTCGCTTTTGTTGCCTCATGTGCATGAATGGCGAGGAGAGATGAGATTCTAGGATGACTACCGTTGCATTGCTTTTATCGCTCGTGTGTGGCCTTGATATGCGACAGGAGCGTCACATTCAATCAGTGAGTTAATGGAGGTGAGTGGCGGCCTCGTGTATACACCTGGCAGGACGCGTGTCACCTGCCACACGGCCCTGCATTCACCTGTATTGTTCCGGAGCAGCGGCGCGTCTCCCTGGATAACTGGAGCCCGACGCGGGACACGAGGGAGAGTCGCTGGTGAGGAGCAGCGGGGAGGATGAAGAGCGGCGTGGCAAATTGTCTAGTACGTGATGCAAAACAGTACACAAGACACATTCCAAGGCCCTGTTCTCCGCCATTCTACGTGTGTGTTTTGAAGAAGGTGCAGGTGTCAGCGTAAGTACGTGTGCGAGTATGCAGGCCAGCTGGTGCCCCGCCCCTGGCCGTCGTGGTTCACAGCGTGGCAAACATCAGCGTGACGGGCAAGGTGAGTCCCGCTGTGCACGCCGCCTCGCTCCACGGGTGACGCAGGGTAAACATAAACCTTCCTCCTTCACCTTGCTCACTCCTTCCTTCCTTCCTTCCTTCACTTTTCACCTTCTATCCTCACCTCTCGCCTCTCTCCTTTCCCTTCCCTTTCCTTTCACCTTCCTTCTCCTCGTTCTTTCAGCTACTTTTCTCTGTTCTCTCCAGCTTTATTCTTTTCTATTTATCTTTAAGTTTACTCCTTCATTTCTTTCTTCATTCGCTCTTTTTTCTTTATCTCTTCCCTCTTTTCTTTTCCTACTTCCTTCTTTCGACTTTCATATATCTCGTTCACCCTCGTGTCCTCCCTTCTCCATCTTCTATCTCATTCTTTTCTTCTCTAAAATTCCTGTCTTGAATTTCGAAGTCTCTCTTCTCTCATGTCTTCTTCTTCTCTCAAGTTCCCTCTTCTCATATTCGTCCATTGAGGATTGGATTACTCTCTCTTTCTTCCTCATCCTTCGTAAGCTTGTAAATCCTGACAACCATTCCTTATTTTTCCTCCTCAATTCCTTTGTTTGCCTCCTTCGCTACATTTTTCCCAACACAAAACGCATCCAATTCAATCTGCGCAGGTTACCTAAATCATCAAGACACACAAGTCAGGAATCCTCGGACGTCCAAACCTGCCTTACCACTTCCAAAAACCAATATAAACTCTCTCACTCTCCCTCTTCCTATCCCCATCACCCTCTCTTTCTCCCTCTCTCCCTCTCTCTAAGATGATTATCACCAGATACAGTTCATTTTTTTCACTCCTTTCCATTTCATTTAATCCGTCGCCTTGGTCTCTTCCATCAGCTCACTCACGGCTGACACTCTTAATGCCGCCGCTGATCTGGGCCACTCGGGGTCTCTCTGTGCCACTCAACCTCCTCTTTGTGTCGGGATGAGTGCTCGCTGCTCCGCCTCAACTTTCAAGTCACTCAGCTCGACCCCCACCTCAGCTGCGTCCTTCCCCTGACAGCCTCGAAGAGATAGCACAAACTCCTGCCAGTGAAGCGTCTGTCTCGAGAAAAGTTACTGAGCAGGGGTCGAATAGGGCGGGGTCTCTCTCTCTCTCTCTCTCTCTCTCTCTCTGTCTCTGTCTCTCTCTCTCTCTCTCTCTCTCTCTCTCTCTCTCTCTCTCTCTCTCTCTCTCTCTCTCTCTCTCTCTCTCTTTCTCTCTCTCTCGTAATCGATGGAGCAGAAATCTACATCGGAAAAGTCTACCTCAATTCTAAAACAAGTATTGGTTAATTGCAAATTGGACGTTTAATCGTTTTGTCTCGTTTCATTTCCTTTCCCAACACCAAAATAATTATTTCTGGACCCCTAGAATGCTCATACCAGAGAGAGAGAGAGAGAGAGAGAGTCCTACATCCCTTTCTTCCTCTCCCATCGTCTGCATCTCTTATAATCCCTTTCTTTTATTCATTTAGGTCATGGCGATACGAGGCGAGGGAGACGAGATGGCTCAGATAAAAGGAGTGAGAAAGGAAGACTGATCAGTGGAGATGGAAGGTCCTGGTTTCTCCTCATTTGTCTCTTTCCAACCCTCCCTTATGTTCCTCTATAATGCAGACTTGGCCCTCCTCTCCACCACTCCCCTTACCTCCTCCTCCTCCTCCTCCTCCTCCTCCACCTCCTCCTCTTCCTCCCTGTGCCTTGGTCCAGCTAAGTTTGGCTAAGGTTAATATGCAGCGGCGATCCCTCTTGATGTTTGTTTGAGGGAAAATTATGGAGACTTGAGGACGACCATAATGAGACCAAGGTTTTGAAGAGGTTAAGGACGGCGAGAGAGACGGCACGATAGATAAGCAGACAGACAGCGAGATAGACAGAGGAGATACAGAAACAAATAAGCAGACAAGCAGACAGACAGACGGACAGATAGACGGAAAGACAAGCAAGCACGAAGATAGATCAAAAGGACAAGTTGGAAGGAAATGTTCTCGTGTGGCAAGTCCTGGTGAGGAGTTGATGGATGCTACTGATGGCTGGTGAGATGTCTGTGTGAGGGAGTGAGGGGTGGCGTGCCGGGGCGGGGCGGGGCGTGGCGGGGTGGGGACGGGGTGGGATAAGAAGAGTTTGGGACGGGGAGGAGCAATGCCGGGTGGGGCGAGATGCAAAGTAACAGTTTAAAGTGAAAGAAAGAGCATATTTGCTGTTTTTGTTGTTGTTGTTGGTGGCGGTGGTGGTGGTGTTGGTGAAGGTGGTGGTGTTGGTGATGGTGGTGGTGGTGGATAGAAAGATATGTATATGATAATTATGTTAAGAATGACACATCAGAGAAGTCACACACACACACACACACACACACACACACACACACACACACACACACACACACACACACACACACACACACACACACACACACACACACACACACACACACACATTTAACCTTCCCTCAGGACAACACTCCACAAACTCTTTACTTCCAAGACGCACACACTCTCACCAGTCAGTCTATTTATTACATTTCCCTGCCTCATTGAACCAAACACACACACACACACACACACACACACACACACACACACACACACACACACACACACACACACACACACA
>NC_059304.1:23636174-23638674 GCF_017591435.1 Portunus trituberculatus
TAGCGATCTGGCCTAATGAAAGATTTGACTGGGTTTCTTACGGTCTAGCTTTCTTTTTCTTCTTTTTTTTCTGAAGGGGAGGGAGGAGGCATCAGAGGTTTACGATGTGGAGTCAATGTGCATATATGTTACTTTTTTTTGTGTGTGCTACAACGTAAGGTTATTCTGGTTTAGCCAAAATATGCATCCTGTGTCCTCCTCCCCCACCTCCTTCTCATCCTCTTCCTTGTCTACTGATGGTCATAAAGTAGCCCTCAGCGAGGCACACACACACACACACACACACACACACACACACACACATGGAGAGAGAAACTTTGGAGAATCAATTCGGAAGGGGAAAAGGAATACATTGGATTTTATTTAATTACAGAGGAGGAGGAGGAGAAGGAGGAGGAATACAAAGGAATACAAAAGAGAGCCAAACAGCAACAGACCTCTTGGTCCTTTCAAAGCTGTTTTAGTAACTACTTCTAACTAGCCACAAAGAAGAGAAAATGGATAATATTGGAGAAGGAGGAGGAGGAGGAAGAGCAGGAGGAGAAAATGGAGAAGGAATACAAAGGAAAACCAAGTAGCAACAGACCTCTTGGTCCTTTCAAGGAAGTTTGGTAACTACTTCTAACTAGCTACAGAGAAGAGAGACAGGACAATACAGGAAGAGGAAGAGGAGGCGGAAGAGGAAGAGGAAGAGGAGGAGGTGAAGGAGGAGGAGGAGGAGGAGGAGGAGGAGGAGGAGGAGGAGGAGGAGGAGGAGGAGGAGGAGGAGCTGGAGGAGGAGGAGCTGGAGGAGAAGGAGGAGGAGGATTAGGAGGAAGAGGAGGATTAGGAGGAAGAGGAGGAGGAGAAGGAGGAAGGGAGAGGGAGGATGAAGAGAAGTGGAGAAGGAGGAGGAGGAAAAAAGAAGGAGGAAGAATGTACGCTGATGTTTCCCGCGGGCAGCGGAGAGTCGATAAGGGAAATGATCGGGAGTGAGTGAAGAAAGGAGGGAATGAGTGAGTGAGGGAGGGAGGGAGGGAAGGAAGGAAGGAAGGAGGGAGGGAGGGAGGGAGGGAGAGAGGAAGGGAGGGAGGGAGGGATGCGTCTGGAGCTGATGGCCGATAAAGGCACTCGCCATCGCTTCCTTGTATGTCTGCTTATCTTCATGGATTTCCTCTCATTTCTAGTTTGCTCAGTTTTTATCACCCATGACCTGAGGGAGTGTCCGTCTGTCCGTCCGTCCGTTCCACCGTGTGTGTGTGTGTGTGTGTGTGTGTGTGTGTGTGTGTGTGTGTGTGTGTGTGTGTGTGTGTGTGTGTGTGTGTGTGTGTGTGTGTGTGTGTGTGTGTGTGTGTGTGTGCACTCAGTTTTTCCTTTACAAACAAGGAAGCAACCAAGACTTTTCAACATTTCCAGGCGTCAACACAACATAAATATTGATACAGTAATCTCGCACACTGTTTCCAATTCCTGGCTATCCTATCTTTAAATTATCTCGAGATCTGTACAATTTCCAGCCAGGGTCACCTCACAAAAGGTCACGCGAATAACAAGATTCTCCATATACGAGGAGTATGAAGGCGCTGAGAGTCAACAGGAACTAGAACCATCAACGTTAATCTAAACACACTAAGACATGAGCCTCAAAATATCGTCGTCCTTTAAGAGATGGTCATGTGACAGCAAAACATGGCCGAGAGGCGCGTCCAAATATCGAGATGTCCAAATTGTCTAAATACCAACTGGTCTATCTTCCCTCGTTGCTGAGTAGGATATCTCTGCCTCATTAACCTTTAATTTTTAGCAGCAACACCACGCTGGGGACCAAAGTGGGGCGAGTCTCTGCTTCTGCTGCTGTTGCTGCACTGACTGACAAGTGTGCGAGGAGAATTGAAGTGAGATGGCAGTAATTGGCGAGGTGAAGGATTTTCTCATGAAGGACAGGAATAAAACTGACAACAGAACGGCAGCAGAGATAGTTAAGAATAATAGATGAGGCAATGCGTAGTGGTAAATGAATGGTAATGTATTGATCATAAACTTCTTGAACATTGTTAGTTACAAACTTAATTAAAGTAAACACAAAAGGAGAGTGAAAGCGCTTAGGAATATGTAAGTGAAGAGAATTTAACACAAACTGAAGTGTTTAAATAAGAAACAAGTTAAGCTTTTTGGAATGCGAGGAAAAACAACAAATCAACAGACATTTTGACCACCAAAGATCCTTCCAGATAAGAGAAAAACAAGACTTGTTATTGAAATATTCTCTCTCTCTCTCTCTCTCTCTCTCTCTCTCTCTCTCTCTCTCTCTCTCTCTCTCTCTCTCTCTCTCTCTCTCTCTCTCTCTCACTCGATTTAAATTCAATGGATAAAAAATCTTGGGTTTGTCAACATTCTTGAATATTTCTTGTCCATGAATGTTTTATATTCAGGAGAAATATTTTTACTCATGATCATAGTGACTTGACGTGTGTGTGTGTGTGTGTGTGTGTGTGTGTGTGTGTGTGTGTGTGTGTGTGTG
>NC_059304.1:23643674-23651174 GCF_017591435.1 Portunus trituberculatus
AGAGAACAACAAATATTGGCTGGAAATTTTTACCATCTAGGAGGAAGAATTGGACAAACAACATAATCGAAAACCGACAAGAATTGGTTAAAAATACTATCATCTAAGGACAAGAATTGCTTCTAAAGTCTATGATATGATAACAGTTATTACTTTTAAACGTTGTAATGTTAAAAACTAAAAAAATGACTACAATAATAAAAGTCACAAGAACTGGCTAATAACAATACTGCCTGAGAACAAGAATAAGCTAAAATAACATACAATAATAACTTGCTTCAACAACATAATGTCTGCCAAAAAATATTGATCAGTTTTTGTTCCCTCTGTTGAGAAAAAGAATAGGAAAGAAAAAGATATTAAAGATCTAAGGATTTCTTATCTACCTCAAGTGTAAGGAATAAAAGTGTCTTAAATGTTCTAACGAGGCATCTGTCCTGGTCATCTCTCTAAAGTCTAAACCATCACAAGTTGTTAGTAAGGCTGGGAGAAATAGCAGCAGGTTTCTATAGATGAGTGTCAATTGTGAAACCTTTATAGGGATCAACGAAACGAACGATACAAAGATTAAACTCGTTTGATAATAAAACGTGTGTAAAACAAAACAAATGAAGCTAAAAGCGCTGATAAACTGACTTAACAGAGAGGGATACACAAATGAAATCGACATAATAAAAAGGAAAACGAAGACAGACTTGATGACGACGCACGTGGGTGAACAAAAAGAAAATATTATAAAGAGAAAATTGATGGAAAAAAAATGTGAATATACAGAAAGAAGAATGCCATTACACGAAAACACTGAACGGAAAATATCATGATAAAAGAATAACTGAGACGTATAAAACGAAGTAAAAAAACAGAATAGTAGAGTCTTAAACATAATACAAATGGATGCAACATAATAAAAAAAAAACACGAAAACAAAATAAAAGCGGGAAACAAACACAATCTAAGACGCGAAAAAAAAAATAAAAAAAACCAATAAACAGAAACCACAAATTTGGAAAACACGAGACGAAACACCACACAGCACGGAAACACGAGATTAAACAGAGGGGAAACACGCAAGCGATCAGCGGGCGAACAGGAGGCAAAACAGTAAGCCACACTGCCAAAGCCAAACCCAGCTGATCGAACGCCACTCCTCGCGTGCCAAGGACAAACACCTCACTCCACCTCCAGACTGACCGTAAATCACGTTTCCATTATTATTTTTACTATTTTCATCCATCCCTTCTTTTTTCCACCCCTTGAGCCTCACACCCGAAGTAAAGCCAGCGGCGGCACACTTCCTCCTCCTCTGGTCACTCAAGGGCGAACGCCAAATGTGTAAAACCACACCACAGGATTGCCGCCGCCACCACTCACTCGACCACCACCACCACCATCACTACCACCACCACCATCACTGCTACCACCTCCGACACATCCATCTCTTCCTCCTGTACTTCTTTCTTCTGTTTCTATCACCACAACTACTTCCTTCTTCTTCTCCTCCTACTCCTCCTCCTCCTTCTTCTACTCCTCCTTCTTCTCCTTCTCCTATTCCTTCTCCTCCTCCTTTCATTCCGTAGTTATTTTCTTTCGTTCTTGTTATTTTCTGTCTTTCTTTTAGCTACTCTTCTTCCTTTTAATCATGTTGCTACTACTACTGCTTACTACTACTACTACTACTACTACTACTACTACTAATAATAATAATAATAATAATAATAATAATAATAATAATAATAATAATAATAATAATAATAATAATAATAATAATAATAATAATAATAATAATAATAATAATAATAATAATAATGATAACAATAATAATAATAATACCACTACTACTACTACTACTACTACTACTACTGTTACTACTACTACTATTACAATCGCAATCATTTCTGCTTATACCTCATTCATCTTCCTCTACTCCTTTGATTTATCCTCCTCCTACGTGTACTCTTCCTCTTCTCCTTACCCCGTCCTCTTCCTCCTCCTCCTCCTCCTCCTGGGCCCATATTTTATACCATTCCCCTCATACATCACATCTTTTACCCATCCCCTTTATCATCTCACCCACGCTCCCTCCTCGTCCCCTCCTACACCACCCATCATACACACCACCACTGAAATAGTCTAGTTTCACTCCCTACTCTCAATTACTCATACTTAACAAACTCCATGCTCTATCCACTCCTACACGTGATCTGTCCCATCACTCCAACTACTCGCTGTTCCCTCCATCCTTTTCTTTCTATCATGCTCCCACCTCATTTCTCGTTACACTGAAGGAAGAAATATTAGCAATGAACACACACGCGCCTGCTCAAAGACATACACACACACACACACACACACACACACACACACACACACACACACACACACACACACACACACACACACACAAGCCAGAGGAACGGGGTTCGATTCCCCGGTCGGGTGGAGATATTTGGGTGTGTCTCCTTTCACGTGTAGCCCCTGTTCACCTAGCAGTGAGTAGGTACGGGATGTAAATCGAGGAGTTGTGACCTTGTTGTCCCGGTGTGTGGTGTGTGCCTGGTCTCAGGCCTATCCGAAGATCGGAAATAATGAGCTCTGAGCTCGTTCCGTAGGGTAACGTCTGGCTGTCTCGTCAGAGACTGCAGCAGATCAAACAGTGAAACACACACACATGCACACACACACACACACACACACACACACACACACACACACACACACACACACACACACACACACACACACACACACACACACACACACACACACACACACACACACACGTGATCAAAGGATGGAATTACTCGATGAAAAAATTAATCAATCTTCTTCATATCGCGTCGTGAGATTTGATTGATCGCACGTACGCACGCGCACATGCACACGCAACCAGCCACGCACACGCACGGACGCACGGACACACACACAGACATACGGACAGCGCACATATCCAAAAAGAGCGATACTAGTCAGTCCGCTTTTGTACAAGCAATTAAAAAAAAAAAAATGTAGCCTATCCAGCCACCACCACCACCACCACCACCACCATCACCACCACCACCCCCACCACCACGAATAAGGAAACCAGTCAAAAACTATCACAAAAACAAGAAAAACAAAGTTAGAATGAGGAGGAGGAGGAGGAGGAGGACAAGTAGTGGCAAGGAATGACAACTGAAACGGTACCTTCACCACCACAGCCACCACCACCACCACAACCACCACCACCACCACCACCACCACCACCACTACCACCACCACCACCACAAACAAATCACCAGCACACAGCAACATGAAGACAGCACCGCCTGACCTAGCGTGACCCTCCCTTGTTCCTCCCCATCACATCCCACCACACAACTCCTCCACTTCCTTCACCAACACTTGGCCGCCACACATATCACACACCAGACCACACAGCCACGTCCCTCCGTCAACACACTTCCAACACTCAGACCTAGAAACACCTCTAAGGCCACGATAACTGTGACCTGAGTGACCCTCCAGAACAGGTCTCTCTCTCTCTCTCTCTCTCTCTCTCTCTCTCTCTCTCTCTCTCTCTCTCTCTCTCTCTCTCTCTCTCTCTCTCTCTCTCTCTCTCTCTCTCTCTCTCTCTCTCTCTCTCTCTCTCTCTCTCTCTCTCTCTCTCTCTCTCTCTCTCTCTCTCTCTCTCTCTCTCTCTCTCTCTCTCTCTCTCTCTCTCTCTCTCTCTCTCTCTCTCTCTCTCTCTCTCTCTCTCTCTCTCTCTCTCTCTCTCTCTCTCTCTCTCTCTCTTTTTTTTTTTTTTTATTTAAACAAAACTTAATACAAAGGAACATGTACCCAAAGGCGCACTGTCGTGTGCTACCTATTCTAAGGGTACTACAATCTATTTCTCTACAATATTTACAAGACTTAAAAATAGATAATATACAAGATGGTCAGCATGTAAATGGAGCACTATTCGTTTCACTTCACTAGCACTATTCACGCACTGCACTACACTGAGTGTCACGTCACAAAGAGTGTCAGAGGAGTTGGCAGTGTCTGTCTCCACTTATGTGCCATCAGTTTGACACTGTGTGTGTTCATCTCCTGGACGTGAGGCACCGCGGCCGTGAACAAGTTCCACATCCTGGAGACGCGTCCTGCGAAGGTGCGTTGATGCTGACACCCGTGGGATCGCGGCACCTCTACGGCGTCACCACCATTGAGCACCGTTCTCGTGCTCCGTGCGGTGACTCTTAGAGGATGACGCAGCCCTGCCAGATGTGGCACTCTTTGCACCTGTGCCTTATGGAACACTACGATCGCCGCCACGTCTCTGCGGTGTTCCAGTGAATCAAGGGGACGCTCAGGCTCTGGGTGAGGTGGTAGTGCAGCATCTACTAGCCGTATGGCGCGGCGTTGGATGCTGTCCAGTCTCCTTCTGTGTGTGGCGGCACAGGACATCCAGGAGAGAGCTGCGTATTCAAGGTGGGGCCGCACCTGTGCCTTGTACAGCAGCAGTCTCCCTTCCTGTCGAGGAAACTGGCGATCCTTCTGAGAGCGGAGATCCTGTGAGAGGCTTTCTTGGCAATGGTTTTGACATGCCTGTCAAACCTCAGCCCTCGATCCACCTCCACTCCAAGTATCTTGACGTCATCTTGAGTGGGAGAGCAGCAGCGCCAAAAGACAACTTTCCTGCCATTGCTGCCATGGCGGCTGGGGACCGAGAGACAACCATTGCTTGTGTCTTCTCCGGCGCGAATGTCACTCTCTCTCATCGAACTCTCTCTCTCTCTCTCTCTCTCTCTCTCTCTCTCTCTCTCTCTCTCTCTCTCTCTCTCTCTTCTCTCTCTCTCTCTCTCTCTCTCTCTCTCTCTCTCTCTCTCTCTCTCTCTCTCTCTCTGGCTGGCGACACCCTCCTTCCCTCTCTCCCGCGCATCCTGCTCGCCCCAAGTGCAACACGAACCTATGTCAAGGCGATCCCACACTAAATCAAGATTGGAATCGGGCTCAGAGGGGCGATCGCTCATGTATCTTCGTTTGGCGACACTTGCGCCGCCTCGAGATGGTATCGGGAGACCAAGGGAGGCTGGCACATCTGATGGAGGCTGTGAGAGGGTGTATCATGTGGATGGAGGCTGCTGGAGGAGAATTTGTAGGGATTCAAGAGAGTTTGGTGGAATTAAAGAGCATTTTCCTTTTTGTATTTTTTAGGATGGAGAAGATTTTGTGAGGGTTCTACAACGTGTTTGGTATTGAAGAGCATTATTTTAAAGGGTAATTAATGGGTTTCTTAATGGGCTAGGGAATTTTAATGGGCTATGATGAGGTTCAAGGGATTAATGGTGGTGAAGGACGCTAAATGAAGCCTGAAGAGGGTCTCATTATTGTGAAAGATGGTCTGGTGAAACTAAAGGGACCTATCGTGTGAGGGAAGCGTAGCGTGAGTGTCAGCATTAAGAGGAGTCATGGTGTGATGTGACGCAGCATATTGCCAAGGATCAAGGCAAGATGAGAGGAATTATAGTAATAACACCAGCAATAATGACGCTAATAAAATTGATGGCAAGCCCGCGGTAGTATTTATAACGAAGCAGCATGAGAGTAGTTGAGCAAGGCGCAGTAACATACCACTGACTCGCTTCTACCTGGCATTTTACATCGACATATATAGAAGGAAGTTCCATTAAAACAAATGACACTTTTATAATGGGAAGTATTTAAGAAAGCACCTCCTGTCAATATCCACATGTCGGCTCACAAATAATGGCCTGCAGGAACTGAAGTGTCCAGTGATTATCGCGGCCAGATCAGGAGAAGAATGTTAAGTTTCTTTA
The DNA here is from genome assembly GCF_017591435.1 of Portunus trituberculatus. Lineage (NCBI taxonomy): Eukaryota > Metazoa > Arthropoda > Malacostraca > Decapoda > Portunidae > Portunus > Portunus trituberculatus. Next base: position 23,649,476 of record NC_059304.1, read on the forward strand.
GTAGCTGTGACGAAATGGTAAACGAGGTCTTACTTACTGACTGCCTACCCTTTCTGCTTCACTTAAGTCCCTGCCAATGTATGACACCTCACGCCATCTCTCGTAACCTCCTTTCACTGCACACCCACACGCGCCACTCACCTGCGACTAAACAACAAGACTCATTTAGGCCAAATAAACTTTACATTTGTTATCCAACAACTCATGTTAACTCCTAAGATATGTCTTCAGAAGCACTCCTGCAATAAATTATCAACTGCATTCACAAAGTACGTCTAAAAAATTGCCAGATAATTTATTTCAACATATATTGCATAGGCACCATTTTCAATCCAGCCGTGAAGTATTTATCATGACATTCGCCAGCCTCTCTGCCGCTACTGACGGAGTAGCAAAAAACAACCAGAACTAAAGCAAACATCCACACATCCACACACACATACAGTTTAAACATCGTACTTCCCTTTGCCTCAACTCGCAGTCCAATACAAGGAACATAAAAGTAATCTAAAATTAATCATTACTAACCCAACAACAAGCAGGGAGAAGAAAATGTATACTTATCATTAAACCAAAACCTCGCCGCATGAAATACGCCTCGCATTAAAGACACGAGTGTATTCGAGAATTACACTTGCTGGCAAAAAATAATTACAGTCGTTGATAATATAAATGAGACAGTCAGTAGTGTGGTCGGTGGTACTTCATAAATTATTACATTGTTCTTCCTCTGTTAAAAAAGAATATTGGAAGTGAGACGAAGCACAATAATAAGTGTAGTCTGTGATGCGGAGCTTAACTCAACGCTCTTCAAAACCTTTTATATATCTTACACACATAGAATTACGTGATTTTCTAAGCATATACTAAAAGACATATATATATATTTTCTCTCTCTCTCTCTCTCTCTCTCTCTCTCTCTCTCTCTCTCTCTCTCTCTCTCTCTCTCTCTCTCTCTCTCTCTCTCTCTCTCTCTCTCTCTCTCTCTCTCTCTCTCTCTCTCTCTCTCTCTCTCTCTCTCTCTCTCTCTCTCTCAAATGCTAAACTATTAATATATTTGAGAAGTAAACAGATTCTGAGCAAATTTTAAACATTGTCTGTTCTGCTCTCTCTCTCTCTCTCTCTCTCTCTCTCTCTCTCTCTCTCTCTCTCTCTCTCTCTCTCTCTCTCTCTCTCTCTCTCTCTCTCTCTCTCTCTCTCTCTCTCTCTCTCTCTCTCTCTCTCTCTCTCTCTCTCTCTCTCTCTCTCTCTCTCTCTCTCTCTCTCTCTCTCTCTCTCTCTCTCTCTCTCTCTCTCTCTCTCTCTCTCTCTCTCTCTCTCTCTCTCTCTCTCTCTCTCTCTCTCTCTCTCTCCAACCATCCACCCACACCCACACCCACGCCTGCCCCCAGCACACACTCGGGGCGGGGATAGCTATCTGGGGCGGCGTTGAAATCACTCGCCAAAAATAAAGCTGAGGGTCGGAAGATAACTTTCTGGTTAGGATTAATCGAAGTCAATTTGTTCACTACAACTTACCGTCAGCGATTTATTTATGGAATTGGTCACAGGGGCGAGGTTGTCACTCCAGGATTGGGAAGCAAGAGTAGTGACCATGTGCACCAAAGAGAGAGAGAGAGAGAAAGAGAAAGAAAGAGAGAGAGAAACGCTAGTCTATCAGATTTAAAAATTTCTGCTCGAATATTATTTCTACATACAA
>NC_059304.1:23656174-23666174 GCF_017591435.1 Portunus trituberculatus
TAACTCATCTGTTTCCTCACTAACCCTTACATTCTTTCTTTCACGTAGTTCTGCACTTCGTCGCTTCTTTTCCCAGTCTTCCTTTCGTGGCGTCAGCAGCTCAATAAAAGTTAATTCTCTCGCTTGGCTTGTTCCTTTGTGCAATCGGATATATAAACAAAATCTAGCGCCCGGTATTCGAAGTTAAGCCCATTTATTATAGTAGGTGTGGCTGGCTTTATTTACTTAGGCTACCTGTGCACTGAGAATAATGGGGCGTCTCTGGGATTCCGGGTGAGGCTCGAGAAGGAGGACGGGGGACGGGATAGTATGTGTTAGGAAGGAGGGATGATACTCGTGCAATCCTAGAGGTAATACAGGTAACTTAGCAGGTTAACTATCAATGCTGCCATATATTTACAAAGGTATCATTTGGCTTTCTTGGGTTATCTTGTGTGTGTGTGTGTGTGTGTGTGTGTGTGTGTGTGTGTGTGTGTGTGTGTGTGTGTGTGTGTGTGTGTGTGTGTGTGTGTGTGTGTGTGTGTGTGTGTGTGTGTGTGTGTGTGTCCTGTGTGTGTGTATTTTTATCTTCTCTCTATGTCTCTCAGTCTCTTCTCTCTCTCTCTCTCTCTCTCTCTCTCTCTCTCTCTCTCTCTCTCTCTCTCTCTCTCTCTCTCTCTCTCTCTCTCTCTCTCTCTCTCTCTCTCTCTCTCTCTCTCTCTCTCTCTCTCTCTCTCTCTCTCTCTCTCTCTCTCTCTCTCTCTCTCTCTCTCTCTCTCTCTCTCTCTCTCTCTCTCTCTCTCTCTCTCTCTCTCTCTCTCTCTCTCTCTCTCTCTCTTTCATGCACACTAATCACGCGTTCTTCACCAAATCACTAATAACAGATCCTTCAACTGATCATGATAATTTCTCTCACACCTCCTATTTTACCTCCTCACACCACCACCACCACCACCACCACCATCACTACCACCACCACCTCCTCCTTCTCCTTCTCAGAGTTCATTTATTGCAATTCAGGAAAAAGCCTCTTAGATATCCAATAACTTCCACGCATGATTTTACGAAAAACTTGCAAGAGCAGGAGGAGGAGGAGGAGGAGGAGGAGGAGGAGGAGGAGGAGGAGGAGGAGGAGGAGGAGGAGGAGGAGGAGATGGGAGGAGGAGGGAGGAAGGATAAGACCGACACTACTTCCCAAGAAAACGAGAAAATAAGTTGATTTGCAGCACCGCCCTAAACCATTTTTGACTCGAGATAAATCTTTGGCTTTAAATATGACGCCCATCGGAGAGAGCTCACCGCGATTTATTGGGAGAACTTTGCATTCAATTCCGCTATTATTTGCACCATTTCCCTCCTTCTGCTATCTCCGGTGCATCGCGTGGCCGAGGCGCAAATTGCATCCTACCCCGCCAGTTGTCCCGGGGCGGCGCAGGCACGCATTTTGATGTAGCTGAACGCCCATCACCATCCAACAGCCTTCGTGGACGCTAATGAGAAACTGTACATGTGAACACTAACTCCCAAGGACCCGATGCCTCCTTCTGTGGCTCTCCTCCTCCTCCTCCTTCCACACGATTACTACCACCACCACCACTACTACTATCACCACCACCATACCTCCTCTTCCTCCTCCTACTCCTCCTCCTCCTCCTGGTTCTGCTCCTCGTTCTTTTCTGCTTTGATTAAGTGTGTGATCCTTTGTTCCCGCCCTCGCCTTGTCGCTGCACGCACGCATATACACACACACACACACACACACACACACACACACACACACACACACACACACACACACACACACACACACACACACACATACCCAGAGGCCAGTCCATGGAGGTGATCAATCAAGCGAAACCTGGTTGTTCCAGAATCGTGGCTGTGGAATTTATGCCAGAACAAGATCCTCCTCCTCCTCCTCCTCCTCCTCCTCCTCCTCCTCCTCCTCCTCCTCCTCCTCCTCTTCCTCCTCCTCCTCATCTTCATGCTCTCCTTTTACTCCTCTCCAACCAACACCTCCTCCTCCTCCTTCTTCTCCTCCTCCTCCTCCTCCTCCTCCTCCTCCTCCTCCTCCTCCTCCTCCTCCTCCTCCTCCTCCTCCTTCCCACTTGCCTAACTCCTCCTCGCCCTCCGGTCAGTCTCCTCGCAGTCCTACCGCTTGGCCAGGGCAGGACAGAGACACGGGCTTCTTTGACCTGCTCGTAGTCTTCCTTCCTCCAGCGTGTGCGGGAGACCGAGACAATAATTAAGGCTTCCAAGGACAAAAAAAAATATTAAGCTTCATTCCACGCGAGGCAGTGCTGGTGGGTGCTGGACAGACGGAATACGAGGTTGGTTGTTAGAACGGGAAAAAAAGCATACTAGAAATTGCAGCACAAGTGTACGAGTGAGTGATTGTAAAAGGAAGAATCATAATACAAGGTTATATCTTTTTTTATGGTTTGGTTGAAATTCCAAGGTGAAACAGTGAAGGAAAAACCTGCTTGTCCCTGATCACTGGAAAGAGAAGTAAGAGGTGTAATGGTGACACGTGGAAGGAACTAGTGTGTTGTACGATGGCGGAGACAGAGCAGGATGGAAAATGAAACAGCGACTTACATTGGAATAAAAAAAAAACCATATGATAATTTTGATATATAATGCTAATAGAAAAGACGAAGTATTAACCCATTTTCAGATCAAATCAATAAAACTACTTCAGATACACGAAGATAACGAAACAAAGTGAATCACAAGCTATATATGAAAAGAACAATGTACAAGGAGTAAGACCAGTTTTTTAAGATACAGAGTAGTAAATAAACAGTGAATCAAGAATTGCTCGCAAGACTAAACCAATCGCAAGCCAATGAGTGAATAAAGTCAATGAAATCATAAAAATATAAAGAAGTGCAAAGAAACTCAAAAACTTTCACTACTAGACACAGCGAACTTGTGGAGTCAAGCCCGGATTGGCCACAATCTAGACCACCGCAGCAGACGAGGTGGTGAAAAACGCGCCACAGGACTCAAGCACAGACGGGTAAGTAAGTAAGTGTATGTAATCAAGAAGAACTTATGACTCGTGCTTTACGTTTCTCCAGTCGTCGAAATCGGTGGGAAATTGGGAGAAAATTGTCAGTGTGGATATCTGTAGATGCTTCGTTACCTCCCTTTTCATCTGCTGCTGCTGCTAAATATGAGAGATCCCCAAAACTGCAGCTAATCTCGGAGTACGCATCCACGAGAAAAACCCTTTATACCGAGTACTGAGTGTTTTACTCCTTGCTTCATGTGCTGTCAATCAAACCCAGCACTCATTGCCTCTCCTTCACTCAGCCATCAACCGCTACCACCAAAACAATAGACGGTATATAAGATGATGTAAATGATAGTATAGAGAGCCATCCATAGTCGTACAGTTGGACCACCTCTATAGTGTGTGTGTGTGTGTGTGTGTGTGTGTGTGCTGATCTTCCCTCCTCTCATCGAGCGTCCAGCGGTTGGTTGGTACGCGTAACGGGAACCTGTTGATTGGATGAACTCCAGATCTCACTGTCCGTCTCGCCCACACGCCGACGACCTTCTGGGAGGGACGTAGGGAGGGAGGGAGGGACGCGGCGATGGCCGGACTAGTTGGAAGGGATGGAACGGGTGAGGGACAGATCCCAGCGGGGAATGGACGAGAGGTGATGGTTCAGGAAGGGATGGGATGGATGAAAGGAAGATTGAAATGTGTAATCTCTACATCACACCCATCACGCCCATCACCATCACCGCCGCCATGACCGCAGCGGTGTTACGTCCATCCACGCCAAATGTCACCCTGGAGGACAAGAAACGAAGCACACACGCACGAACGCACACACACACACACACACACACACACACACACACACACACACACACACACACACAATAGCAGTTACGTGAGTTACAACAATTTGATCAACCCACGACGTTATTATAAGAAATCAGTTAAAAAGTTTTCTTGTAACTTTATTTAATCTTCTTTTTATTTTGTTCTTCCTTTCCCTTCCTTTATTCATCCACCTGCTCCCTCTTGCATTTTCCCAACCTCCTTCACCTTCTTTTTTTATCTTCTTCCTCCTTATCATCAAACGTCCCTCCAGTCCTCCACTTCCTCCTTTTCCTTTGAAGAGTTTTTTACAGAATTAAATCACACTTTTTACTCTTCTATATTTCTTCTTTTCTCTTCTCTCTCTCTCTCTCTCTCTCTCTCTCTCTCTCTCTCTCTCTCTCTCTCTCTCTCTCTCTCTCTCTCTCTCTCTCTCTCTCTCTCTCTCTCTCTCTCTCTCTCTCTCTCTCTCTCTCTCTCTCTCTCTCTCTCTCTCTCTCTCTCTCTCTCTCTCTCTCTCTCTCTCTCTCTCTCTCTCTCTCTCTCTCTCTCTCTCTCTTCTATAACATTCCACCACCGTCTTTTTTCCTCTTTTTTCTCTCTTTTAAACATCACACACACACACACACACACACACACACACACACACACACACACACACACACACACACACACACACAGAGCGGTCCACCCTTCATTAAAGTAAAAGGGGCAATTCCTTTACAAACTATGCTTAATCAATTTCAGTAAAAAAGAACCACAATCGATTCACTTCGCCGTTCTTTTCTCTTCCCTCCTCCATGACACACTAATGTTCTTCCTCTCTCTCTCTCTCTCTCTCTCTCTCTCTCTCTCTCTCTCTCTCTCTCTCTCTCTCCTTTTTTTATTCTCTCCCTCTACTTCTTTATCTTCCTTTTTCTCTCTTTTCCTAATCTCTCAAGCAGTTACGCAGTTAGAGAGAGAGAGAGAGAGAGAGTGTGTGTGTGTGTGTGTGTGTGTGTGTGTGTGTGTGTGTGTGTGTAGAGACAGGAGGGAGCAGGGCAAGGGTCTGATGAAGTGGTTTCAAGGTCATACTAACAAACTGAAAGCGAAAGTAGGACCAGTTGGGGAGAGAGACGGCAGGCAGGAATAAGTGAGAGAGAGAGAGAGAGAGAGAGAGAGAGAGAGAGAGAGAGAGAGAGAGAGAGAGAGAAGAGGCAGCTGCGGCAGAAAGAGGAGGAGGAGGAGGAAAGGTCGAAGGGAGGAGGAAGGGTTGAAGAGGTCATGAAGAAGGTTTGTTGAGTGAAGTTCAAGATCAGCATTGCTCCAGAATCTTCAGGAGTTCTCGTGTTGCATGAGAGGAAAGAGGAAATGAAGGAGTATCAATCGAGTAGAAAGGAACATTGGTAGCCATTGCGGAAAGAGAATACATGAAATAGATCAGATAAAATGAAACTATTAAAGGAAGGAGACGTGATGAAAGATGAAAATAGGTAAGAACGAAAGGAGAATGAAAAGAGACATGGATTATGAAAGATGAAGGGAAGAGAAAGACAAAAGAGAAAGAAGAAGGAAAATGCATACAGCAAAAATGAATAAGGTAAAATAAAAATAATGAAGAAAGACTAAATGATGAAAGATGAAAGAAGATAGGAACGAAAGGAGAATGAAAGGAGATATTGATTATGAAAGAGGAGCTGAAGATGAAGACAAAAAGACAATGAGGAAATGAAATGGAGGAATAGAATGCCCAACAGAAGTAAAGGAAAGAGAAAGAGTGAATGAAGGGAGGAAAAGAACGGAAGGAAAATGAAAACATATGTATAATGAAGACAGAAAGAGAGATACGTGGAGATAGAATGAGAGATGAAAGGCATGTATTGACGAAAAGGTGAGAAATGGTAGAAATGAATGAGCAGAAGGAGAAAAATGGAAGGAATGAAAACAAGAAATACAATGAAAGTGAAACATCTAATCCGCACATGAACATTATTGATTTAAAGACGTGGAAAATATTGAAAGAAAACATTAAAATATACAAGGGAAAGAGAGAGAGAGAGAGAGAGAGAGAGAGAGAGAGAGAGAGAGAGAGAGAGAGAGAGAGAGAGAGAGAGAGAGAGAGAGAGAGAGAGAGAGAGGCATAAAGTCTGACATATATATCAACAGACAACAACAACATAAATATTATAAAGTAACATGACGTGTTTACTTAACGATTAACTTTGTCCAGACGCGCAAGGAGAGACAGAGACAGAGAGAGCGAGAGGGAGAAAAAAAAAAACACTTATCAATTCAAAGCACGTAGGAAGCTTACAACTCCAAATTGTAAATAAAAACAGCAAAAATAAAAAATAAGAGAGAGAGAGAGCGAGAGAGCGGATCCGTTAATAAATACGAAACTGTTTACTGTCCGGTCCTGGGGCGACTCTCTGGCTCTCTGTTGCGTAGTTGCTAATAATGACCAGAAAAAACTAAGAACCAGATCGCGACAACAGTGTACCTTCGGCCTTGTGGGGAGAGAGTGTCCGACCAACGCCTCCACTGCAAGCACCACCACCACCACCACCAGTACCATAACCACCATCACCACCACTATCATGAACTAAGAGAGTCTGATTAACGCCACTACCACCATCACCACCACCATTACCACCACCACCACCACCACCGACATAACCGCTATCACTACCACTATCATGAGGTAGGAGGGTCCGAGCAGCGCTTCAACTACAAGTACCACCACCTCCATTAAAACCTGCTACCACCACCACCACCACCACCACCACCACCACCACCGCTACAGCTATCACCTTCATCACTACAACAAACAACAAATGCAACAACATCCAACAAGCACCACCACCATTACCATCAACACTCTCACCCCTACCACCAACACCACAACCACCACCACCACCACCACCGCCATTGCCAATATCACCACCATCGCTACTTCCACAAACAACAACTACAACAACATCAACATGAACGTCAATCATTATGCCTCGCCTCTCTCCTATTATTTTTAATTCTTTTTTTTTTCGTGTAAAGTTTTCTCTTACAGATTAATATGGAGACGGAGGCAATATTATCATTATTCTAAGAAGTTGTACACATTCAAATTACGAGGAAGCAGCTGTTGGCAAGGCTTAGTGAGCGCATAAGAACATGAGATGCCGTGTATCTCTGAATTCACACTGTCTGCTCTGCTATCTTGATTCCCTCAGGAAGGAACACGCAATGTACGTACATCCCCGAGAAATGAAAGAGCGGAGGCACGATAAGAGGAGCGCTGAGAGACGAAGAAAGACTACGTTTGGTCACTGAGTAGAAGATACAACACATTTACAAGAGGAAAAAATAAAACACTTCTCTAAATGGATGGTTGTAAAAACGAAGCAGGCAGACACACATTGACTAAAAAAGGTATTCCCACAAGGTGTTAATGCTGCGCTGCGATAGAGACACGCTTGGAAAGATTTTCATACCAGAAAAAAATCTGTACAGAGGAAAATGGTAAATAAACAAAATCACACGGAAAAAGTTGGACTGAATAGATAAAAAGGGAACACTGCATGGTTGGCGAGGGACGAGGCATCCACGAGCAGAGAGGCGTAAATGGGAATGAGCTGCAAAAATGTTGTCTATGGAAGGTCACGCGTCGCTATGGCCTGAATCTTAATTTTACGAGAAGTGGAAAGGCCGTGATGAGGTGAACCACTGCGAGTGTCTGGCCGGGCCCGTGGACGGTCCCTAAAATGGCGGACACCAGCATGATGATGCTAGACGATTGAAACAGAAGGGAAAAATGCCAAAAGTAATACACAAAAGATACCAAGGATGTGCAGTGAGATGTGTGGCAGGCGAGTGTATGTGTGATCAACGGTATTAGTTTTCACTTGCCTTAAATTTTTCACTATTACATGAAATAATCGGCTTCAAAAACCATCCATGTAAAGAAATTACTCCAATATCCAAAAGAAAAATTTTAAATTTTAAAACAATTAATTCAGTAAATAAGAAAAATGAAAAATTGGAAAAAACTTTCCAAAATTATGTGTGTGTGTGTGTGTGTGTGTGTGTGTGTGTGTGTGTGTGTGTGTGTGTGTGTGTGTGTGTGTGTGCGCGTACGCGCGCGAGCGCTCGTTCGCTTTTGTGTCCGCTGCACGCCTTCAGGTAGCAGAGAAAAGGGAACTAATTACTTTTGTCACTGTGGACCGCAAGCAATCGTGCCGGCATGTGAACCGCGGGGGGGCGAGGAGTGGGGACGCTGCAGGTCCCTTGCACCCTTCCCGACCCGCCAAACCCCCGTCCCCGCCCACCCCCGCCCCGCCCTGCCCCGCCCTGGAGTGCCGGGCGGAGGCGCTACAGAGACAACTTTCAGTGAGTGCAGAAATGATTAGACAGGTTTCCATGAATTGTTCTCCCGTCACTGACATGGAATCCTTATCAAACCACCACTAGAAGTGACAAAAACCATCTTTGCAAATCTTAATGGCCTGCAACTGCAGTAACAGTGAAACGTTACACAACACGGCCCGAGTAACGCAATGTGCACGGTGCTGAGGGCCTCGGGTGGTGAGGCAACGGTCCGGTGCTTCCGTGGAGCGAGCTGCGAGGCCAGGCGAGGGGAGACGAGGCTTGGGAGACGTCCGGGTGGTCGTGTGAGGTGGCGGGAGATGGTTCTCACGCGGCGGTGCAGTTTTTCCTTCCCGGAGGCTCAGGATTCTCAGAAATATCACGAGAAGGAATGTGATACAATCTTTATACTGATCTGCCTATTACCGCGCGGCGTCATGCGTGATCAAACCGATAAGACAACGCTTCTCTCCCACTCTCTCTCCTTTTCCTCCTAGCTCCCTCTCTCGCTCGCTCTCATTCATCACCGTAAGCACCACCATCCTCCTCCCCATAACGGGTCATAAAACAGCCTCAGTACTGCGCCGGGACCCAGAAACGCCCGTCACCCTCACAACAGAAGTGACCACGCGGCGATTCAAGGGAGTAAAAATTTGCATGTGAAGAACTACTGAAAGGGTGACGGTGTTTGTGTGTGAATGATGGAGGGAGTCACTCAAGAGAAGGAACAAGGGATGGTAGATAAGCATGAAAGTGACGTGAAAGGAGGTAACAATAGAAGCAAAGTAAAGATGAAAAGATACAAGGCAGTGACGAAAAGGAGCGAAAGAAAGTTTTAAATATAGCGAATGATGAAAGACCAGGAAGGAACGAACCAAAATAAAGGAGAAAAAGAACGTAAAGCAAAACACGGAGGAGAAATTCAAAAGCAATGATAGGAAAGAAAAGAAAAGAGAGAAAAGTCTAAAAGATCAAAGATAGTGAGGATAAAATGAAGAAACAAAAAAGATACGAGATAGGAATCAAATATATATAAAATTGCAGGAGAAATGGAAGAACAACGATGAAAAGGAGGAAAAGAAAAGAGGAGAATAAAAATTAGAGAAAGACCGAAAGAAGAGTAGCGGAAACCTATAATTCTAGAGATGTAGAGATAAAGGGAAAGATGAACGAGATAATAAGCAGGGAAAGAAAATGATGGAAGGATGGAAAGAGAAGAAATAACGTGAGATTTTTGTGTCATTTTTTGTAACCATGAGAGAGAGAGAGAGAGAGAGAGAGAGAGAGAGAGAGAGAGAGAGAGAGAGAGAGAGAGAGAAGGGGGGGTGATAAACTAAACGGGATCAGAAAGCGTCATGTCCTTGATAAGCATAAAACACTTAAATTATTAGAACAGTTGACTCTCTCTCTCTCTCTCTCTCTCTCTCTCTCTCTCTCTCTCTCTCTCTCTCTCTCTCTCTCTCTCTCAGTAAACTATATACACATTTTATGCAGCCAATTATCTCAGCTTTTCCTCGACCGTATCTTTTTGCCCCTGATTAAATTAGAAGTCTTACTCTGTCTGTACTCTCTTAGACGCTTTATTTATCGAACCCGCTCTTTGAGATTCAGTAATGAGAGGGTTCGCTACCACACCTTCCAAGCTCCTATTCATCCCTGCCTTCATCCTATGCACTGTTTCTCCCCAATCCAGTCCCCCTCCTGTCATCATTCCACGAAGAATATACCCCTCATCCAGCTCACTCGGCTCCTCCCTCCTCATCTCCCTCCCTTACTTAATCCCGTATATCAGAAAGCAATCTAAGGCCCCACACAGGTAAGCAACACCTGGACACAGACAAA
>NC_059304.1:23671174-23673674 GCF_017591435.1 Portunus trituberculatus
TCTAATTAAATCCTTAATATAGCGACGCACACGCGAGGGATAGAGACCTTGGCACGCTTAGACCAGCAAGGCAGTCCCGCCCTTCCTTTTCTCCTTCATTAAAGCTCCGCCACACTGATCGCCTTCCCAGTGCCTCGTAGATTGTTCCTTAAACAGTTTCTTTCGCAGGGAAATGAAACTTACTGTTGACTTTAAATTCCTTTATTATTGGTCTTAAATACTGAAAAAAATAACAGTAGTGGTAGTAGTGGTAGTAGTGGTGGGGGTGGTGGTGATGGTAGTGGTGGTGGCATTAACAGTAGTAGTAGTAGTAGTAGTAGTAGTAGTAGTAGTAGTAGTAGTAGTAGTAGTAGTAGTAGTAGTAGTAGTAGCAGCATCAATAGCAGTAGCACCTGTAATAATAGTAGTTAAAGCAACCATAACATTATAATATCAACACTCTTATACAAAACCACCAACCACTTTTACTAACCACTTAATCAGTTACCAATCATTTTTAAACTGTTATCCAGCCACCCCATCATCAGTACACTCTTACGCAACCGCCCTTCATCACTATTCCCTTATCTAACCATCCCCCATTACTCCTACACACTACACATGTTTCGGTCCCTATCAACACCCTTTTAAATTACCCACCCTTACACTTGCATACTACCAAGGCTCCAGTACTACTTAGGGGCACTAATCTCCAGCCGCCGCCTCCCTGCCCGGCATGAGAAGCATCTGTGGGCCCGCCAGTCCGTCTGTCATGCGCCGCGGCGTGTCGAGACGGCGGAATGCGACCAAAAACACCAAGAAAAAATAAACTATTACACTTCCGTAAAAATTCCACACATATCCCAGTAGAGAGAGAGAGAGAGAGAGAGAGAGAGAGAGAGAGAGAGATCATATAGCAGAGAATTTATACATGATGGATTGTCGCAATAAAAGTTATGTTTTGCGAAGGGATGTGGAAGGAGAGGGAGGGAAGGAAAAAGGGAGGGAGGAGGGATGGGGGGACGGAGTGGGTGGAGGGAAGAAGGGCGGAGTAGGGAAGTTACTCAACTTCAAAAACCGTTGTTTTTGTGTGTCTCTAATGGCTCACTTTAACTTCTACTCTATAATTTCTTCTGCTTCCCCTCATTCTCCCTCTCCTCTTCTTCCTTCTCCATCAGTCCGTAAGGCTTTCCGTTTTTTTTTTTACTTAATTTCCACAATTTTTTTAGTAAATCAATCTCTCTCTCTCTCTCTCTCTCTCTCTCTCTCTCTCTCTCTCTCTCTCTCTCTCTCTCTCTCTCTCTCTCTCTCTCTCTCTCTCTCTCTCTCTCTCTCTCTCTCTCTCTCTCTCTCTCTCTCTCTCTCTCTCTCTCTCTCTCTCTCTCTCTCTCTCTCTCTCTCTCTCTCTCTCTCTCTCTCTCTCTCTCTCTCTCTCTCTCTCTCTCTCTCTCTCTCTCTCTCTCTTCTCTCTCTCTCTCTCTCTCTCTCTCTCTCTCTCTCTCTCTCTCTCTCTCTCTCTCTCTCTCTCTCTCTCTCTCTCTCTCTCTCTCTCTCTCTCTCTCTCTCTCTCTCTCTCTCTCTCTCTCTCTCTCTCTCTCTCTCTCTCTCTCTCTCAGTCCGTGAATGGATTAACGTATTTCCCCCTTCCCATCCACTACTAATCATTGTGCACTCACACACATACACACACACACACACACACACACACACACACACACACACACACACACACCGGTAGTTCAGTGGTTAGAGCGCTGGCTTCACAAGCCAGAGGACCGGGGTTCGATTCCCCGGCCGGGTGAAGATATTTGGGTGTGTCTCCTCACGTGTAGCCCTGTTCACCTAGCAGTGAGTAGGTACGGGATGTAAATCGAGGAGTTGTGACCTTGTTGTCCCGGTGTGTGGTGTGTGCCTGGTCTCAGGCCTATCCCAAGATCGGAAATAATAAGCTCTGAGCTCGTTCCGTAGGGTAACGTCTGGCTGTCTCGTCAGAGACTGCAGCAGATCAAACAGTGAATTACACACACACACACACACACACACACACACACACACACATTAGCGCACACAGTGGTTTGCATCATTGCGGTGAAAAGTCGTAAAAACAACATTTGATAAAATGTTAGCCTTTTAAGTAAGTTTTTGCCATATTTCTTGTCATAATGTAACTGAGAAAATTGCTTCCCATTATCCTCACCATCCCTCATACGGCAGCGTCGCCTCTGCTCCATTCCATTCCATTCTCCAGTCAGCCTGACCGACCTAACACTTAAGTCTTTTAGCCAATGACTTCCTAAGTAGCAGCGTATGCTCCGACCTCTCAGTGACTACCTCTGCTGCTGCTGCTGCTGCTGCTTGTCTTGGCGCTGCACTGCCTCAGATGAACACCCGTGTTCTCCTGACTAATCTCAGCTGCACTCGCTTTCCTTCACACCACACCCGTTATTAGACACCCATAAAGAGTCAAACGAATAAGCCTTAACAACACTCGCCATCGCCCAGTAGACGCTCGCCCTTTTTC
>NC_059304.1:23683674-23708674 GCF_017591435.1 Portunus trituberculatus
CACCATCACCATAAACAACACCACGCACTATGAATAATGGATGAGTCAATCCTTGTTTATGATAGGAAGCAAAAAGTAAAGTCATGCATTCACAGGACCCTGAGCTGGACGACCTGGAAACTGGCAGGTGTAAGGACAGACAGACAGACAGACAGACAGACAGGCAGGTGGAGAGAGACAGACAGACAGACAGAGAAAGATTCACAGACAGACAAAGGTAAAAAAAGAAAACAGGATCGCCACTCTCCGCCACAACCACATCCTTTCCGGTCCAGATTACAAAAGCAGTTCCCCACAAACGTCTAATTAGATTAAAAGTATCCAAGGTGTCTGAATTCGTCACGGTGGAGGCGTCTGAACTGGTCAGATTGGGGAATGGGGGCGATGTTGAGGAAGGGAGGGAGGAAGGAAGGAAGAGAGGAGGAAGACAAATACCTGATTAGGAAATAAAGGACTGAGGCAAGCCACCTGGAAGGCCTACCTCGTCGAGTGGCCTCATCTGTTCACCGTTCCTCCGTCTCCTTCATCTCTTCCTCCTCCTCCTCTCCCAAGTGATGCATTACTTCCTTTCTACTTGTGTTTAAACATTCTAATATTAGTTATCAGACATTGTATTATCAAAAGGAACAAGATCTGAGATGCCATGGAAGCTCACATTGCATCATTGAAACCATATCTCTATAGTATGTTCCCCGGCCAGCACGTCTCCAGTCACCGCCACCGCCGCCGCCGCCATCATTACTCTACATACACCTGCAGCGGCCCGCGGCGAAACATTCCCCGCTGCTGCATCAGAACGCAGAGACACGTGGTCATTATACTTCCAATTAGAGTATTCAGAACAGGTAAACCAACAGATATAAAAGCATATAATGCAACACGTGTAATTAGAGGCCATTCATAAAGGCGAGCCAATATAGAAAACGACACGGGCAGCATAAACATTAGGATTAGTCTAGGCAAGACAACCCTTTCAGAGGCGGGCACTTGCACACAATCACAACTAAGTATGAACAATTGCCTTATAATGCAGCAAATCTCCATGTAAAATACAGCAATCAGCCACCAGAAGCGCATGCAATCTGGACCACTGAGTTGCCATTGAAAAGATTAACTACTGACAACGCCTAACACGCGCAATAATCAGTAAGTCTCCGTTGGTACAAAATACGTTTACGCTCCGCAGACAGATTTAACCGAAGCAAGAACACACAGGTAGGAAGGAAGGTAGCGACGCCGCCAAGGTGACCCAGGTACTCTATAATTAATGCTTGCAGCAATTGCCGCGTCGCTCTACATTGCCTCTACTTCCTCCGACACTTACACGTACACGTACACGAACTACCTGGTTAGACGAAGGCAAAAACCAACGAACGTACGCCGCAACACTTTTCAAACACTCCACCTCGTGCACTCTGAAGGCAAAGAAGGCCACAGAGGAACCAACAACCCATCGCTGTCTCCGGGCTCACTCTTGTTTCCTGCATGACCGGCCAGTAGTCTTCCTTGTTATCGCCACGGTTTTATCTTCAGTCATTCCTCTAAAAAGAAAATTCAAAACAACGAAAGAGAAAATAAGTGGCTTTTTAGTGCTTTATTGTTTGATATTATTATTTCTCTGGTCGATCAATGATAAAAAATGTACAGGGATATTTTCTTCTAACCTCCGTCCTTCAGATTGGTTAAATATCCTGCGCTTAGATGAAAAACTATAATATCTTACAGTACAGTCCTTCTTGTGGTGCTCCCGAGGATTTACTGGCGACGTCAATCTTGCACAAGGACAACAATTATACCAAAAATTTTCCTCTCTCTCTCTCTCTCTTTCTTTCTCTGTCTCTGTCTCTGTCTCTGTCTCTGTCTCTCTCTCTCTCTCTCTCTCTCTCTCTCTCTCTCTCTCTCTCTCTCTCTCTCTCTCTCTCTCTCTCTCTCTCTCTCTCTCTCTCTCTCTCTCTCTCTCTCTCTCTCTCTCTCTCTCTCTCTCTCTCTCTCTCTCTCTCTCTCTCTCTCTCTCTCTCTCTCTCTCTCTCTCTCTCTCTCTCTCTCTCAAGGGAAACTTCATCAGGCGGTAACTTACTACAAGTAATCCGAGACGTGCCAATCAGCCGATCACTCATTTTTTCCATTGGCCCCCACGCCGCCCCTCCGCCGCCCCGCCCTACGCCCCCCACACGCTGCCATTACTACACCTGCCATTGTGTAATTAACTTGTATTACTTGAGGCTGCTATTAGCGATTTTACAGGCGGATGGCGCAGAACCCTCACTCCGCCTGGCACCTCTCATTAGTGGCAGGTAAGAGACAAGTGGTCACTCCCCAGGCCATCCCCGCCACCGCCGCCGCCGCAGCCCCCTCCGATCAGCCGCCAGCCTCGCTTCGGCTCTAATACACCCACACTAATGACTGCCTCACACCTGCTAATTAGTGACAAGACAAATCAACACCAGTTCATTATTTCCTCTAAAACAACCTTCACTTGGCGAAGGTCAAAGAACTACGAGAAAAGTGAGAAGGGGAAAAGCAGTAATGGCCGCCGCTGGGAACTATTTTTTGGGCGAGATGTGTCACCTTAACATCCAGCATCAGTGAGTAATGATTAGCGTCACCTGTCACCCCGCACTGCCTCACCTGTCTCCACCCTTCTCACCCCCGGCGACGATAATGACCCCTGATTACCTGCCGACACTGACGAAGCCAGGCGGCGACGCCCACCGGAGCGAGGACAAGACTCCAGCGGTGATTAATTTGCGGTGTCATTACGGCGACTTCTGAAAGCTGGTAATACACTGGTCGCCGCTACGCTCCGTCTGTTCCACCTGATTCAGAAAAAGGAAGAGAAAGAGGTGAAGGAGGAGAAGGAGGAGGAGGAGGAGGAGGAGGAGGAGGAGGAGGAGGAGGAGGAGGAGGAGGAGGAGGAGGGGGAAGGTAAGAGAGACGGTAGAGCAAGAGGTATTAGAGGAGGAGAAGGAGTGCAGTAAAAATTGATCGGCCGGATTTCAGAATCAAGGAAGCCAGGTCAAGCGATGAGGTGAATGCAGATGCTCCGAGGACAGGTTTGCAGGATCTGGTCGCGCTCCATGCCAGTGAAGGGTCCGCGCCTGGCTGCAGGTGAGAATCAGGCAGCCGCCAATGTGCCTTTCAGTCCGGTTCCAAAGGAGACTTCCAGGCTGCTTGATAAGACGCGGCCACAACCCTCCTGCGTTTGTCTCGCTGCCTCTCCTGCCACAGCTAGCACAGAATTTCGCGGCAAAAAAAAGACTAATATAGATTATACACAGTCGCAGCTACGGGTTTTATATACTGTCTGATAATGGTTTTGGCTCCACGCTTAAATGTTATTCTTACACGCTGTTGCCAAAGTTTAATGTTTGGCTAAAGACATTACGAATATACTAAGTGTTCATTATGTTTTCTTTCTGCTGATAAGAAGTTAATGGAAAATGCAAGTAACATTAAAAAAATAACTTTCTCTTGGATGAGATTCAAGATTTTTCACTTATACCAAAATTCTTTCCGGACATTAACTCAGATTCCCCCGAAACAAATTTATTCTCTATGGTAAAACTCACGAGAAATCAAGAGTCAGTAAACATGATCTACGTGTCTATGCACTACGATTCCAGAGGCTTGGATAGAGTAGAGGCGGCAGGTGTGGCCAGGAGGAGTTAGCGGCGGCGTGGCGAGGTGAAGGGGTGCGTGACAGCTGTCCACGCGTCACTGCCTATCACTGCACCGAAGAAAAAGTTGCCTCGACCAACTGATAAAGACGTGGCATTGCGCAGGTGATGTCCACGGGATAGGAACGGTGTGCAGACCAGCGTGTCAGCCAAGCCCTCCCTGCACCCCTCCCCCTCTCTCTCTCTCTCTCTCTCTCTCTCTCTCTCTCTCTCTCTCTCTCTCTCTCTCTCTCTCTCTCTCTCTCTCTCTCTCTCTCTCTCTCTCTCTCTCTCTCTCTCTCTCTCTCTCTCTCTCTCTCTCTCTCTCTCTCTCTCTCTCTCTCTCTCTCTCTCTCTCTCTCTCTCTCTCTCTCTCTCTCTCTCTCTCTCTCTCTCTCTCTCTCTCTCTCTCTCTCTCTCTCTCTCTCTCTCTCTCTCTCTCTCTCTCTCTCTCTCTCTCTCTCTCTCTCTCTCTCTCTCTCTCTCTCTCTCTCTCTCTCTCTCTCTCTCTCTCTCTCTCTCTCTCTCTCTCTCTCTCTCTCTCTCTCTCTCTCTCTCTCTCTCTCTCTCTCTCTCTCTCTCTCTCTCTCTCTCTCTCTCTCTCTCTCTCTCTCTCTCTCTCTCTCTTACCCTGCCACGCTACGCCACACCACGCCTGCACATTCATGCATTCACATCACACCTACTAACACCACGCCTCCTATCCAAGACATGTGCTCCTGTCATCACTCATTTTTCCATCGCAGCGTCACACAACAACATCCTCATCACTTCCACACATCCTCCCACACACACACACACACACCGTCCCGTTACACACCGTCCCATCACATTGTCCTACCACACCATGATTCCCCTTACATCACCTTAATTAGCGCATCCTCTCCCATCACTCACACCACACACACCACCCCATCACATCACTCATCTTGCATCACCCCAACGCATCCTCCTCCATCCCTCAGACCTTCTCATCATTCATATCTTCTTATCCTACATCACTCAACACCTACACACACAATACCTTGTCCTGCCTAAGTGAATCTACATACGCAATACACCACACAACCACCACCACCACCACCACCACCACCACCGATCCTACACATGCATAAATTCCAGTACCCTATCCCCACGCCCCGCCCCGCCCCGGCCCGCCCCGCCCCACTCAGGCAGCGAGGATAACGCCTGATAGGGAGAGCATGGCGGCGCTCACCTTGGTGCCTTATAACAAACCAGGTAATGACGGGGTGGCGGGCGGGGACGTCTGATGATTGTGTGCCTCACCTGCTCATTATCTAGTTACTGAAAGCCTTGGAGCCCCGCCGAGGACAGGTAACGGGTCACCTGTCTGCTGTTACCCACACACACACACACACACACACACACACACACACACACACACACACACACACACACATGAATCACAGAACAAACACACACACACACAAAACAAAACACAAAAAAAAAAACAAAAAAAAAAACAAAAAAAAACACACACACACACACACACACACACACACATGAATAAAGATACACATATATATAGACTCCTTGCAATTATACGATATTTATTTGTGGATTCGATTAATGTTTGAACAGAGAAAGAGAGAGAGAGAGAGAGAGAGAGAGAGAGAGAGAGAGAGTGTGTGTGTGTTACGTATCTCCTACTTAATAAACATCTACGTAGACCAGCAACAATTCTTTATCTCCATCCAATCAACAAAACCGAACACGTTCTATGTAGACAAAATAAAATGAAGAAAACAAAAAAGGCAAGAAAGGAAGGGGGAAAAAACCAGACGCTGCCAGCAGACACGAGGAATGAGGAAGGAACACAGCATAGATAAGTGCCCTCGTATATTACAACTTAATCTCCTCCTCCTACTCCTCCTCCTCCTCCTTCTTCCTCCTCCTTCTCCTCTACATCATCTACGAGCTATAACACGCCCGCTACACGAAAGGGATGGATAGAGGGACACAGAAGAAAAAGAAGACGAGGTGGAAGGAGGAGGAGGAGGAGGAGGAGGAGGAGGAGGCTAAAGTCCCGACATTCCTAAATCGATTGAAATTCCGATGATGTGGAAGAGTTTTCAGCACACCACTGGCCGCTGCTGACACCGAACATGATAATTAGCGTCAAGAGCTGGTCTGTGGTGCTGATGGCGCTGGAGGAGGAGGAGGAGGAAAAAGAAGAAGAAAAAGAAGAAGAAGGAGGAGGAGGAGGAAGAGAAGATAAAAGAGAGAAGGAGGTACAGTGTGGGAGTGCTACAGAAAGAGTTAATTATACAGCAAGTAAAATAAAAACAACAGTTAAAGAAGACCCAGTGAAAGAGAGAGAGAGAGAGAGAGAGAGAGAGAGAGAGAGAGAGAGAGAGAGAGAGAGAGAGAGAGAGAGAGAGAGAGAACAGTGAGATGAGACCAACAAAATTGGAAGAAGGAAATGAATGAGGGAGTGTAGATTAGATACATGAGAGGTAAGGAAAGAAAGAAGTTAAGAGAGGGAAGAGCAGAGGAAGATAGACACACAATGAAGAAACACAAATAAATGTTTTTACTGTTTGTGCTTCAACATCCTTCTCTCTTTGCCTCTCCTGTTCTCTTCTTACACTGATCTCCCGTTAACTTGCCTCAGCGTCACTTGATTGCCCAGTCAGTGAGTCATTCAGCTAAACAAACCAATGCTCATACCACAACTCCATATTTCCTTCTGCAGTTCATTCTATCATAGAGACAGTTGATGTTAACCAGTCATTCAATCACATAGCTAGTCTGTCAAACATCTTTTCAACCTACCCACTAATTAGCCAGCCAGCCAGCAAGCCAGCCAGCCAGCCAACCAGCCAGCCAGCCAGCCAGACAAAATACACGATCATTCATTTCGCTATCTGTCCCATAAAGAGACTGACTCATCGTTTAGTCAGTCAATCGGCAAGTCAGTCAATCAGTCATCCACGCTTCAGTTACCGGCAGGAATGCCCCGCGCCACGCCCGCCCCGTCCCTGCCCCGACACGTCCTGACACTCCGCTGCAACGCACAACTCCTCTATAATCATGCGCCACACCGCCAATGAAACTTAACCGCACCTCATCTGTAGACTTACGCAATGATCCGCTCAAA
The DNA here is from genome assembly GCF_017591435.1 of Portunus trituberculatus. Classification (NCBI taxonomy): domain Eukaryota; kingdom Metazoa; phylum Arthropoda; class Malacostraca; order Decapoda; family Portunidae; genus Portunus; species Portunus trituberculatus. Next base: position 23,690,452 of record NC_059304.1, read on the forward strand.
GAAAAAGGTGTCTATCCATAATGGCGGCAAAGCGCAAAGTGAACTATTTTGTAACACACACACACACACACACACACACACACACACACACACACACACACACACACACACACACACACACACATACACACACAGAGATAGATAGATATTTTAATGACTACAAACCTGATGGAATACATAAGATGCATACATACATTAATAAATGGTCCAATTATATACATGACTTAGATTACAAATGCTACCTAAAAATTAAACATATGATAAAACTAGACAAACTTAAGAACTTAGCGTTAATGAAACACACACATACACACACACACACACACACACACACAGCGAGATACAGAGTTAGCGCGTGTGTATGTTAGTTTCCGATGAAGGGTTTCGAGCATTAAGGCAAACGAAGTAGCTGTAATACCCACTGTGCTACTTTATCTCTCCATATCCACACACAAGGTCAGGTAAGTGCGGGGCGAGGGTGTGTGCGCGTCAGGTTGCGATGGCAGGTTTGGTGCATTGACGCAGATAAAAGAGCCATAATGTTGTGTTTGCTTTGGCTCTCCTTTCATCCCCTACCTTTCTCCCTTCACCTGCTCACCTGCCTGTCTATTGCTACGTGCCTACATATCTGACTCTCTCTCTCTCTCTCTCTCTCTCTCTCTCTCTCTCTCTCTCTCTCTCTCTCTCTCTCTCTCTCTCTCTCTCTACAAAGATATTTGCTAAAATTAGAATAAAATAAGGAAATAATGAAATGAGAAAGAAAATAATCCAATGTCCTAATTTCCTTCCCAACACATACGTCTCTCATTATGTATGCCTTCTACTTCCTCCTCCTCCTCCTCCTCCTCCTCCTCCTCCTCCTCCTCCTCCTCCTCAAGACAAAACTCGATTAACTCATTTTTCTCATTCCCTTTCCTACTCATAGTTTCCTTCTCTTATTAATCCTTTCCTTCTTCTTCTTCTTTTTCTTTCTCCTTCTCTTCCTCCTCAAACATCAGATAGATACACTGTTTAAACTAAATTTCTCTTATTCCTTTTGCTACTCTCCCCTTCATCCTCCTCCTCCTCCTTCTCCTCCCACACCACGCTGAACACACCGCTTCTCGTCCCTTTGTATTGTAGTCCTCCTCTCACTCGCCAGGAACACCAGGTAGCCGTGCATTGTTTTCGCGGCTCATATCACCTGCATCAGACAACAGGACTGGACAGGTGTCGCCTCGGGTAACACATTAGCCGCCAGCCGCCATCAGCCATACACCTTACCTGACCTAACCACTCACTTCCTGCTAACTGTCCCCCTCATCTCTCCTCCGCTCGATCCTCCGCTCCCCCGATCCCCGACCCCAGCCCCGCCCCCTTATCCTTCCTCCTGCCCCCCTTAAGTAAACGCACATGAAAGTTCAAAGGTGTGTGTGTGTGTGTGTGTGTGTGTGTGTGTGTGTGTGTGTGTGTGTGTGTGTGTGTGTGTGTGTGTGTGTGTGTGTGTGTGTGTGTGTGTCCGTTATAGCGTCCATTGTTCGGTGATGCGACAGAGCGAGGCGGCGGTGTAATGGTAATAATTGGACCATTTTTATTAGGATTCCATCTGTGTGTTGATTTTCTTCCCTTGTCTTCATGTGTATGTGAGAGAGAGAGAGAGAGAGAGAGAGAGAGAGAGAGAGAGAGAGAGACTATGTACAAAGAAAGACATCAACCTTAACTACAGTGATTAAATTTAGGTACATGGTCCGTTTCGTTTTTGTTCTCCCTCCCTCCCTCCCTCCTTCTCTCCCTCCCTCCATTCCTCTCCTCCTTCCCAGTGCCTTCCCTCCTCTCCCTCCTCTGTTCCTCCTCCCCTGCCAATACATACCACGCCTTTCCTCCACCCTCCCCTCCCTTCTCAAATAATGCATATATCCCTTCACACCCCCCCTTTCGCCCTTCCCCTCTCCCCTCTCCCCTCTCCTGCTACTCCCTCTTCCCTCCCTCCGGCCGCTGCCACCAAGACGACTTAATTCCGAACCGTGGTAACAAACCTGCCTATGTTTGGGTGTTTGCTTCACGGGGCGGGCCACTCCCCAGGCGGCAAGACAGACAGACAGACAGACAGAGAGAGAGAGAGAGAGAGAGAGAGAGAGAGAGAGAGAGAGAGAGAGAGATTTCAACACTGTTCTATCTATCTCACGTTTTGGTTACTCCTTCGCTTCAAGTCATTTGTCTAAAAAGCACATTTGCTCTTTCAACATTATTGGTTATTATCTCCGCCTCAACTTTTATTTTATTTTCTTAACATATTTGTACGTTTTCATATCTATTTCCCACATACACAAGTCCTTTATGAGTCGTCTTTTTTTTATTTCAGTCCTTATTTCTTATTTTATTTCTCTGTGTCAACTTTTTTTCATTTTTCTTTTTATTGATTTCCTATACATACAAGTCCCTACTGAAGAGACATTCGTTATTTCACCATCTGTTTCTTCCCTACCCTTCTTGCGTCAAATAAGTCAACACTACCCAACATTTCTTCGCTGTCAGATCCCCGTTCAGACTGCCACTGCCTTCACTCATAACAACCTCACACACTCACACACTCACACACTCAACCCTCACCCTTCTCCGCTAGACGCACCCATGCCAATAATAATATTTGTCACCTGTTAATCTGTCTCAAGAGCAATAAGTATCACCTGTGACTAATTAACAACAGCCAGGCAATGTACGTGAGAGTGTTTCTTATTAATGACTGTCCATTTAGGTGTCAGAGAGCGCAGGGTCACGAAGGTGTGTGTGTGTGTGTGTGTGTGTGTGTATATAAGTGTGTGTCCAGTCCGTTATTATGTATTGGTTAATTAATGTCTTTGTGATGAGGGAGGACAGGTGAGAAGAGATAATTAAGCCAAGGACACCAGGGGATATATGTGTGTGTGTTTGTGTGTGTGTGTGTGTGTGTGTGTGTGTGTGTGTGTGTGTGTGTGTGTGTGTGTGTGTGTGTGTGTGTGTGTGTGTGTGTGTGTGTGTGTGTGTGTGTGTGTGGAAATCCCCTTTACTATACTCAAATAATTTTAAAAGTTATTATGATGCCGTGGCGTCGTTCATTTATTGTTGTTGTTGTTGTGGTTTTTCTTCTTCAAGTTCGTCTCCTTTAGTGTGTTACTCCATGCATGCATCTAATAAGTGCATGTTCTTGTTCTCCTTATTCTAGTTCTCGTTCCTCTTCTTGTTTTCGTTCTTCCTCTTCTTGTTCTCGTCTCTTCCTCTTTCTTCCTTTCTTCTTCTTCATTTTGTTGCTATTGTTCTTCTTCTAGTTCTTCTTCACTCACTTTATTCACTACTTAAACTTATTCTTTTCTTGCTTTACTTCATCTTTGTCATCGCCTTCTAGTCTATCTTCGTTTCTTCTCCTCCTCCTTATTGCATCTTGTTCCTCTCCCCGCAATTACTTAACGTTCACTTTGTCTCTCTCTCTATGATGTTTAGGTTCCTCGGAATTCATTGCTTGGGATATTAATGTGCTCTCGTTTGTCAGTATCACGCCGATCCATCACGGTGGCTGCGGCTTTGATGATATCACTAATCGCCACATCGTGATCTTACTCTCTGAGATATATTTGGAAACCCGCCGATTATAATGCAATGGCGTTTCAATTCTTGCAGTCCTGTTTCTTTTTTGTCTCGTCCGGTCTTGGTCTTCATGTTATCTTAGCAACTGTTCGTGTACGAGAATTATTTAAGTGGTGTACAAAGGCGGTAGTAAAATGTACGAACGACATGACAGACGGTGTTCCTCAAGACGTGGATTTAGTGCCTCTGCTGTATAATTATTATCATTTATTCTAATCTGGAGTCAATGCATGGATATTTTTTTTTCTACTCTTGATCATTACAATACATTATCTTCTACAGTCGCCAATACTTTTATCAGGACAGCTGCGTACATTGTTCCTCTGTCATCCTTTATATCACTGTATTGCCTCCACACATTCTGGTCGTGAGGGTATAATTCATTTACAGTGTGGGGTCTCTCTCTCTCTCTCTCTCTCTCTCTCTCTCTCTCTCTCTCTCTCTCTCTCTCTCTCTCTCTCTCTCTCTCTCTCTCTCTCTCTCTCTCTCTCTCTCTCTCTCTCTCTCTCTCTCTCTCTCTCTCTCAACACTGTAACACATTCACCGTTTTATGGCAGAACGTATCTATTTGTTGAGGGCGAGGCGGTGTGTGCTGGACAGGGGAGTGCGGAGTGACAGGGAAGGGGAGAAAGACGGTGGGAGGGAAGGGTAATAAGGGAGAAAGGTGAGGGACATACGGGTGATTCAGAGAGAGAGAGAGAGAGAGAGAGAGAGAGAGAGAGAGAGAGAGAGAGAGAGAGAATAAGAAGGCAAGTAAAAAAAAAAACATGAAAAGAAACCGATGGAAAGAACCATGCCACACACACACACACACACACACACACACACACACACACACACACACACACACACACACACACACACACACACACACACACACACACACACACACACACACATACACACACACATACACCCATGCGGAGAGACCAAGAGAGAGAGAGAGAGAGAGAGAGAGAGAGAGAGAGAGAGAGGTACGGGTAATAAAAAGGACATCAAAAAGTAGTAAGGCACGTTCCCGCTGTGGCGTGTCCAATGTCCAGGACTGAGAAAAAATTGTCTTTTAAAATAGAATTACATAATGTAAACTTACAAGGATGACGAATTTTTGCCTCACAGAACGGGACAAGTGAACGGTAATCCTGAGAGAGCGAGAGCGAGAGAGAGAGAGAGAGAGAGAGAGAGAGAGAGAGAGAGAGAGAGAGAGAGAGAGAGAGAGCACGATAACCCCAAAAAGACATACCCATAATGCTAATGAGAACGTATTTGCTAAAAACGGCCATCATATAAATATATCATCATTTAATCTAACCTTAACTCATTAAGACGAAATTATAAGCCTCTCTTTTAATTTATGACGAGCAAAAAAAGAAAAAAGACTTAATATTATCTAGTGTTGATCGCTTCTGGTTTTCTCTGAGTGGCAGAGATCACGCCACCTGCTGCGGCCGTCACTGTCTCTCCTCCTCCTTCTCCTCCTCCTCCTCCTCCTTTTATTCGTAACCTGCCTCATTCTCTCTCTCTCTCTCTCTCTCTCTCTCTCTCTCTCTCTCTCTCTCTCTCTCTCTCTCTCTCTCTCTCTCTCTCTCTCTCTCTCTCTCTCTCTCTCTCTCTCTCTCTCTCTCTCTCTCTCTCTCTCTCTCTCTCTCTCTCTCTCTCTCTCTCTCTCTCTCTCTCTCTCTCTCTCTCTCTCTCTCTCTCTCTCTCTCTCTCTCTCTCTCTCTCTCTCTCCTCCCCTTCTTACCGCCCTACATGTGTCAACTTCATCAAGGTCTTCCCGGTATCTCCCTGCTCTATCTTGCCCAGTAGCCTTGGTTTGTGTCTTCCAGCGACCTCTTTCTGCGTCCCCGAGTCTTTCTTAAGCGTTTTCTCAAGCCTTTCTGAGTCTTCCATCCGCGCTTCAGTTCAGACTTTCATGAGCTTTGCCAGTTTTTCTTCAGTGTCTTTCAGTTTGCCTTCTACGTTTCTTAGTCTTCTATGAGTGTGTTCTAGTCTTTCGTTAGTGCTTTTTAGTGCTTTTTTGTGTGTTTCTCAGTCTTGCTTTTAGTGTTTTTCAGTTTGCCTTCTACGTTTCTTAGTTTTCTATGAATGTGTTCTAGTCTTTCGTTAGTGCTTTTTAGTGCTTTTTTGTGTGTTTCTCAGTCTTGTTTTTAGTGTCTTTCAGTCTTCTATCAGTTTTTCAGCCTTTTTTCAGTGTCTTCTAGTCTTTCTTCTGCATCTTCCAGCCTTATTTTAGTTCAACATTCCCTTGCTCGACTCGCAATCTTCCTGTCTTTCTTCAGGCTTCTATCGATCTTTTCCAGTCTTCATTCAGTCTTTTCCAGCCAATTAAACGTCCCTTCATGTTTTTTTTGTTTTACGCTTCCTTCAATATTCCTTCAGTGTCTCTCAACCTTTTTTCCAGCTTTCCTTACACTCTGAGACACATTTTCCCTCCCTTACTTTGCTTCTTGCCATCATCCAGTTCATCCAGCCTCTTCCAGCTCCTCCCCTGCCTCTTCTCTCCCTCCCGCAGTGTCAGTCTAGGCGCAGAAGCTTCTTCCTCACACCCAGCAACAGCCAACTCCAGCTCAGGAGGCTCCGAGTAATGTTGAACTTTATCTTGGTGTAATTCAGGTTTAGCAGAGAGGATGCGGCGTCTCCCAAGGCATCAAGTTAGGATTTGGGTGGGAGCTTACATCTATTTGTTTTGCTTTATCCTCCTCCTCCCTCCAAATTTTCCTGTTTGCCGTTCTCTCTCTCTCTCTCTCTCTCTCTCTCTCTCTCTCTCTCTCTCTCTCTCTCTCTCTCTCTCTCTCTCTCTCTCTCTCTCTCTCTCTCTCTCTCTCTCTCTCTCTCTCTCTCTCTCTCTCTCTCTCTCTCTCTCTCTCTCTCTCTCTCTCTCTCTCTCTCTCTCTCTCTCTCTCTCTCTTTTATTCCCAGGTTCTCCTCTCTTCTTTCCTTCTCCCCATCTACATATTCACTACCACAAACATTTATTCGCATATTTCTTTCTCTCCCTCCCTTCCCCTCAGCCTTCCTCTTCCTCACCCCTCGCCAATTCCTCCCTCCTCCTTCCCCATCCCCCTACTTCCACTGCTTTCCCTCCCGCCGTCACTGAGATCATAAGAACAGAGAAATATTACACAGTGGCGCTAAGACTTTCATCTCATCGACCGTGTTCAACATCTCCCGAGGTAGTGACGCTGGAAATATGCATGGAGACACCTGGCCTGCTCGTGGTGGTGGTGGTGGTGGTGGTGATGAGAGGTGGTGGGGTTTATAGTAGTTGATAGTGGGGTTGTTCATGGTGGTGGTGGTGGAGGAAGTGGCAGTCAGAGAGTATTATATTGTGGTCGTGTGTTTGCATTTTAAAATAACACCACCACCACCACCACAAGCACCACCAGCACTACCAGGGGTATCATCGTCAGCATCAGTATCATCTGCATAAGAAGACGAGGAGGAGGAGGAAGAGGCAGAACAGAAGTAGCAACATTCTCATCCCCAGCAGTTCTCGAGAGAAGTGATAGTCGGAGTGGTGATGGTGGTGGTAATTTTCGTGGTGGTGGTGGTAGTGGTGGTGGTGGTGGTGGTGGTGGTGGTGGTGGTAGTAGTGGTGATAATGATAATCGAAATGGAGGTTGTTGTTGTTTAGTAGTAGCAATAGTAGCAGCAGCAGCAGCAGCAGTTGTAGTAGTAGTAGTAGTAGTAGTAGTAGTAGTAGTAGTAGTAGTAGTAGTAGTAGTAGTAGTAGTAGTAGTAGTAGTAGTAGTAGTAGTAGCAGTAGTAGGAAGCAACATCAGCGCTAGTAATGATGTAACAGAAGACTAGCAATGACAATAAAGCTAAGCAAACACACACACACACACACACACACACACACACACACACACACACACACACACACACACACACACACACACACACACACTGGTGGTGGTGGCGGTAACTGACTCACCCCGGAGAATATCGAGTCATCATGAACACACGTGTATTTAAACCTGAATACCCTGTGTCGAATTTAAGCTTATTTTAGTTGTTCTTGCTGTTCCTACTCTTGTTCCTCCTCTTATGCAACAACAACAATAACTACCACTACCACTACTACTTCTATTACTACTACTACTACTATTACCACTGCTACGGATAACACTACCGTATCAACACCAAAGCTAACAATACGTCCACCAACTGTGACTCCCAATCGATTCCTTGCTCGTGTCATCTACATTTTCCTGTTTTTACCGCCATCGTTGTCGTCTTGGCCTGAGGGGGGACGGCCTTGTGGCAATTCTCTCTCGACGCACTATTTATTCTGAGCATCAGCAACGCATTACAGCTGCAGGGCGAGGGACATGTGGCGGCGGCGGAGGTAGCGGTGGTTGTGGTGGTGGTGGTGGTGGTGGTGGTGGTGAAGACTGAGGTGGAAGAACACGGATAAATGGTACAATAGAGTGAAAGGAGGAGGAGGAGGAGGAGGAGGAGGAGGCGGACAAGAAAGAAGAGGTGGATGATGTAACATTAAAACAGCAATGGATTATAAATTACAGTGGAAATAACAGAAAGGGATATGTAAAAATACACATGGAGTGAGGGACGCGATGGACAAGACGTGTGGTTGACGGATTGGTAAAATTGACACCATACACAACAATTGAGAGAGGGAGAAGTGATCACAGGGATGCACAGGGAGGGAGGGAGGGAGGGTGGGTGGGAGGGGAGGGGCTGCGCTGGGTGGAGCCTTCCGTCAGTGATGGAGTGGGGGTCTGAGTGAGGGTCACCAGGTCAAGTGTTTCGCGTCCCTGTGGATGGAGGAGCACGGTGAGCGGGACGGGGCGGCGCAGTGGACGCCAGGAAAAGCCGAGAATGTGGCCACGAGGCTCCTGTTTCTGGTCCCTTTTTTCTCCCCAACGCCTCCGCCTAGGGCCTAGTGGGAGTGGATGTGGGAGTGGAAGAGGCAGTGAGTTATAACGGAATGTAATCTACTGCTACTATAACCACCGCTATCACGCTGCTGTTGCTGCTACTGCTGCTATCGGATACGTTCTTTTAGTGGTAGCGCTGCTGCTTCTACATCGCGGGCCTTGGTGAGGACGCGGCACAAAAGAAGGAATGATAACAATGCAGTAAATGATGTCTTGCCTCTGCATGTTAATAATAGTATTACCGGTGGTGATGGTGGTGGTACTTCCAAAGCAATATATTACCAGGTATTATGAATCTCGAGAGTCACATTTTCACTATTTTGTTTCCTGCGTTCCTTTACTTTCCGTTGCGACGAAAGCACAATTAGCAAATCCTAAGTACTTTTTAACGAGCTCTAAACACAGGCGGGCGCAGCGGCAGGCGACGTCACACACAAGACTAAAGACTTGTACAACTATTTTCTCACCGTCAAAATTAACGAATTCCACCTCCTTCTTATACTTTTGCTTTTATGTGGAGTGGCACAAACAGGCTTTACTTTTTCTTTTTTTTTCAGTCCCTTGGCCAACCTCCTTGTGAATAAATAGTGAAGAAAAAACTTATTAGCGTGGCTGGTGCTGGGGCGGCTGAAGGTGGCCCAGTTGTGGAGGCTGTCAGGGTTGTCTTGACGGGGCAGCAGCGGCGGTGGCGGCAGGCTGGGGAGGAGCAAAGGAGCGGAGAAGCTGTCCTCTCACGCCCTGCTGGGGTCCAGGTGAGGATGCAGCAGCCACAGCGCCATCTTGCTCCCATCAGCTGCTTCGGAAACGAGATGGCGGAGACACAAATGTGACTGGACAGAGAATGCTTCTACAAATTTGGAATGTAGATTTCTAAGGATTCCTTGGCAGGTGGAGGTTTGATGTGGCCACCAGCCGCCTGTGTGGCGTGCGGGGAGTGTGGGCGACAATGAGAGGACGACAGAAGGCTAACGAGGTAGTGGAACGTGGTGGAATTTTGTTACTGAGCATTTAGTAGACAAGTAGATGTAAGAGAAGCGAGTACTACGTGAGGCGTGCATGTGCGGCCTTGAGGGAGACGGCGAGCACAAGCTGAACGGGAATGCGGCGCTCTCGGGCGTGTCGGAGGCGCGGCAGAGTGAGGCCCCGGAACACGTTCCCCTAGGGAGGATTCAGCAAATATGTATCACCGACAGCTATGTTGATGTGCCGGCCGGCCATTACCGCTGTAGTCTACAGGAACAGCAACTGAGGCTGAAAAATTTTGCTGGACGTTTAATGACGATGAATCCGCCATAAAAACTTCCACCTGCGGATGCCTTCCATCCATCACAGACGCGGCATGCCTCGGCGTGCCCTCCGCGGCCTGCAGAGTGACACGGGCCATCCAGGTGAAGTGGTCACTCGGAAACTCGTTCCAGGCCAATAATGCCCTCCTTTCCGCCTCGTCCCGCCCTGCCCTGTCCGCCTCGGCCCATGCAGCATCGCACATCCCACACACTACACCACACCTTACAACGCCACGCCACTGCACGCCACACCATACCACAGCACACCACACTACACCACACCACACCAAGCATTACCATCCGATCTTTCCTCTAATTCCCAGGCCAAATTTACCGGTCTAAGCGACATGAGCGGCCGACAATTTCAGGCTGAAACGCCCGGTGTTTGGTGATGTGCAGTGTTTGCAGGCCGGCGCGGGGCGGCGAGGCCGCCTCTCACTGCGGCTTCAAATTAGAAGGCTTGGAATAGTAATTTCTGGTTTGGAATTTTCGCTCTCCCGAAAATTTCAAGAGGAAATCTAGGTTATATATGGCGGCTGTAATTGTGTGTTTGCGTGTATGAGAGAGAGAGAGAGAGAGAGAGAGAGAGAGAGAGAGAGAGAGAGAGAGAGAGAGAGAGAGAGAGAGAGAGAGAGAGAGGGGGTAAGGGAAGTCCCGGCTTCACCTATCAAGATCTTGAAGGCAGCAGCAGATAATTGGCTGTGACTCGACCCAGCGCGGGTGAGTTACGGACACATAGCGAGGAAAGACGCCCTTGAGAGCCGCTCCCTGATGTCTTAACTTGCACGCGCGCTGCTCTCTGACGGCTGCTGCTGCTGCTGCTGTTAATGCTTCTCGCCTTGCTGTTGTTACTGACGCTCCTGGTGACAGTCTTGGCGTCATGTCTCACTTTATTGGCGGTGAATTTACGATGCAATAACGCTAGTAACATTGCTGACGATGCGATTTTTTCTTGTCTCCACTTCTTGCATCTTTCCTTCCCTTTTCTTATGCAAGCCTCGAATTCCCTAAGTGGTTATCACACGAGGATCTCAGTGCTCGTGTAGAGAGCAAAAAGGTTTGGGGAAAAAGTCATGTTCACACAAATATACAACGACAGGCACCTTCTAATCTCACACTTAATTTATTCCGTATGGAGGGCCGGCCGGCCGGTCTGCGTGCGCTGTGTCCGTGTGCCCGTAAATATATGCACCTCAATATTATTCAAGCGTTTAGCGGGATTATTCCCAGGCAGATAATTCCAGGTTTTCACAGCAATAAGCACCGCCACTCACACTGCCAGACAACCCGCTCCTATTACGGTGATAATCTGGCCACGGAAACATGGATATATTCTCAGATATGACATTCGATTTCTCTCTCTCTCTCTTTCTCTCTCTCTCTCTCTCTCTCTCTCTCTCTCTCTCTCTCTCTCTCTCTCTCTCGTAAGATGAAATTTCCACATAAAAGTTGATAAACGTACAAATTAATTCATCAAACTTACAAAACATCGCATCATTACGTCATAATTTGAGAAAACTCATCTGTGTGTGTGTGTGTGTGTGTGTGTGTGTGTGTGTGTGTGTGTGTGTGTGTGTGTGTGTGTGTGTGTGTGTGTGCGTAAGTGCTGACACAAGAGAGAGAGAGAGAGAGAGAGAGAGAGAGAGAGAGAGAGAGAGAGAGAGAGAAAAGAGGGGAGGGAAAGCAGGCAGGCGGGCAGGCGGTCGGTCGGAGCTGGCGACATACAATTACCTCGTTTCACGGCGAGTCTCATTGAATACAGACTGCACTCGCGGGGAGATAAGCGCTCGGTAAACACTGTCATAAACACGACCCACCTCCGCCCCGACCTTGAAATGTCAGGGAGGCGGTGCGGCGGCGGGCATGTTGACGGATGGCTGGGAACTCGTAACTCTGAACGGACGATAGAAAGGGAAGAAACAAAGAGACAAGAAGCTGCAGGGTTCTAGTGTGTGTGTGTGTGTGTGTGTGTGTGTGTGTGTGTGTGTGTGTCCAACTTGGGTACTGAATGTGTACCTTTAAACAACGGAACACACACACATGCACACCAGTCCTACACGTACAACACAGTCCCGCCCTCCTCCCTCCCGTCTACTCCCTTGTGCCTCTCCCCCTCTCCTCCTCCAGTATCCCACCTCACTTAAGCACTGACTGCTAATGTGCTTAAATCCTGCTTATTTATATCTGATCGGTGGTTACTGAGTGTGTGTGTGTGTGTGGAGAGAGAGAGAGAGAGAGAGAGAGAGAGAGAGAGAGAGAGAGAGAGAGAGAGAGAGAGAGAAACTAACTCCCAGCATGAATTTAAATAGAGAATTAACCATTTGGATCTGAATGCAAACGAGACTATTTGTTGCGCTCTCGTGTGCGTGTGTACGTACTGTATGTCTGTGTGAGGGGATCGTGTTACCACTGAGTACACACACACACACACACACACACACACACACACACACACACACACCGCGTAGTGTAGTGGTTAGCACGCTCGACTCACGATCGAGAGGGCCCGATTCGAGTCCCGGGAAGCGGCGAGGCAAATGGGCAAGCCTCTTTATATGTGGCCCCTGTTCACCTAGCAGTAAATAGGTACGGGATGTAACTCGAGGGGTTGTGGCCTCGCTTTCCCGGTGTGTGTGTGTGATGTGGTCTCAGTCCTACCCGAAGATCGGTCTTTGAGCTCTGAGCTCGCTCCGTAATGGGGAAGACTGGCTGGGTGACCAGCAGACGACCGAGGAGGTGAATTACACACACACACACACACACACACACACACACACACACACACACACACACACACACACACACACATACAAACAAGGTATTATCGTTTTTTTAGAATTACTATTACTCTGAGCACTATCATTACTGCTACTACCACTACCACCATCACTACCATTACTAGTACCACCACTACCACCATCACTACCATTACTGCTACTACCGCGACCAATACCACTACCATTACTATATTGTTTTCACTACCTTCAGGAACACAACACGACGCGATTCGTTCACCTTCGTTGTAGCCAAAGGTATGCGTGATGCCCCATTTAGGCTTAAGTGAGGCGGGCATTACCTGGACGCGTTACCTGGGTTCTTCTCTTCCCGGCCGGCGTGCCAGTTGGAGCCGCCCTGATGGACTGAAGGCCGCCTCTAACCCCTCATCACCTCCTAAATTTAACATCATTCCTTTCACTCTTGTACACTCAAGGTCATTACTCGCCTTATCTTATTTCTGTTCCTTTTTTTCTCCCTTAGTTTGTGCTTTTCGTTTTAGTTTTGCTTATTTGTTTTGATTTTCATTTAGTATTTACGTCTTGTTTTGATTTTCTTTGTTCTTTGTCTTTTTTTGATGGGAAAAGGTTTAGTGTTTGTCCTTTTTTCTTTGACTTTTTATCCTTACTAATTTTCTTTAATATTTTCCTACTTTTACTTCTTCCTGTCGCTAGTGCCTCGATTTCGCTCCGTATTCTTCATAAATTATTCAGTGTGACATAATAGAATCATAACGTGCTCCATCTTATGCCTTTCGTCATTTCCTGGCCAAAACCATTAACCTTCACAATGAAACTCTTAGCGGCTGCATTCCATTACCACCAGCATCACTATTATTAATTCCCACGCGTTAATCATAACTTCACCATTACCGAGACACAACTTAACTATTGCTAATGCCTTCCAAAGTGAGAGTTGAGTATGTTTACTGCTTCTATACACACATTCGTTTCTACTTCGGTTTTTTCTTTATGATAATCAATTCAAGTCATGAATTTAGTAACTAATCCGGTATATCTCGTTCATTTATGTGTTCGGTAAAACTTTACTCTTCCTTTCTAATTATTTTTAAGCATATCAAACCTTCCAAACCAAAAGCCACAAGAACATGATCTGACACGATGATGCAAGATCTCAACCGAACATCAACAAACCAAATATTCTTGACTCTTTTTCTCTAGCAACACTTGCGGAGCCTTCATCAGCGGGTCCGTGGTGGCTCTCAAGGGAAGCGGGTTTGTCTGGGAGGGAGGGAAGGAAGGCATAGTGGATGGCGGCCCCAGGTTCGGGCGAGGTAGGGCGTGGCAGGGATGTGGACCGCAGTGGTGTGGATGATTAAAATGTATGTATTCCTTTCTAATCTCCCATCAATCAATGTAAATGATCTGATGTAGACAGGAGAGGAGGAGGAGGAGGAGGAGGAGGAGGAGGAGGAGGAGGAGGAGGAATACAAAAGAAATATTAGAAAATTCAAATAGCAGCGAGCTTGTTGGTCCTTACGAGGCAATTTATGGCAAACTCTAATCTAGTCGCCTAAAATAAGACAGGAGAGTTGTTAGGCAGCAGGAAGAAAGTGTGATGCCCATAGACGAGCCAGTAAAGTCAGCGCTACAGGTGAGGCGAGTGCATAGATGGGAGAGCTTCTAAGCACAAGGGAACAAGCCTCTATGTAGATGTCAATCTATAGGTGAGCAGAACAGGAGGGTCAGTTGTGGGTGGGTCTGTCAAGGTGGCCAGCCTCCCTAGACCTCAGGCACAGCGCGGCTGCCGAACCACCACCACCACCACTACCACCACCACCACCACTACCACCACCAGCACAGCACAAACCAGTAAACCGCAGGCAAGGCAAACCAACCACACAAAAAAAAAAGAAAAAAAATAATAGTAAAAGCAATTAAGTATATCGAGACCAGAAAACCACCAAGCAAGTATGATGAAGACAGAAAAAATAGTAAGAGACGAAAAAAGATAACGTGTATAAACTAAGTAAGGAGTAAAGATGCGTCCAAGAAGAATCGAGCGCGAAATTTAAGTATGTAAGCATAGGGTGTTCATTTATTGGGTGGGAGCGCAGTCTGCAATCACGCGAAGACTAGACGCAGCAAGCAAGGCGCACTAGAGGAGGGAGGAGGGGAGCAGATGGCTTCGGCAACACTCATCTCTGTACCGCAGCAGTTTTACGTTACAGTTCCAATCAGATCCACAGTTTTGGTGACCGGCGCTGCGGGGCCACGAGGAAAAACCTGACGAAAAATTTAGGCGACGGAGAAAAGAGAAACAATGGCAAGATATACAAATAAAGAGAAATGTTCAGCTATACATGCAGTTGTATTTCAAATTACGTATAAATCGAGACAGAGATAAGGAAGGAAGTATTGGTAAGGAAGACGGTACTAGGAAAGATGTACAAATAGAGAAAAGAAATAAGATAGACAGTCGTTATTCAAAACTAAGAATTTGAGGAAATAAAGAATGAGAGAGTAAGACTAACAAGGCGAAAATAAAGAGAACTGGTTGAATATGCAGCCATGATAGAAACCAAGAACAATTTAAAGCAACGAAGAAAAAAAGAGAAGTAAGAAAATTAGTAGGAAAGATATATAACTACAGAGATCTGCTTAAATATGCAGCCGTTATTCAGACCAAGAAGAAACTAGAAGCAGAATGCAGCAACAGAGAAAATACGAAGAAAAAAAAAATAGTAGAAAAAATTGATGCAAAATAAAGCAAGAAATAAGAGAGAGCCATGATTAATTATGCAAACATGTCAGCATTTCAAAATTGATTATTTATGCTCGCCGGCAATGAAAAAAAAAATGAAGGAAAAAAGGAAAGCAACAGGTAAGAAAAAGACGAAGGATTTGAAGAAGACCTGAAGGAAGAACAAGATGATGAGAGAGAGGAAGAAAGATACAAAGCGAAAAGAAAGAATGAAAAAAAAATAAATAAAACTCAGCGTGTTGAAATAATTATAATTCAAGTTGACATTTGTCGGTCTGGTTTTGAGGCGTCGACCGTCAAGAGGCTCAGGCAATCATGTAAAGGAAAGAACAAGATCGAAAAGGGAAGAAAAAAATGGCAAGATGTACAAAAGGAGCAGCAACAAGACAGGACAGAAGAGAAACAAAGCGACAGATACACACAAAGGGAGGAGCAGCAAACCACGAGGGAAGATAGGAAGCAAGGACGGATGAAAAAGAAATATAGACGCAAGAAAAAATGAAGGATGAAATAAGGAAGAAGGCAGCAAGATCGCTTTTTCTTCTTTTTTCTTGCTCTTACCTTCACTTCACTCAGTAACACACGAGTGACGACATAAAAAAAGAAGAAAAAAAAAGATTCAAGGAGTGACTGAGGCTAAGAAAATAAAAGCATTAAGGAAACGTATCAAAAGAAAACAAGGAACCGAAAGATAAAGATAAAACATGGAGAGAAAATAATGAAAAAAGCGACAAATAGAATTAAAAAGAGAAAGAGAGGAAGAAGGAGAGATGACAAGGACGAGCATCAAAGCAACAGAAAAGTAGGAAAAATGCAAAGTCTACTGAAAAGAGAGAGAGAGAGAGAGAGAGAGAGAGAGAGAGAGAGAGAGAGAGAGAGAGAGAGAGAGAGAGAGAGAGAGAGAGAGAGAGAGAGAGAGAGAGAGATGAGAGGATAAGCATCAAAGCAACAGAAAAGCAGGAATAAAGCAAAATCCACTAAAAAGAGAGAGAGAAAAAAGAGAGGAAAGAAGGAGGGATGACAAGGACGAGCATCAAAGCAACAGAAAAGCAGGAAAAAAGCAAAGCCTACCAGGTCACGATCGTCTCTTTAAAAAGCCACTAACACACTAACACACCGACCCTTCCAAGGCGCCTTATGCTGAGCCACCGCCCGGCCATTCCTCACCTCCCCAACCAGCCCACGCCTGACGGAGGATCAAAAATAAGAGAAAAAGAAGCGAAAAAAAGGTAAATATATGACACAGAGACACGAGGAAAGAAAAAGTAAGAAGATATGCTCAGGGAAACGACTTCATTTCTCAACCATGAAAAATGAGAACTGTTACTCTTCCTCCTCCTCCTTGCCCTTGCGCTCCTCCTCCTTCTCCTCCTCCTTCTCCTCCTCCTCCTCCTCCTATGTTATTACCGTCTAGCCGAGCCGCGGGGAAGGTCTGGTCTAGGGCGGAAGTTTACAAGGCGAAGGGAAATGAGAGACGACCTGAAGCATCATACACACGTACAAACACACACACACACACACACACACACACACACACACACACACACACACACACACACACACACACACACACACACACACACACACACACATGAGGCTCTTTCTTCCTGCATGCCCTTCCTGCCGCATTAATAACAAAAACAGCCACTTACGCGTTGGCACTTAACACAAAATTCGCTGCTTGAAATTGTGTATCGTCCTTTGCGTGGTTTTAAGGCGTCATTAATTCAGCATTGCCTTCAAAAAACACTCCCTCCCCTCTGTGTTTTTCACATATCTCTTCGCCTTTAAATTCTACCTTTTTTTTCTTTCCTGTGTATTTTCATTTTTTTTCCTGGCCTTAAAGTTTTACCTTGAGCGACGTCAGTGTCATGCATTCATTCGTTATGCCCTTTGCCGGCGCTTACTGGCAATTAATAATGGACGCTGATTACACAGTCCACCTTGACGGAGGCGCTGAGGGCGGCGGCGAGGTTGAGTTGCGGTGGAGGCACAGCAGCTTCTGTCAGGGGACGGACCATTCACTTTATAAAATTCAAACCTGACGACAAATACAGCAATACAGTGGAGGGATGCTGTGGTGTGGTGCAGCGCCTCGCCCACCAGTAATGGCCGAGTGGTCCTCTGTTTGTTAGTCTTTTATGTCGCTTTCTCTATTTGTTTTAAACTCTTTTTAGATTTCGTTCGTTTATTTCTCTTCTCTCTCTCTCTCTCTCTCTCTCTCTCTCTCTCTCTCTCTCTCTCTCTCTCTCTCTCTCTCTCTCTCTCTCTCTCTCTCTCTCTCTCTCTCTCTCTCTCTGGGATTTCAGAAACACAAGTACCTCCACATATCACAGTTACACTACCACCACCACCACCACCACCACCACCATCACCACCGCCGCCGCCGTGCAGGCCGTGGCCCTTGGGTCATTCCTTCCCGCCCATTACCAATTAGCAGCCGAGCCGTCACACGCACAGCGCCTCCCGTGCCCCGCTCTTTCTTACTCCTAAACGAGACCAAATTGACACTTTCAAACCATGATCGCTTACTGGGCGCTTTCAGACATGGGCAGCGGGCAGGGCGGGATGGAGTGCAGCAGGGAGATATGTGGAAATGAGATAAGGGGAGGGAGGGCTAGCAGAGTAGAGAGGACAGGGTGGAAGGGTGGAAGGGAGGAAGGGAGACAGGTTAGCTACCGTGGGTCTCTGCAATTCGGCACGGCTGTTCTGAGACAGGCGGCCACGACCCGTTTGCGTTCAATCTGGGGATCAGGAAGGCAAGGCGGCGGGTCAGCGATCACCTCCCTTTGTGTGGCTGCCGAGGCCCCAACGCACTGAGGGAGCACCGCCTCGCTCTGTCTCCTCCTCTCGGGGCGGCGGTGCCTTGACGTGCACCTTCCCTTTGTTGGCAGCACGGGGCAGGGGTTAAGCCGGCGTGCGTGTGAAGAG